>NC_086448.1:342437249-342755374 GCF_028390025.1 Pseudophryne corroboree | reverse complement strand
AGGTGGACAATGTTACAGTTGTACTGTCGCAGAGAAGTAAGATCTCAGTTTAGTGTAACACAGGCCTAAACCAGAAGCCTGTAGTCACAGCAGCTGTCATGTCAGGTATAGTATTTCTACTAATATAGCTAGAGCTTATATGTTGCAGTGAAATCTTAGCTCTTTCAATCGTCCGTTTCACTCCTCGCCCTCTTGCATTTGTGAAGAATTCAATCAGATTAAAAAGGAAAAGTGGCTCAAGCATTTTTGGCTCAGCCATCATGCTGGTTTTAAAAAGCCATCATTCTAAATGGGGAATATTCTCTGAACTAATTATGGAGAACTTTGATGAATGTTGACTTTAGATTAGTAAGTAGAGGTTTCTTCCCCACATGCAACTTAGTGATGTCATTGCATTGTTTAAAATAATGATGTATTTCTGATGCATATTTATTGAATTGTGTATGGAAACTCAAGGTACTGTACTGTCTCATGTTGCCCTTAAACAAGTACATTCATAAAGCTGTGCACATGCAGCTAATGACAAGACTATAATGTCTCACTGGCAGATTAAGGAGGTAATTGTATCATTTTTATTTATTGACATCTGGCTAGAGTCTTATGGTGGGTACACACTAGGCGATGTGCTCCGTGAGTGGCATCGCTTGGTCTGTCCCCCTCCCGGGCCAGGCCGTCCGACGTGGGCTAGCGATATCGCACATTGACGTCATGCCTCGGCAGACCCATACATGCAGATTTGGATGATGAGTATGTACGACCGACACTGAGGGTTGTTAACGACCCGTGGAGCAGTGCATCGGCCATCGTCAGCTGCATATACACTGAGCGATATAGTAAACGATATCGCTCAGGAGGGGGAAAATTAGCAATATAGTATGCACTAGAGATGAGCGGGTTCGGTTCCTCGGAATCCGAACCCGCCCGAACTTCAGTTTTTTTTACACGGGTCCGAGCGACTCGGATCTTCCCGCCTTGCTCGGTTAACCCGAGCGCGCCCGAACGTCATCATCACGCTGTCGGATTCTCGCGAGGCTCGGATTCTATCGCGAGACTCGGATTCTATATAAGGAGCCGCGCGTCGCCGCCATTTTCACACGTGCATTGAGATTCATAGGGAGAGGACGTGGCTGGCGTCCTCTCCGTTTATAGAGATTCGAGAAGAGAGTGAGACAGAGAGAGACACAGTAGTAATTTTGGGGAGCATTAGGAGGAGTACTACTACTACTAGTACTTGCTAAAGTGATAGAGATAGTGTGACTGTATTATCTGACTTGTGGGGGAGACACTGACAGTGGGGAGCAGTTAGAGTCTGAGAGCAGGACTCAGGACTCAGGAGTACATATAACGTACAGTGCACACTTTTGCTGCCAGAGTGCCAGCCACACTGCCATTGTTTGTGACCACACTGACCACCAGTATAATATATATTGTGATTGTCTGCTTAGGACTCAGGAGTACTACTTGCAAGTTGCTGATAGTGTGACCAGTGACCTGACCACCAGTTTAATAATCACCACCAGTTTATGAGTTTAATATATATATATATATATATATAATTGTATATAATATATATATATAATATTGTATACCACCTAGCACCTACCCGTGTTTTTTTTTTTTTTTCTTTCTTCTTTATACATACTACTATAGTAGCTTACTGTAGCAGTCTGCGGTGCTGCTGAGCTGACAGTGTCCAGCAGGTCCGTCATCAGTCATTACATAATAAATATATATACCTGTCTGGCTGCAGTACTAGTGATATTATATATACATATATATTGATTTCATCTCATTATCATCCAGTCTATATTATCAGCAGACACAGTACGTTAGTCCACGGCTGTAGCTACCTCTGTGTCGGCACTCGGCAGTCCATCCATAATTGTACACCACCTACCCGTGGTTGTTTTTTTTTTCTTTCTTCTTTATACATACTACTATAGTAGCTTACTGTAGCAGTCTGCGGTGCTGCTGAGCTGACAGTGTCCAGCAGGTCCGTCATCAGTCATTACATAATAAATATATAATATATACCTGTCCGGCTGCAGTACTAGTGATATTATATATACATATATATTGATTTCATCTCATTATCATCCAGTCTATATTATCAGCAGACACAGTACGGTAGTCCACGGCTGTAGCTACCTCTGTGTCGGCACTCGGCAGTCCATCCATAATTGTATACCACCTACCCGTGGTTTTTTTTTTTCTTTCTTCTTTATACATACTACTATAGTAACTTACTGTAGCAGTCTGCGGTGCTGCTGAGCTGACAGTGTCCAGCAGGTCCGTCATCAGTCATTACATAATAAATATATATACCTGTCCGGCTGCAGTACTAGTGATATTATATATACATATACATTGATTTCATCTCATTATCATCCAGTCTATATTATCAGCAGACACAGTACGGTAGTCCACGGCTGTAGCTACCTCTGTGTCGGCACTCGGCAGTCCATCCATAATTGTATACCACCTACCCGTGGTTTTTTTTTTTCTTTCTTCTTTATACATACTACTATAGTATCTTACTGTAGCAGTCTGCGGTGCTGCTGAGCTGACAGTGTCCAGTAGCTCCGTCATCAGTCATTACATAATAAATATATATACCTGTCCGGCTGCAGTACTAGTGATATTATATATACATATATATTGATTTCATCTCATTATCATCCAGTCTATATTATCAGCAGACACAGTACGGTAGTCCACGGCTGTAGCTACCTCTGTGTCGGCACTCGGCAGTCCATCCATAATTGTATACCACCTACCCGTGGTTTTTTTTTTTCTTTCTTCTTTATACATACTACTATAGTAGCTTACTGTAGCAGTCTGCGGTGCTGCTGAGCTGACAGTGTCCAGCAGGTCCGTCATCAGTCATTACATAATAAATATATATACCTGTCCGGCTGCAGTACTAGTGATATTATATATACATATATATTGATTTCATCTCATTATCATCCAGTCTATATTATCAGCAGACACAGTACGTTAGTCCACGGCTGTAGCTACCTCTGTGTCGGCACTCGGCAGTCCATCCATAATTGTACACCACCTACCCGTGGTTGTTTTTTTTTTCTTTCTTCTTTATACATACTACTATAGTAGCTTACTGTAGCAGTCTGCGGTGCTGCTGAGCTGACAGTGTCCAGCAGGTCCGTCATCAGTCATTACATAATAAATATATAATATATACCTGTCCGGCTGCAGTACTAGTGATATTATATATACATATATATTGATTTCATCTCATTATCATCCAGTCTATATTATCAGCAGACACAGTACGGTAGTCCACGGCTGTAGCTACCTCTGTGTCGGCACTCGGCAGTCCATCCATAATTGTATACCACCTACCCGTGGTTTTTTCTTTTTCTTTCTTCTTTATACATACTACTATAGTAGCTTACTGTAGCAGTCTGCGGTGCTGCTGAGCTGACAGTGTCCAGCAGGTCCGTCATCAGTCATTACATAATAAATATATATACCTGTCCGGCTGCAGTACTAGTGATATTATATATACATATATATTGATTTCATCTCATTATCATCCAGTCTATATTATCAGCAGACACAGTACGGTAGTCCACGGCTGTAGCTACCTCTGTGTCGGCACTCGGCAGTCCATCCATAATTGTATACCACCTACCCGTGGGTTTTTTTTTCTTTCTTCTTTATACATACTACTATAGTAGCTTACTGTAGCAGTCTGCGGTGCTGCTGAGCTGACAGTGTCCAGTAGGTCCGTCATCAGTCATTACATAATAAATATATATACCTGTCCGGCTGCAGTACTAGTGATATTATATATACATATATATTGATTTCATCTCATTATCATCCAGTCTATATTATCAGCAGACACAGTACGGTAGTCCACGGCTGTAGCTACCTCTGTGTCGGCACTCGGCAGTCCATCCATAATTGTATACCACCTACCCGTGGTTTTTTTTTTCTTTCTTCTTTATACATACTACTATAGTAGCTTACTGTAGCAGTCTGCGGTGCTGCTGAGCTGACAGTGTCCAGCAGGTCCGTCATCAGTCATTACATAATAAATATATATACCTGTCCGGCTGCAGTACTAGTGATATTATATATACATATATATTGATTTCATCTCATTATCATCCAGTCTATATTATCAGCAGACACAGTACGGTAGTCCACGGCTGTAGCTACCTCTGTGTCGGCACTCGGCAGTCCATCCATAATTGTATACCACCTACCCGTGGTTTTTTTTTTCTTTCTTCTTTATACATACTACTATAGTAGCTTACTGTAGCAGTCTGCGGTGCTGCTGAGCTGACAGTGTCCAGCAGGTCCGTCATCAGTCATTACATAATAAATATATATACCTGTCCGGCTGCAGTACTAGTGATATTATATATACATATATATTGATTTCATCTCATTATCATCCAGTCTATATTATCAGCAGACACAGTACGTTAGTCCACGGCTGTAGCTACCTCTGTGTCGGCACTCGGCAGTCCATCCATAATTGTATACCACCTACCCGTGGTTTTTTTTTCTTTCTTCTTTATACATACTACTATAGTAGCTTACTGTAGCAGTCTGCGGTGCTGCTGAGCTGACAGTGTCCAGCAGGTCCGTCATCAGTCATTACATAATAAATATATATACCTGTCCGGCTGCAGTACTAGTGATATTATATATACATATATATTGATTTCATCTCATTATCATCCAGTCTATATTATCAGCAGACACAGTACGTTAGTCCACGGCTGTAGCTACCTCTGTGTCGGCACTCGGCAGTCCATCCATAATTGTATACCACCTACCCGTGGTTGTTGTTTTTTTCTTTCTTCTTTATACATACTACTATAGTAGCTTACTGTAGCAGTCTGCGGTGCTGCTGAGCTGACAGTGTCCAGCAGGTCCGTCATCAGTCATTACATAATAAATATATAATATATACCTGTCTGGCTGCAGTACTAGTGATATTATATATACATATATATTGATTTCATCTCATTATCATCCAGTCTATATTATCAGCAGACACAGTACGGTAGTCCACGGCTGTAGCTACCTCTGTGTCGGCACTCGGCAGTCCATCCATAATTGTATACCACCTACCCGTGGTTTTTTTTTTTCTTTCTGCTTTATACATACTACTATAGTAGCTTACTGTAGCAGTCTGCGGTGCTGCTGAGCTGACAGTGTCCAGCAGGTCCGTCATCAGTCATTACATAATAAATATATATACCTGTCCGGCTGCAGTACTAGTGATATTAAATATACATATATATTGATTTCATCTCATTATCATCCAGTCTATATTATCAGCAGACACAGTACGGTAGTCCACGGCTGTAGCTACCTCTGTGTCGGCACTCGGCAGTCCATCCATAATTGTATACCACCTACCCGTGGTTTTTTTTTTTTCTTTCTTCTTTATACATACTACTATAGTAGCTTACTGTAGCAGTCTGCGGTGCTGCTGAGCTGACAGTGTCCAGCAGGTCCGTCATCAGTCATTACATAATAAATATATATACCTGTCCGGCTGCAGTACTAGTGATATTATATATACATATATATTGATTTCATCTCATTATCATCCAGTCTATATTATCAGCAGACACAGTACGGTAGTCCACGGCTGTAGCTACCTCTGTGTCTGCACTCGGCAGTCCATCCATAATTGTATACCACCTACCCGTGGTTGTTTTTTTTTCTTTCTTCTTTATACATACTACTATAGTAGCTTACTGTAGCAGTCTGCGGTGCTGCTGAGCTGACAGTGTCCAGCAGGTCCGTCATCAGTCATTACATAATAAATATATAATATATACCTGTCCGGCTGCAGTACTAGTGATATTATATATACATATATATTGATTTCATCTCATTATCATCCAGTCTATATTATCAGCAGACACAGTACGGTAGTCCACGGCTGTAGCTACCTCTGTGTCGGCACTCGGCAGTCCATCCATAATTGTATACCACCTACCCGTGGTTTTTTTTTTCTTTCTTCTTTATACATACTACTATAGTAGCTTACTGTAGCAGTCTGCGGTGCTGCTGAGCTGACAGTGTCCAGCAGGTCCGTCATCAGTCATTACATAATAAATATATATACCTGTCCGGCTGCAGTACTAGTGATATTATATATACATATATATTGATTTCATCTCATTATCATCCAGTCTATATTATCAGCAGACACAGTACGTTAGTCCACGGCTGTAGCTACCTCTGTGTCGGCACTCGGCAGTCCATCCATAATTGTATACCACCTACCCGTGGTTTTTTTTTTTTCTTTCTTCTTTATACATACTACTATAGTAGCTTACTGTAGCAGTCTGCAGTGCTGCTGAGCTGACAGTGTCCAGCAGGTCCGTCATCAGTCATTACATAATAAATATATATACCTGTCCGGCTGCAGTACTAGTGATATTATATATACATATATATTGATTTCATCTCATTATCATCCAGTCTATATTATCAGCAGACACAGTACGGTAGTCCACGGCTGTAGCTACCTCTGTGTCGGCACTCGGCAGTCCATCCATAATTGTATACCACCTACCCGTGGTTTTTTTTTTTCTTTCTTCTTTATACATACTACTATAGTAGCTTACTGTAGCAGTCTGCGGTGCTGCTGAGCTGACAGTGTCCAGCAGGTCCGTCATCAGTCATTACATAATAAATATATATACCTGTCCGGCTGCAGTACTAGTGATATTATATATACATATATATTGATTTCATCTCATTATCATCCAGTCTATATTATCAGCAGACACAGTACGGTAGTCCACGGCTGTAGCTACCTCTGTGTCGGCACTCGGCAGTCCATCCATAATTGTATACCACCTACCCGTGGTTTTTTTTTCTTTCTTCTTTATACATACTACTATAGTAGCTTACTGTAGCAGTCTGCGGTGCTGCTGAGCTGACAGTGTCCAGCAGGTCCGTCATCAGTCATTACATAATAAATATATTTACCTGTCCGGCTGCAGTACTAGTGATATTATATATACATATATATTGATTTCATCTCATTATCATCCAGTCTATATTATCAGCAGACACAGTACGTTAGTCCACGGCTGTAGCTACCTCTGTGTCGGCACTCGGCAGTCCATCCATAATTGTATACCACCTACCCGTGGTTGTTGTTTTTTTCTTTCTTCTTTATACATACTACTATAGTAGCTTACTGTAGCAGTCTGCGGTGCTGCTGAGCTGACAGTGTCCAGCAGGTCCGTCATCAGTCATTACATAATAAATATATAATATATACCTGTCTGGCTGCAGTACTAGTGATATTATATATACATATATATTGATTTCATCTCATTATCATCCAGTCTATATTATCAGCAGACACAGTACGGTAGTCCACGGCTGTAGCTACCTCTGTGTCGGCACTCGGCAGTCCATCCATAATTGTATACCACCTACCCGTGGTTTTTTTTTTCTTTCTTCTTTATACATACTACTATAGTAGCTTACTGTAGCAGTCTGCGGTGCTGCTGAGCTGACAGTGTCCAGCAGGTCCGTCATCAGTCATTACATAATAAATATATATACCTGTCCGGCTGCAGTACTAGTGATATTAAATATACATATATATTGATTTCATCTCATTATCATCCAGTCTATATTATCAGCAGACACAGTACGGTAGTCCACGGCTGTAGCTACCTCTGTGTCGGCACTCGGCAGTCCATCCATAATTGTATACCACCTACCCGTGGTTTTTTTTTTTTCTTTCTTCTTTATACATACTACTATAGTAGCTTACTGTAGCAGTCTGCGGTGCTGCTGAGCTGACAGTGTCCAGCAGGTCCGTCATCAGTCATTACATAATAAATATATATACCTGTCCGGCTGCAGTACTAGTGATATTATATATACATATATATTGATTTCATCTCATTATCATCCAGTCTATATTATCAGCAGACACAGTACGGTAGTCCACGGCTGTAGCTACCTCTGTGTCTGCACTCGGCAGTCCATCCATAATTGTATACCACCTACCCGTGGTTTTTTTTTTTTCTTTCTTCTTTATACATACTACTATAGTAGCTTACTGTAGCAGTCTGCGGTGCTGCTGAGCTGACAGTGTCCAGCAGGTCCGTCATCAGTCATTACATAATAAATATATATACCTGTCCGGCTGCAGTACTAGTGATATTATATATACATATATATTGATTTCATCTCATTATCATCCAGTCTATATTATCAGCAGACACAGTACGGTAGTCCACGGCTGTAGCTACCTCTGTGTCGGCACTCGGCAGTCCATCCATAATTGTATACCACCTACCCGTGGTTTTTTTTTTTCTTTCTTCTTTATACATACTACTATAGTAGCTTACTGTAGCAGTCTGCGGTGCTGCTGAGCTGACAGTGTCCAGCAGGTCCGTCATCAGTCATTACATAATAAATATATATACCTGTCCGGCTGCAGTACTAGTGATATTATATATACATATATATTGATTTCATCTCATTATCATCCAGTCTATATTATCAGCAGACACAGTACGTTAGTCCACGGCTGTAGCTACCTCTGTGTCGGCACTCGGCAGTCCATCCATAATTGTATACCACCTATCCGTGGTTGTTTTTTTTTTCTTTCTTCTTTATACATACTACTATAGTAGCTTACTGTAGCAGTCTGCAGTGCTGCTGAGCTGACAGTGTCCAGCAGGTCCGTCATCAGTCATTACATAATAAATATATAATATATACCTGTCTGGCTGCAGTACTAGTGATATTATATATACATATATATTGATTTCATCTCATTATCATCCAGTCTATATTATCAGCAGACACAGTACGTTAGTCCACGGCTGTAGCTACCTCTGTGTCGGCACTCGGCAGTCCATCCATAATTGTATACCACCTACCCGTGGTTTTTTTTTTCTTTCTTCTTTATACATACTACTATAGTAGCTTACTGTAGCAGTCTGCGGTGCTGCTGAGCTGACAGTGTCCAGCAGGTCCGTCATCAGTCATTACATAATAAATATATATACCTGTCCGGCTGCAGTACTAGTGATATTATATATACATATATATTGATTTCATCTCATTATCATCCAGTCTATATTATCAGCAGACACAGTACGGTAGTCCACGGCTGTAGCTACCTCTGTGTCGGCACTCGGCAGTCCATCCATAATTGTATACCACCTACCCGTGGTTTTTTTTTTTCTTTCTTCTTTATACATACTACTATAGTAGCTTACTGTAGCAGTCTGTGGTGCTGCTGAGCTGACAGTGTCCAGCAGGTCCGTCATCAGTCATTACATAATAAATATATATACCTGTCCGGCTGCAGTACTAGTGATATTATATATACATATATATTGATTTCATCTCATTATCATCCAGTCTATATTATCAGCAGACACAGTACGGTAGTCCACGGCTGTAGCTACCTCTGTGTCGGCACTCGGCAGTCCATCCATAATTGTATACCACCTACCCGTGGTTTTTTTTTTTCTTTCTTCTTTATATATACTACTATAGTAGCTTACTGTAGCAGTCTGCGGTGCTGCTGAGCTGACAGTGTCCAGCAGGTCCGTCATCAGTCATTACATAATAAATATATATACCTGTCCGGCTGCAGTACTAGTGATATTATATATACATATACATTGATTTCATCTCATTATCATCCAGTCTATATTATCAGCAGACACAGTACGGTAGTCCACGGCTGTAGCTACCTCTGTGTCGGCACTCGGCAGTCCATCCATAAGTATACTAGTATCCATCCATCTCCATTGTTTACCTGAGGTGCCTTTTAGTTGTGCCTATTAAAATATGGAGAACAAAAATGTTGAGGTTCCAAAATTAGGGAAAGTTCAAGATCCACTTCCACCTCGTGCTGAAGCTGCTGCCACTAGTCATGGCCGAGACGATGAAATGCCAGCAACGTCGTCTGCCAAGGCCGATGCCCAATGTCATAGTACAGGGCATGTAAAATCCAAAACACCAAATATCAGTAAAAAAAGGACTCCAAAACCTAAAATAAAATTGTCGGAGGAGAAGCGTAAACTTGCCAATATGCCATTTACCACACGGAGTGGCAAGGAACGGCTGAGGCCCTGGCCTATGTTCATGGCTAGTGGTTCAGCTTCACATGAGGATGGAAGCACTCAGCCTCTCGCTAGAAAAATGAAAAGACTCAAGCTGGCAAAAGCTCCGCAAAGAACTGTGCGTTCTTCGAAATCCCAAATCCACAAGGAGAGTCCAATTGTGTCGGTTGCGATGCCTGACCTTCCCAACACTGGACGTGAAGAGCATGCGCCTTCCACCATTTGCACGCCCCCTGCAAGTGCTGGAAGGAGCACCCGCAGTCCAGTTCCTGATAGTCAGATTGAAGATGTCAGTGTTGAAGTACACCAGGATGAGGAGGATATGGGTGTTGCTGGCGCTGGGGAGGAAATTGACCAGGAGGATTCTGATGGTGAGGTGGTTTTTTTAAGTCAGGCACCCGGGGAGACACCTGTTGTCCGTGGGAGGAATATGGCCATTGACATGCCTGGTGAAAATACCAAAAAAATCAGCTCTTCGGTGTGGAAGTATTTCAACAGAAATGCGGACAACAGGTGTCAAGCCGTGTGTTGCCTTTGTCAAGCTGTAATAAGTAGGGGTAAGGACGTTAACCACCTCGGAACATCCTCCCTTATACGTCACCTGCAGCGCATTCATAATAAGTCAGTGACAAGTTCAAAAACTTTGGGTGACAGCGGAAGCAGTCCACTGACCAGTAAATCCCTTCCTCTTGTAACCAAGCTCACGCAAACCACCCCACCAACTCCCTCAGTGTCAATTTCCTCCTTACCCAGGAATGCCAATAGTCCTGCAGGCCATGTCACTGGCAATTCTGACGAGTCCTCTCCTGCCTGGGATTCCTCCGATGCATCCTTGAGTGTAATGCCTACTGCTGCTGGCGCTGCTGTTGTTGCTGCTGGGAGTCGATCGTCATCCCAGAGGGGAAGTCGTAAGCCCACTTGTACTACTTCCAGTAAGCAATTGACTGTCCAACAGTCCTTTGCGAGGAAGATGAAATATCACAGCAGTCATCCTGCTGCAAAGCGGATAACTGAGGCCTTGACAACTATGTTGGTGTTAGACGTGCGTCCGGTATCCGCCGTTAGTTCACAGGGAACTAGACAATTTCCTGAGGTAGTGTGCCCCCGTTACCAAATACCATCTAGGTTCCACTTCTCTAGGCAGGCGATACCGAGAATGTACACGGACGTCAGAAAAAGACTCACCAGTGTCCTAAAAAATGCAGTTGTACCCAATGTCCACTTAACCACGGACATGTGGACAAGTGGAGCAGGGCAGGGTCAGGACTATATGACTGTGACAGCCCACTGGGTAGATGTATGGACTCCCGCCGCAAGAACAGCAGCGGCGGCACCAGTAGCAGCATCTCGCAAACGCCAACTCTTTCCTAGGCAGGCTACGCTTTGTATCACCGCTTTCCAGAATACGCACACAGCTGAAAACCTCTTACGGCAACTGAGGAAGATCATCGCGGAATGGCTTACCCCAATTGGACTCTCCTGTGGATTTGTGGCATCGGACAACGCCAGCAATATTGTGTGTGCATTAAATCTGGGCAAATTCCAGCACGTCCCATGTTTTGCACATACCTTGAATTTGGTGGTGCAGAATTTTTTAAAAAACGACAGGGGTGTGCAAGAGATGCTGTCGGTGGCCAGAAGAATTGCGGGACACTTTCGGCGTACAGGCACCACGTACAGAAGACTGGAGCACCACCAAAAACAACTGAACCTGCCCTGCCATCATCTGAAGCAAGAAGTGGTAACGAGGTGGAATTCAACCCTCTATATGCTTCAGAGGTTGGAGGAGCAGCAAAAGGCCATTCAAGCCTATACAATTCAGCACGATATAGGAGGTGGAATGCACCTGTCTCAAGCGCAGTGGAGAATGATTTCAACATTGTGCAAGGTTCTGATGCCCTTTGAACTTGCCACACGTGAAGTCAGTTCAGACACTGCCAGCCTGAGTCAGGTCATTCCCCTCATCAGGCTTTTGCAGAAGAAGTTGGAGACATTGAAGGAGGAGCTAACACAGAGCGATTCCGCTAGGCATGTGGGACTTGTGGATGGAGCCCTTAATTCGCTTAACAAGGATTCACGGGTGGTCAATCTGTTGAAATCAGAGCACTACATTTTGGCCACCATGCTCGATCCTAGATTTAAAGCCTACCTTGGATCTCTCTTTCCGGCAGACACAAGTCTGCTGGGGTTCAAAGACCTGCTGGTGACAAAATTGTCAAGTCAAGCGGAACGCGACCTGTCAACATCTCCTCCTTCACATTCTCCCGCAACTGGGGGTGCGAGGAAAAGGCTCAGAATTCCGAGCCCACCCGCTGGCGGTGATGCAGGGCAGTCTGGAGCGACTGCTGATGCTGACATCTGGTCCGGACTGAAGGACCTGACAACGATTACGGACATGTCGTCTACTGTCACTGCATATGATTCTCTCACCATTGAAAGAATGGTGGAGGATTATATGAGTGACCGCATCCAAGTAGGCACGTCACACAGTCCGTACTTATACTGGCAGGAAAAAGAGGCAATTTGGAGGCCCTTGCACAAACTGGCTTTATTCTACCTAAGTTGCCCTCCCACAAGTGTGTACTCCGAAAGAGTGTTTAGTGCCGCCGCTCACCTTGTCAGCAATCGGCGTACGAGGTTACATCCAGAAAATGTGGAGAAGATGATGTTCATTAAAATGAATTATAATCAATTCCTCCGTGGAGACATTGACCAGCAGCAATTGCCTCCACAAAGTACACAGGGAGCTGAGATGGTGGATTCCAGTGGGTACGAATTGATAATCTGTGAGGAGGGGGATGTACACGGTGATATATCGGAGGATGATGATGAGGTGGACATCTTGCCTCTGTAGAGCCAGTTTGTGCAAGGAGAGATTAATTGCTTCTTTTTTGGTGGGGGTCCAAACCAACCCGTCATTTCAGTCACAGTCGTGTGGCAGACCCTGTCACTGAAATGATGGGTTGGTTAAAGTGTGCATGTCCTGTTTATACAACATAAGGGTGGGTGGGAGGGCCCAAGGACAATTCCATCTTGCACCTCTTTTTTCTTTAATTTTTCTTTGCGTCATGTGCTGTTTGGGGAGTATTTTTTGGAAGGGCCATCCTGCGTGACACTGCAGTGCCACTCCTAGATGGGCCCGGTGTTTGTGTCGGCCACTAGGGTCGCTTATCTTACTCACACAGCTACCTCATTGCGCCTCTTTTTTTCTTTGCGTCATGTGCTGTTTGGGGAGGGTTTTTTGGAAGGGACATCCTGCGTGTCACTGCAGTGCCACTCCTAGATGGGCCCGGTGTTTGTGTCGGCCACTAGGGTCGCTTATCTTACTCACACAGCTACCTCATTGCGCCTCTTTTTTTCTTTGCGTCATGTGCTGTTTGGGGAGGGTTTTTTGGAAGGGACATCCTGCGTGACACTGCAGTGCCACTCCTAGATGGGCCCGGTGTTTGTGTCGGCCACTAGGGTCGCTTATCTTACTCACACAGCTACCTCATTGCGCCTCTTTTTTTTCTTTGCGTCATGTGCTGTTTGGGGAGGGTTTTTTGGAAGGGACATCCTGCGTGACACTGCAGTGCCACTCCTAGATGGGCCCGGTGTTTGTGTCGGCCACTAGGGTCGCTTATCTTACTCACACAGCTACCTCATTGCGCCTCTTTTTTTCTTTGCGTCATGTGCTGTTTGGGGAGGGTTTTTTGGAAGGGACATCCTGCGTGACACTGCAGTGCCACTCCTAGATGGGCCCGGTGTTTGTGTCGGCCACTAGGGTCGCTTATCTTACTCACACAGCTACCTCATTGCGCCTCTTTTTTTCTTTGCGTCATGTGCTGTTTGGGGAGGGTTTTTTGGAAGGGACATCCTGCGTGACACTGCAGTGCCACTCCTAGATGGGCCCGGTGTTTGTGTCGGCCACTAGGGTCGCTTATCTTACTCACACAGCTACCTCATTGCGCCTCTTTTTTTCTTTGCGTCATGTGCTGTTTGGGGAGGGTTTTTTGGAAGGGACATCCTGCGTGACACTGCAGTGCCACTCCTAGATGGGCCCGGTGTTTGTGTCGGCCACTAGGGTCGCTTATCTTACTCACACAGCTACCTCATTGCGCCTCTTTTTTTCTTTGCGTCATGTGCTGTTTGGGGAGGGTTTTTTGGAAGGGACATCCTGCGTGACACTGCAGTGCCACTCCTAGATGGGCCCGGTGTTTGTGTCGGCCACTAGGGTCGCTTATCTTACTCACACAGCTACCTCATTGCGCCTCTTTTTTTCTTTGCGTCATGTGCTGTTTGGGGAGGGTTTTTTGGAAGGGCCATCCTGCGTGACACTGCAGTGCCACTCCTAGATGGGCCAGGTGTTTGTGTCGGCCACTAGGGTCGCTTATCTTACTCACACAGCTACCTCATTGCGCCTCTTTTTTTCTTTGCGTCATGTGCTGTTTGGAAGGGCCATCCTGCGTGACACTGCAGTGCCACTCCTAGATGGGCCAGGTGTTTGTGTCGGCCACTAGGGTCGCTTAGCTTAGTCATCCAGCGACCTCGGTGCAAATTTTAGGACTAAAAATAATATTGTGAGGTGTGAGGTATTCAGAATAGACTGAAAATGAGTGGAAATTATGGTTTTTGAGGTTAATAATACTTTGGGATCAAAATGACCCCCAAATTCTATGATTTAAGCTGTTTTTTAGTGTTTTTTGAAAAAAACACCCGAATCCAAAACACATCCGAATCCGACAAAAAAAATTCGGTGAGGTTTTGCCAAAACGCGGTCGAACCCAAAACACGGCCGCGGAACCGAACCCAAAACCAAAACACAAAACCCGAAAAAGTTCAAGTGCACATCTCTAGTATGCACCTTTAGAAACAGCAGACAGCAGATCTACTTTCTATTTGAATTTTGAGAGGAAATTCCATTGTGTTACAATTTATATCGCTCTTGTGGAGCTAGGAAATTTTGGTATGATTTCCCATTACTTTCTTCCAGAGCCGTAACTAGACTTTTTGGTGCTCTGTGCCAGAGAGATTATTGGCGTCCCACCCATTCCTCCTCCTCCTCCTCCTCCCCCCCCCCTCCACCTAATGTTTTCAATAGGGACATAAGGCGCATGCACATTTATAGACCACTGCAACAAAATGGATTTTTACACAAATGTTCTTTATACCACATTCATGCACTTAACTTGAGAGCTCGTTGTTATTCAGTTACAATACCCTTTATTAAATTACATTTCAATATACTGCCATGCCCATATAACTTGTTGAATTCTAAACAAACACCCTACTCATTGAGCTATTTGATCCTATATAAAAACTATGAACACTATATGAAGCTACTGGTACTTTGGGGAAAAAAACAACAATCAGCATTGCAATTGAGCAGATCTATGTCGTGTGCAACCACACATCCAATCCCTTGCGACCACACCCTACATAAATCTACTCAGCCGCAATGCTGATCATTTTCACAAACTACAAGGTAAGCTTCAAATAGTTAGAATTATCTAACTTAGAATTTTCTAGCTTTCTATGAAAAGGGCAGATAGCTCAATGAATAAATTGTCTTACTGCAATGCCACAGGCGATGGGTTTGAATACCAGGTATGTCAGCATTTTGAAATGTAATAAAGGACAGTGTGACTGAATAACAAAGAAATCTCCAGTTGAGTTCATAAATACTGTGTAGGTATTGGCGTCAGAAGGGGTCAGGGTAGGAGACAGTGGTGGTCAGGAGATGCTTATTCAAAAAGGGGGAAAGCTGCAAGTGAAAGTAATTAAAACAGATAATTGACAAGTGCTGCCAACAGTGCCCCCTTATCCCTGCAGCGCTGTGTGCGGTGCCTGCTCCGCACACACCTAGTTACGGCTCTGCTTTCTTCTGCTAAATGCTTTAATACTGTAGCATGGATAAAAGTTCTCACTGTAAGTATGTGTCAGGGCAACCTTCATATTTTGTGTCAGAACAAAAATGTTAATAGGAAATTGGATTCTCCCTCCAAAAAAAAAAAGAAGAAAACTCCACAGACCCTAACATCTTTATATTTTATATTGACATAAATCAAATAGTTATTCATGCATTACTCTACATGTGTTCAGTGGGGCAGATGTATTAACCTGGAGGAGGGATAAACAAGTGATAAAGCAGTGATAAGCACAAGGTGATAACGCACTAACCAATCATTACGGATTTAAAAAATGACAGTTAGGAGCTGATTGGCTGGTGCGGTATCACCTTCCACTTACCACTGCTTTATCGCTTCCCCAGGCTTAATACATCTGCCCCAGTATGATTTACCTGCGGCCAGAATGCCGGCCGTCAATATACCGACATTGGCATGCCAGTCGCCAGTATGCCGGCAGCGTGGCGAGCACTAAGAGTCCCCTTGCGGGCTCAGTGGCTCCCTGTGCTCGCCACAGGTTATATTCCCAATCTATGGGTGTCGTGGACACCGACTAGTGGGAATAGTCCTGTTGCGCCAGTATTCCGGCTGCCGGCATTGCCAGCTGTCAGGATTCCGGCATCAGTATCCTGAACGCCGGGATCCCGACAACCATCAAATTAAACGTATACCCTTCGCATTCGCGAGCAGGAAATGCCTTTTTTTTTTTTTTCCAAGACTTCTCATTATTATTGTGTGGTGTTGTGTGATAAAACATAAACATAGAACAATTCAGTTCTATGGAGATTCAGTTAGATGCAGTCATTTACAGTGCAGTTATTTACAGTGTGTGATACAGGGTGGTAGCCTCGAAACACTTTTTTATAGCCCAGTAAATTACTGTATTAACAGGAGTTAATCCATAAAAAATGGGATAAATTCCCAGCCCTAGTGGCACTTGCAAACAGGCTATTTATCGGAGATTTATTTTTGAGTGTTAACTGCAGCGTGCAGGCTGCCTTAGGGCCTAACTGCTTCAGTTAGCCTGCTGTAAATTACCTTAGCTGATTGAATTCTCCCCATAGTGTGATACCATAACGGTATACTGAATTTTATTCTGGGGTAAGTATGGAAGTGGGGGAAGGTTGAGGGGGGTCAGGACTGTGTGAAGAGTGGGGGCCGGGTGGAACAAAGAGTGTCTGGGATGGAGTTTTGCAACAGAGAAGGTGGGGGGGGGGGGGTGGCGGGACAGAAGAGTGGAAGGCAGGTCTGGTCAGAGAGGGGGTGGAGCCGAGCAGTGAGGTGGAGGACTGAGGTGACCCGACATAGGCTCTCTTACTCTATTTATTTGGTGCACCCAGAGTGCCAAATATACATTGTGCATCGCTGGGAGGGGCCGTAGCCCCGGCTTCCCCAGAGCCTCTCCTCACACTTGGCCCTCCTCAGTGATTGGGAGCCGGGCCTGCACAATAACGACACAGTGCAGCTCCTGATCACTGAGGAAGAACTGGTGTTTTGGTGTAACACCTTCAAATGGTGACACCCAGTGCACTCCATACCCCTAACACTCCCCTAGTGTGTGTTATATCTTCATGGTAAGTCAGCATGATGCACAAAATAAACTTTTATTTACAGTAGGTACTTTTTAAGAATTATTACTAAAGACCAACTTGCTAAATGTTTAAGGTAGTTTTACAATTGTTCATTATTAACATATGTTATATTTTCTCTTTCAGCATTTTAAGTGTAACTGGAAATAAGTAGAACATCAACTTTTGTGAGAACTTTTTCTGAGAACAGACCCCATGAAAATAATAACTGTATTTCTGCAGTGGGGTACACAGGTATTCCACAGGGAATAACATTGGGGTGTAGAGTTGGATCTTGATCCGAGGCACCAACAGGCTAAAGCTTTGACTGTTCCCAGGATGCACTGCACTGCCTCCTCTATAGCCCCGCTTCCAGGCACTGGAGCTCAATTTGTAAGTTGGTGCCTGCAGTGCAGGCTGCTAACAGGTGGGGCTGCGCTAGGCAGCCCTAATAAGAGCTTTTTAAGAAGAAATAAGACTTCAAGGCCGCAGCACAGGCGTGTCATGCTGACATTCTGTGCTGCGGCTCCATCACCTCCCCCAGCGGCGCTGCATACTCCCACGCCCTGTTTGCCAGGTACTTGCAGCAGAGGCGCTCCGGTCATCAGGCACACATCACCGCTGCTGCTCTCCTGGATCGCGTGACCGCACTTCAGGGGGCAGGTAAGGGGGTAAGAGGATCCGGTCGCAGTCCCTGGAGATGGACCGCGTCGCTGGCGTGGACACTGTGGCCGTGCAGGGACCCCACTATATCCACCAGGTCAGGGAGCACAGCTCGGATTTACTAAAATCCGTTTATTATAGGCTCCATAGTACCCGGTGGTGAAGTCCAGCAGAGGGGATAAGGAGCTGACCTGTAGCCCCTCTACGGCAGGTGTTCCCGCCCTGGAGCTGCATCTCTCTCTCCCTCCCTCACTCCCTGTCAGCGTTTGGGCGCCATTACACAGTGCTGCGCTGATCCTGGGACTGCTGGACACTGTCTCCTCTGTAAAGCCGCCTGTCTCCTCAGCGCTGTGCATTTACAGGACACTTAAGTATTCTACATTTTCGTTTAGACAGTGTTAGTTAAGAACAGGTGCATTACTACAGGGATATTTAGTACAAGTATTCTGTGATTACATCCAGTGTTTACTGTGCATTGTTATATCTGTATACATACATATCTCTATGTAGTATTACTAGTCCAGTGCAGTCTTAATGTTTATATGTAATAATTTCTGCATTGTACTTGTGACTGTGTGTGGATGTGAGAGAAAAAATTACAGAGGTAATAGGCTTGGCGCTAGTAAGATGAGATGCTTGACCCAAAGCAGCTGTTTGAAGGGCTAGTTAGTCCCTAGGAATGGCAATAGAAAGGGAATATATACAGGACTTTAAACTGGATATGTAAAACAAATTGTATTTTATTACATAAAAGGTTGTTGCAACAATCAATACAGGTTAAGAATTTAAAAATAAATATTGCATCAATTAGGGCAAGCACAGCAATTACTTTGGTATATTACCAAAACTGGAAGCCGGACATAATCCGCTATATACCATCCATGGAAATGTGCCACAGTCCTGGGGGTATGTTCATGAATAGCAGGTAACAGTCCACATGGATGTTTGAAGACAGACCTTTATTGCTTGATTCCGGACAGAGCTTAGTCCTACTGAAAGCTGGGTCTTGTATATCTTTATGGACATCTGCTGGTTCCCCACTTGCAGTAATTCATTGGACTTCTAGGCGTATTCCAGGTTTAGACGGGAAATCTGTGGTGCTCGGCTCCTCTATACCAACTCGTTTCGCTGTATCAACAGCTTTGTCAAGGTATGTGTGCCCACTGTGAAGGTGCCCTTTTTAAAGGTTATGTTAATTGCCCATTGATGACAGCTGAAATTCATTTCAATCTACATAATACATCCAAAAACAAAACCATATCCAGTTTAAATTACTTATAATAAGAGGAGACAAATGTGTATATACATAAAAAATGATTTTGATATTTATTTATTAAAAACATATTAAAGAAGAGATAAGCATTTCCTGTTTATATCTATCGGTCACATGACCGCATCCATTGATTTCCTGTGTGCGGAACGCATAATTTCCTGTGTGTGGAACGCATGTAGAAGGCTATTGGCTTAAAAAAAGGGCACCTTCATAATATCTCTCACACAGGGCGGGAAATCCACGGATGCTTTTGCATCCTGCAGTACTGGCACCACGGATTTACCTGAGGGGAAGTTTTAGCTGCTGGTGCAGGCGCTGAGTGCCATACACCCAGTCTACCTGCCGTACCTGTGGCCAACCAGGACCCACCTTGGGCAGTGTTCTCAAGTATGCTGAGTACACTTGTGACACATCTTGCGCCCCCTGTGGGACCTCATGTGCCATTGCAGCCACATATTGTCCCTGTAGTTAATCCATCCTGGGCGGATACTCTGTCTACCCAATGACATCAATTAAATCAATCCTTGGTTAGACAAAAATCTTCCCCACGCCCCTCGGGGTCAAGGGATCATCTAAAAAGGCCATTTCTTCCTCACAATCCACTAATATTTCAGATAATTCTTCCTATGAGGATGGGGAATATACTGATTCGTCAGACACTGATACAGTTGCTTCTGATGAGGAATCTACAACCCAGGTTGATGTTCCTGACCTGGTGGAGGCTATTACGTTAATTCTTAAATTAGATGATGACATTGAGCCTACTACTGCATCTTAGAAACCTGATAAGTTCAAATGTCAGAAGGTTGCTAAGGTACTCTTACCACATTCTGACCACTTAGTTGACATACGTCAGGAATCCTGGTCGTCTCCAGGAAAGAACTTTTCCCTGTCTAAAAAGATGCTAGCTTGTTATCCTATCCCTGCGGAGTTGAGTAACAAGTGGGAAACTCCACCGCCGGTGGACTTTCATGTCGCCCGTCTTGTGGTGTCATCTACTCTGCCTGTCACCACTGTCACCTCACTGAAGGAACCGACGGATAAGCGTGTGGAGGGATGCCTGAAGTCTGTTTACTACCTTACTGGTGCTGTACATAGACCCACTATGGCAGCCTCCTGGACTGCGAAAGGTTTTGAAGCATGGGTTCAGGCAACTGAGGATGAGCTGCCTCAGGATTTTTCTGACACTGACAGACAATATCTGTCTTATATTACCATAGCCTCCCACTATATTCAGGAGACGGCTTCTGATGCAGGTGTAATGGCAGCCAAGGCGTCTACTACGTCCATCCTGGCTCATCGTATTATGTGGTTGAGGTCCTGGAAGTTGGACCTGGACTCCAAAAAGACTTTGGAGGTGCTCCCATTTAAGGGCGATATCCTATTTGGGGAAGATCTGAACAAGATTGTAACTGACTTGGCTACTGCCAAGACTGCATGTCTCCCAAATACTAATCCTCCTGTGCCAGAGGCTAAGAGTACCACCTTTCGTTCCTTTCGGCCTCTAGGAAAAGCAAAGGGTCAGGCGTATCCGAGACAGGTTCGTGCTTCCAAAACCACTAAACCTAAATCTAAACATTCCTGGGTTGTACAGTCACTTGGTTGTACAATCCTTCCTGGATACAGGAGTGGTAGTGCCGGTGCCTCTGTCTCAGAGTGGCAGGGGATACTATTCGACCCTGTTTCTAGTTCCAAAGCCAAATGTGTCCTTCCGGCCTATACTCAACCTCAAATCATTGAACAAGTTTGTGAAAGTATCCAAATTCTGTATGGAAACTCTGCACTCTATAGTGCTGGCAATGGAACCCAAAGACTATATGGTATCCCTGGACATACAGGATGCTTACCTGCACATACATATTGCCATGTCGCATCAGTAATATCTGTGGTTTGCTATTGGCAACCTACAGTAGCAATTCCAGGCACTGCCTTTGGGATTGGCCATGGCCCCTCGGATCTTCACCAAGGTCATGGCCGTGATGATGTTTCTTCTCCGCCGTCGGGGAATCAGGATCCTGCCGTATCTAAACAACTTGCTGATCCTGGCAAACTCCCAAGAGATTCTCCTCAGTCATCTGAACTGACGGTCCAATTCCTACAAGCACACGGGTGGCCCATCAACTGGAAAAAGTCCTCGCTGGTCCTTGCTCGGAGCATGGTGCACCTGGGGGCACTACTGGACACACACAACCAACGATTGCTTTTGTCTGCAGAGAAAGTCCTGAAACTTCAGGACAGGATCAGATATCTCTCGCTCCAAAAGAGTGTTGATACACTCTGCGATGCAAGTACTAGGCCTCATGGTGTCTGCTTTCGACATGGTAGAGTACGCTCAATTTCACTCTCGCCCTCTGCAGAGGTTAATCCTTTCCAAGTGGGATGGCCTGCTTCATCGGATCAGGTCTCAAATGATCTCCCTGACTCTGGAGGTTCATCTGTCACTGAGCTGGTCCCTTCTGGATCTCCAACTGGGTCCTTGACAACGGATGCCAGTCTGCGAGGTTGGGGCGCGGTGTTGGAGCAACACTCTCTCCAGGGTCGGTAGACGATTTGTTTCCATCATTTGTTGTATTGTACGCAAGCCTTGCAGAGTCAGTGGTGTGTCACATGTAAATAAGCACACCTTCACGTCTATACAGTAAACTAAATGCAGTTTGGCAGTTGTTATCCATACTTAGTGCATGTTTATTCTGCAACAATTTTATTTTGAGCTTTTGGACGTAAAGGATAGAAAGGAAACAGGTGGCATAATGGGGAGCAGTCTGTTACCATCAGTGAAAATGACTTGTGTGTTTGATTAAAAACATTAAAAAGCTCTATCAGCAACAGATGCTTCCTAGTGTGTCTATGTATTGCATCCAAATGTTCTTGACCTCTCCAAACAGCTTAGCTTCCTCACCACCCATGCTGAACTCTTCAGTGGCACATTTGCTGGGCATAGGCCTTGTACATTGGGACATGTTCTATACATATATGATTTGTGTGGCACTTGTCAGCAACAATGTGATTTACTACAACGGGTGTGTTTTTTATTAATGTAATGTGTAAAACAAGTTTTTTTTGAGTGTTAAAATGTTTTCCATAAACCAAGTATCTGTTTTTTATTTCAGCACGGTCCAGCTCTTTCTAGCTAAGCATATGGGGAAAGCAATACAGCACTGAAATGAATAGCATACTCAGAACTTCTTTCTTAGCAATCTTTGGGGTTGGGCCCTGTAAGACTGAGGAGGGTTATCACCTGTTGGGTTGGCTACAGCACTAAGACTAATAGAAGCAAAGCTTGTGTACAAGCTAACGGAATCACCAACATAAAGTCATTTAATATGGAGTTTGGTTCACCATATGTGACCTTTATACAGTGTGGCAGTGACTAGCAGTGTTTGGAATTGTTCCTAAGGGATGCAGCACTGTTCTTCTACAAGATGTCTGGGTGATGGTGGTGAAAAACACCTTTGCAGTGATTGTTTCAGAATAACCCATAAATGCTCTGACCTGGTCACTGAAAAGGCCATGACAAAGAGATAACTTCAGTGTTATCATTGTCAGTACATTGTGCTAGCACAAAAACATTGCATTGTGAAGGGTGAGTCTTTTAATGATATCACTTTGCTAAATATGCATACAGCATGTCTGCACTGGATGTAGTTATGTGACCGACGGTCAGGAGACTGCCAGTCACATAACCGACAGCTACATCCCGCCCCCCTCTAAAGCTCGGCAGTCGACATGCCGATTAGCAGGGACTATTCCCACTCATGGGTGTCCAAGACACCCATAGAGTGGGAATAGAACCTACCGAGCCTGCAGCATTGTGAGCAAAGGGCTTGTTGCGCTCTTGCTGCCCCCACTATAATTCCACCGCATGGATCCCGCGGTCAGTATGCTGACCACCGGGATACCCAGCGGCGGTCACACATACCGAACTCGTCTGCACTTATATTTAGAGAGTAGGGATGTCATTCATGTAAGATACAGTCTAACCTTCCTCAGCCACAACCTTACTTATACTGCATTTATTATTATGCTTCATTCTTCCAAAAAACTGGATATAAGATTTTAGGGAAAAATATTTGAAATGCAGAAAGGTTCTAAAGTTACAGTACGTATATCACCATATATCAGGAAGGTGCAGAGATCACCAAATCGCTCAGAATGTCTACACTTCCATAACCCTGTTTCCTGCTCATAGCAAAGTTTTAGAGCAATTCTAGAAGGAGTCTAACAAAAGGATGCTGACTCTTGGATGAGTAATGGTAATCCATCCTCCATAGAGGGGAAATTTTGCTATGACCCCTGGGGTATCTCTTAGATGTATGTGGTTCAGATGGATTATCCTTTATAAAAGCCTTATAATACAGACCGCAATAGAAACTTTTGGTAATAAGGAGCTTATTTATCAATGGTGACAGTTGGGATCCCAAAAAGCATCATTTCTTATTGCTGCATATCGCAGCAATAAGGTATGAACTTTTAGGGTTATTCATCAATCTTCACTTGTTAAGACTTTTTGGCTCCGTCAAACAGTGGATGTGCCAGTTTACGCTACTGGGGGGGGGAGGGGGATCTGAAGATCTCTCTCCTGTGTAAATCTTTGTAGAAGTAGCCTGTAGGCAGCAGTGACTAATGGTAGTAGCTATTCGAGGTCTAGTTTGATAAAATAAAGAAAGCTGCAGTTCCCATTCTGTTTTGTTTGTTTGTGTTTTTTCAAAAGTTTTTAATAACAGGTTTTGGCAACAAATAAAAGATACATGTCTAAAACATATAAAGAATATATAAAGAAACAATATATAAGAACAAAATGAGGAAGAGAACACAGCATCAGACAAGACTAGACATAAATGTGCAAAGGCAAAGACATAATACCGAATGTTGCAGTGGTAAATACATAATAAAACCATGTGCACTGCAGGGGAGGCAGATAAAACATTTGCAGAGAGTTAGATTTGGGTGGGTTATTTTGTTTTTGTGCAAAGTAAATACTGGCTGCTTTATTTTTACACTGCAATTTAGATTTCAGATTGAACACACCCCAGCCAAATCTAACTCTCTCTGCACATGTTATATCTGCCTCCCCTGCAGTGCACATGGTTTTGCCCAACTGCTAACAAAGTTCCTGCTGCGATCAACTCAGAATTACCCCCAATGTACGGACATATGGAAGCCATATATCAAGGTTTTGCTCTATTAATTTCTCCTTCTGGAGTGTGGTATTTTTCCAGTACATGGGCCCTCATTCCGAGTTGTTCGCTCGCAAGGCGATTTTAGCAGAGTTACACACGCTAAGCCGCCGCCTACTGGGAGTGAATCTTAGCTTCTTAAAATTGCGAACGATGTATTCGCAATATTGCGATTACAAACTACTTAGCAGTTTCAGAGTAGCTTCAGACTTACTCGGCATCTGCGATCAGTTCACTGCTTGTCGTTCCTGGTTTGACGTCATAAACACACCCAGCGTTCGCCCAGACACTCCTCCGTTTCTCCAGCCACTCCCGCATTTTTTCCGGAAACGGTAGCGTTTTTATCCACACGCCCATAAAACGCCGTGTTTCCGCCCAGTAACACCCATTTCCTGTCAATCACACTACGATCGCCGGAGCGAAGAAAAAGCCGTGAGTAAAAAAACTATCTTCATAGCAAAATTACTTGGCGCAGTCGCAGTGCGAACATTGCGCATGCGTACTAAGCAGAAAAACGCTGCGATGCGAAGAAAATTACCGAGCGAACGACTCGGAATGAGGGCCATAGAGTACAGATATGAGATTCGAGGTTGCAATGGTGAAATAGGGACAGGATCAGGGGATACCCATTAAGAACGATTTTTTATTTTTTTTGGCTGCGGCCAATTTATTAAGTAGAATGTGATTCCCTTTAGATATGGTACTGGAAGGAAATTTAGGGTAAATGCCCCAAAAACTCCAAGATTTATCAACAGTAAATTGAATGTGCAGATCAGTAACAATATACTTTTGAAGTTCTTGCCATAAAGCTTGTAATTTCTGGCAGGACCATAGGCAATGGACTATATCTTCATCTGGGGATCCACATTTGTAACAATCTGGAATGTGGTGCATCCCTAATAAGAAACTTCAATTTGGATGTAAAATAAGACCTATGTAGGATTTTTTGGTGCATCTCAGTGTAATAGGCCGAGGCCAGTTGTTTATTGAACTTTATATTGGTGTCCAAATTGGATTTCAGAGTGAGGTCAGGGAATTCCGCCCCCCATCGCATCAATCTCACATTTCCTGACTCTTAAGTTAAGCAGTGATCGGGAAAGAGTATAAATAAAAGAGGTAGAGAAAGGACCCCTGTCCAAAAGCACCATCTAATTTTTTGTACATAGCTACACACATAGCTACACGCTTGTAGGAAAGGAAATAGGGGAATTACCAGTGACGATAATTTCTGTTGTATTTGTGAATGTGTGAGAAAAACCAAGATTTCTGCACGTAAGAAATGCTAAACATATCGCAGTCCCCCTTCATGTCATCTAAATAATATAAGAGAAGTAGTATGAGGTGTAAAGTTAGGGTTACCCCATAAAGGTAAAAATAGGGAGGCAAATCGTGATGTTTTTAATTTGGAGTGTACTGCTCGCCATGCTGTGCAAGTAAATGATATTAAATCATTATCTTTAATGATAGCAGACATTGAGTGTGGTGCTGTGAGAAGGAGAGACACCAAATTCCATTGTGGTATTACGGACTGTTCTCAGTTACGATTTGCATAAGTGTTACGTCCTCCTAGACAATGTAAGTGGTATATTCAATTGCTGTCGAAACTGCCGTCTTGCCAGAAAGACGGCAGTTTTCGACTTTTCGAGGTCGGAAAGGGTTTTTGTTCCAACAAGTCAGGGAAATCAACTCATCGGAAAGCATGTAGATCGGCAGAATAGCCGCGATCCGTGTGCTTCTGTTGGAAACGGGACCAAATTCAACAGGTTTTGGTCCCGTTTCTGACAATCTCAATACGACTTTAAAAAAATGTCAGATTGGGCAGGGAGTCCCCCTGGGCCAGGATCCTCGATCCCGGCAGCGCCCCCCAGCCGCCGTTGACAGCTCCCCCCGGCCGCTGTTGACAGCTCCCCCAGCGCCGCTGAAAGCTCCCCCTGCGCCGCTGACAGCTCCCCCCAGCGCCGCTGACAGCTCCCCCTGTGCCACTGGCAGCTCCCCCCATGCCGCTGACAGCTCCCCCCATCCGCCACTGACAGCACACCAGGCAGCTGCTGACAGCAACAGTGGGAGGGGATAACGGGAATGGCCAAATCCGAGAGTCAGATTTGGCTGCTCATTGGGCTTGTCGTATCTATGCCGACAAATACATGTCGGAATGGATCCGACTTTAATTGAATATACCCCTAAATCTCCCAGGAGAAAAAATCGGTATTCACTTTTGGTAAATAGCCATGATATATAAATCATATAGGCCCAGATTTATCAAGCCTTGGAGAGTAATAAATTGCGCGGTGACAAAGTACTAGCTCACAGAGCGCTGGCCATGACCCCATAGTGACGGAAAGTGGGGGCGTGGCTCACGATATAGGCATTACCGCGAAGCCACGCCCCATTTGTTGAGGCTGCACCCCCTTTACCTGGGCGGGGGCGACTACCCCACGCTGGAGTCCCGCTTCCTACCTCCAAAAAGTTGGGAGGTATGCTATAACTGTTTTCCTTTGTATGTAGGTCACCTCTCAGGCGAAGCAGTATACATCCATTTTATCTCCCTGAAAAGCTTTTTCAAAAGTAGACAAGTATGGTTCAGTTTCGGCATGACTAGGATTTATGATTTTAGTGCAATTCAATTATTTCTTTCATAATATTATTAAATATTTCTAGCGTAAACTGTTGGTGAGCTCAATCAAATGAACTGTGTTGAAACTACAAATGCTTATTTCCATTGATCATGCTACAGAAATATTTACAAAGTATTCTGCGCCAGATTTGTAGTTTGCTATTTTTATAGAGTTGTAACTGGGCCCATATTCTGTGTCCCCCTGACATGACCCTAACAGCTTTAAATATGCATGGCCTGTATTATTTTGAAGAATGTCAAGTTTTTGTTGTTATAAATACTAAAGTATATTTATACTTTCTTTTTTAGGAGCTGGTTGTAATGGGAGCACCGGGATCATATTACTGGACTGGAACAGTTAAAGTATTGAACCTTACTGACAACACATACTTCAAACTGAATGATCAAGCTGTCATTGCTAGACGCTATACTTATCTAGGCAAGTGCCTTCTTCTTAGTTCCTGCTCTGCTAAAGTGGATCTGTCATCTCTGTATGAAACAGCTCTTTTAGGTTTCTTTTAGATCACCTCACCATAACTAAAATGTCTCTTACAAATGTTTTTTTATTTCTGTAGACCCCTTCAAGCTGGGGACTTAATTGCTGTTATCTACTTATTTATTTTCTCTGTATTTGTGCTTGCAGTTATTTATGTGTTGTTTTTCACCTCATTTGTGTGGGAAGTGGGAACCTTATCGTCTCCATCTCCCAGATCTAGGGCTGGTTGTGCAGCCCTGAGACTCCCACTTCTCTGACCTCTCGGATCCCTGATTGAGGCTTTGCAGATCCCAATATAAAGTGTTCCTTCCCCCATAGCTCTTGCCCCTGTTGGAGCCTACTAAATGGCCACACTCGTGAAAGCAATTTGTGTATACTTTTTACAGCACTTTTTTTGGAATTACATGACAGCATGTACTCGTGCAAAAATGGTGCGGCATGATAATGTGATGTGTAGTAAGCTGCCATTTACAACAGAACAATGGTACTTTTTAATAATAAGATAGCCTCTGCAATTTGCCTGTGAAAATGGCAGAAATCTGGGCTAGTCAGCATGTATGAATGAAATACTCTTTGTATTAAGCAGGCAATAAACAATAGTTTTAACAATCCTTTAAAAGAGTACAAGTAGAGGCATTGCCCAAGGCAGCCAATAAGGTTCTAGCTACCATTTATCTAGTAGTCTATTAAATTTATCTGGAACCTGATTGGTTGCATCACCTGTCCCCTTTAGAAGGTTTGATTTAAATTTCCCTATATGACAAACTGTGCAGCTGGCCAGTCTATTGTAAACAGAGAAAAATGATCTGGAGCAAATCTATTCCATACAATAAACCACTTCAGTAAACTGGGCTGAAAGAAATAATTAAACTCAAACTAAAACATATCTTTAATTATCATTACACCTCACCTAGCAAAACTGGGGTGATTCCAAGCCAGGGTTCTCGAAAAGTCTCCCCAAGCTACTCCATGGCTTTTCTGACCCTTGATTACAATTAGGAAAAGCAAGACTTAAAGCCATATTGTGCCAGTTTCTTGTGCCACTGATGTTAATATTTTTTTTTTATTGTTATCCATATTGCTCCTAAGTGCTGGACAGTCAGTAGGCAAACATCATGAAACAGGGATATACAAAGTGGCCAAAATAAATGCAGACATAAAAGAAAGGGAAAGGAGGGCCCTGCATATGAGATGACTGGAATTGGAAGAGGACAGAGCTGAAACAAGAGGAGTGAGTTTTGGCATAGAGTGAAGATCGGGGCAGTTATGACGGTGAATTAGTGTTGGTAGTATAAGTGGGAGTGGAGTGAGCAGTGGCGTAACTAGAAATTTTTCTCCCTCAAGCCAAAAAATTCTCTGGCGCCAAACCCCCCCCCCCCCCCCCCCATAATTGGCACTAGTAAAGCGGTGACTCTGCACGTGCCAAAGGGGCGTGCATTACAAAATGGGCGTGGCTTTGCTGAAATGGGCATGGTTTTGCATAAAGGGGCGTGGTATTGCAGGAAGAGACGACCTTATACCCCAGTTTTGCAATCTGCACGCCCAGACGTTGGCCACCACAGAAAAAAAAAAAATCCTGATTTATGCCCTTTACATTATTTGTAATTTTTCCTCCATATAGTAATGCCCAGTATACATTATGCCACATACTGCAATGGCCCTTAGACATTATGCCACACACAATAATGCCCATGACACAATATGCCACACACCATAATGCCCCCGAAACATTATGCCACACACCGTAATGCCTGTGACACATTATGACAGGCATCGCAATGCCCGTTATACATTATGCTACACACTGCAATGCCCCTGATACATTATAGCACATACAATGCCTGTGATACATTATGACACACACCGCAATGTCCGTGATACATTATGCCACACACCGTAATGCCTGTGACACATTATGACAGGCATCGCAATGCCCGTTATACATTATGCTACACACTGCAATGCCCCTGATACATTATAGCACATACAATGCCTGTGACACATTATGACACACACCGCAATGTCCATTATACATTATGCCACACACCGTAATGCCTGTGACACATTATGACAGGCATCGCAATGCCCGTTATACATTATGCTACACACTGTAATGCCCCTGATACATTATAGCACATATAATGCCTGTGACACATTATGACACACACCGCAATGTCTGTGATACATTATGCCACACACCGTAATGCCTGTGACACATACCGCAATACCCGTTATACCCTATGCCACACACCGCAATGCCCGTTATACATAATGCCACACACTGCAATGCCCCTGAGATATTATACCACATACCACAATGTCCGTGATATAGTATGACACACACCATAATGCCTGTGACACATACCGCAATGCCCGTTATACCCTATGCCACACACCGCAATGCCCGTTATACATAATGCCATACTCTGCAATGCCCCTGAGACATTATACCACACACCGTAATGCCTGTGACACATTATGACACACACCGCAATGTCCGTGATACATTATGCCACACACCGCAATGCCCATTACCTTCTCGTTGCCAGGGGTTTCATGCTCTTGGTTCCATGCACGGTGCCAGGGGTTTTCATGCTCAGGGTGTCATGCTCGTTGCCAGGGGTTTCATGCGGTAGGTGTTATGCTTGTTGTCAGGGGTTTCATGCACTAGGTGTTATGCTTGTTGCCAGAGGTATCATGTGCTGGGGTCCAAGCTTGTTGCCAGGTGGTAATATTCGTTGCCAGGGGTTTCATGCACTGGGTGTCATGCTCGTTGCTAGGGGGTAATGCTTGTTGCCAGGGATTTCATGAGCTGGGTGTTGTGCTTGTAACCAGGGGTAATGCTTGTTGCTAGGGCTGTACTCCTAGTGCCACATATGCCCCCAGTGCCAGATATTCCCCCACAGTGCCAGGTACACATATGCCCCCAGTGCCAAATATGCCCCCCAGTGCCAGCTACACACATACCCCCAGTGCCAAATATGCCCCCCCCAGTGCCAGGTACACATATACCCCCCAGTGCCAAATATGCCCCCTGCCCCAGTGCCAAGTACACATATACCCCCAGTGCCAAATATAACCCCCCAGTGCCAGGTACACATATACCCCCCAGTGCCAAATATGCCCCCCAGGGCCAAATATGCTCCCCCAGGGCCAAATATGCTCCCCCAGTGCCAAATATGCCCCCCAAGTGCCAAATATGCCCCCTCCAGTGCCAAATATGCCCCCCCCAGTGCCAAGTATGCTTCTCCCCCCCCCCAGTGTCAAATATGCTTCCCCAGTGCCAGGTACACCCCTCTCACTCTGGGCTCCCTCACTGCTGTGCTATGAGTTTTATATATTGGGAAGGAGGATATGGAGGACACAGCGCGTGCCTCTCCTGTGTGTCCCTCCTGCGTCTCTGGTGGCAGCGGCTTGTCTGTCAAATGAAATGCCGGTTCATGAGCCAATCGGAGCTCACGAATGGGCACTTCATTAAACAGACACGCCGCCGGAGACCCAGGGGGGACACACAGGAGAGGCGCGCGCTGTGCCCTCCGTGTCCTTCCCAGCAGAAATCAGTGGCGGCTAGGGCGCCCCGCAGCCCTGCATGCCTCCAAGCGATCGCAGTGGCTGCGGACCCCTACTTAAGCCACTGGGGGTGAGCTCTAATAAAGAGCTCCGTTTTCAGAAAATATTTAAAGATTTGAAGGTTGTTGGAGAGTCTGATCGGGACTTCCATAAGTATTTAGCAGCAAGGGAACATTTTTCTAGGAATGCAATATCAGATATTTTATACAGCACGCATTATAGCATTTCTTCCAACTTTTTCAAATAAATCCAGATTTCTGTCATAGCACATATCCAGTCATACATTGGCATTGGAGGTCACAGTAGTGTGTAAGGGCACCTTGCAAAAGAGTTAGCTCAGGCTTCCCACCTATTTTACTACTACATACACCAAAATAGGTATAGCCATATTACACATACCTCACCTACTGTACTTGAGATTAGGAAATTGCAGCTGTTTGCTGGAAGGTGTGATGTACAGTATATACTGTCATGAGCTGTCCAGTAATTCCAGCCTAATAAATAATGTACAAAGTGATTATTATGGTCTGTTCTCTACAGTACCCAATGGAGAGTGGCTATTTTTATTATCACGTTAATATTAGCTCTATTGGGTGTTAAAAAAAGATACACAGAAGTTTTCCTACAGTATTATTACCTTTAGATACTGCACATGTGAGAACGCACACAGTGCACTGCCCCCTGAGCCAGGGCTGATTAACAGGCTGCCTCGCCTCCATTTTCTTTGAGTGGCAATGCCGGCATCTGCGTCTTCCTTTGCAGATTTACTGGCCTTGCACACGGAGGTGGCACCTGTGAGTAAGCTTAGGCTTATTTGAATGGCCTATTTTGCAAACATTGCAATGGATGGTCACAATGGTGATTCGAGTCTGCGTCTTCGGATGCAGCCTTCTGATCTGATGCTGGCAGTAGGTGTCTTTTTCCTTCAGACACCTCCTGCAGGCATTAGCATATTTTTACACAGCAGCTGCGTCCAAAGAAGTGTTGTACAAAACCATCCATCCAGGCTGTCTGTTTGAAAGAATTTATTCATTACAAAAACAGATATACTCTAGATGTATAGTAGTTAACGGTTTAACGATTTCCTGTTTATATTTTTAATTATTATCAGCAATATTTAATTAATATGTAGTAAAAACACTGCTTGAATTTTCTCTTGCGATTTTTTTGTTTTAGTTTATTCCCCCAGACTGCTTTACTTCATAATTTGATGTTCTCTATTTTCCATACTGCAGGATATGCGGTCACTGCTGGTCACTTTTCACAACCCAACACCATGGACGTAGTAGGTGGAGCTCCACAAGATAGTGGCATCGGAAAGGTGAGGCTTCCGTCACTATGTAACATGTGACATGCTCAGAACTGGTTGTCTCATTTCCACAAAAGTGACGAACAAAGATCTTGAGTTTCCTTTCTGACAGTTATAATTAGCACATTGTTTGTGAGGTGAATGGGCTCCAGCTTTTGCTGATGGAATGAGAGAGTACATTGGCTTCCAACCTCTTAGTAACAGCTTATATTTTTGCTATGACAATAATTTGATTGTAATTAGATGTGTTTATGGTACTCCTAAGCCTTATACATTTCTGCCACCTCAGTGTATCTTGCAGTCTTTTTCTTTAAAGGGTTTATACTGTGTATTTATGAGAAGTTATTTGTGTTAGGTCTACATTTGCTAAGTAAAAGCAGGTGCTCCAATTAATTTCAGATGCTTTTTTGAAAGTTATCAAAAATGTCTAGATAACAGAAATTGCTAAAAGAAATTGCTTATTCCAAAACCTAAAATGTAAAAATTAGAGTCATAGTAAAGCTGAAAAGCGTTTATTCATAACTATAAACTTCAGTCTGATAACAACAATAATAGAATTAAAATTATCAGCCGTCACTACCAGTTCCCAACACGGCAACAGAAGCACTATGGCCCTCATTCTGAGTTGATCGCACGTAGCAACTTTTTGCTGCTCGTGCGATCAACTTGACGCCGCCTATGGGGGAGTGTAGTTTAGCATAGCAGGGATGCGATCGCTTGTGCAGCCCTGCTATGCTAAAAAAGTTTCCTGCAAAACAAGACCAAGGTAAAAGTTACTTACCCTGTGCGACGGATCCAAAGACGAAGGTCCCGGGACTGACGTCAGACATCCGCCCTCCAAACGCATGGATCCACCTGCGTTCGCCTCACCACGCCTTGAAAACGGCCAGTTGCCGCCCCGGAATGCCTCCCACCTGTCAGGCTTCATGCGATCGCTGCTGCGATCACTTTCTGCACTGGCGGCGGTGCTGCCCGGCGACGACCATTGGCGGGCAACGACGCGTGTGCGCATTGCGGGTGCCGCAAAGCCGCAGTACCGGCCCGTTCGCACCGCAGCAAAGAAACGCTGCGTGCGAACGGGTCGGAATGACCGCCCATGTGACTCCGGCAGACATGGTGACTAGCAGAGATTACATGTAGATTCTAGAGTCCGGTACTTTAAGTACCAAATGTAATAGACTCCAGGTTTCTGCTGGCTGTGCTTATAAAAAAATTGCCTCTTTAAATCCTCTAAATCAGTGAAACATCTTTGAAGCCGGAGGCTATTACATTTGACCCTAAATCTGTAGGCTTTCTTTATTAAAGGAGATGTCCACGCAAAGTAAGTATTTATAGTACAACCTACCCCACAATTCATGGTACTTACACCTCCGCCAAACCCTCTGCCTAGCCTGGAACAATCTGTTCTCCTGCTTCAAGAGTATTTAAAGTGTCAGTGCTTCAACATATCACTTGATAAGAGCACCGCTTGGATTGTGCTGCCATTGTCCCTATGGGTCCCTTCCTTGCAGTTCTCCTAGTTGAGGAAGGGATGCGTTTGCAAATAAAGATTTGCTTTAGGTGGGTCAATAAAAGGTCTCGCTTTGTTAGATCTAATAGAGCTGGATAACCTATAAAACCCAATGATCAGATTTTAGAACTATGTTTCCCAATTTAGGGTACATTTGCTAAAGCTCCTAAAATTTTAAAGTGGTGATGTTGCCCATAGCAACCAGTCAGATTCTAGGATGCAATAGAGAAATGATTGACAGAATCTGACTGGTTGCCATGGGGGGGTGGTGGTATTGAAGGTCGATAGTAACTAGGTCGACAATGTCTAGGTCGACCACTATTGGTCGACAGTAACTAGGTCGACAGGGTGTCTAGGTCGACAGGGTCTTTAGGTCGACATATTCTAGGTCGACAGGTCAAAAAGTCGACATGAGTTTTTTATGTTATTTTGGTGTAGTTTTCTTCGTAGAGTGACTGCCATGCTTCGGGCATGGTGCCTTCGCTCTACTACCGCTTCGCTCGGCACAGATTACCGTTCCAATCATAGTCCACGTGGACCGTTAAGTATATGGTGACTTCGCTCCGCTACCGCTTCGCTCGGCACAGATTACCGTTCCAATCGTAGTCCACATGGACCGTTAAGTATAAAAAGGTTCAAAAAAAGAAAAAAATTGTGAAAAACTCATGTCGACCTTTTGACCTGTCGACCCAGAGCATGTCGACCTAAAGACCCTGTCGACCTAGACACCCTGTCGACTAATAGTGGTTGACCTAGACATTGTCGACCTAGTTACTGTCGACTTAAGGCCCGTACACACTGGTCGATATATATCGACCGTTCTCTTGAACGGCCGATATATCGCGGGACCGTCGGCCAGTGTGTACGGCCGATACGTCTGTGAACTCCGTCGTTCACAGACGTATCGCGTCGGCCGCGCAGCACAGCCGACGGCCAATATATCTAACGATATATTGGCGTGTCGCTTTGTGTGTATGGGGCGGTTGTTCGACCGCCCGTACACATGCTGCGGCGGCCGGCGGTGATTTACAGTTGAACTGGGCGGGCGCACGCCCGCCCGCCCTTTTCATGACGTCAGTCCCCCGACGGATCGGGCAGTGTGTATGCATAGCACACTGCCCGATCCGTACATAGATATATCTGCAGATCAATTGATCTGCAGATATATCTACTAGTGTGTACCCACCTTTAGAGACCGGATCCCATTCAGTTGCTACTTCCATTAAACAAATTTTCTGTTAACCTCATTAGGTCAAGCAAATAGTTTCATACTGTACATTTTAAGGGACTTTTTAGCTGCAGCAGATTTCTCCTGATTAGTATAGGAAATGTGTCCAATCAGCAGATGACATACATTGTAATGAACCAAGGGAACATAAACCAACACAATATGCATTAAAAAAATGTAATGAATGTGAGCATATGTAGAGCACGTTTGCCAGAAATCATGGGCAGCTGACTGATCCACTCCACATCACTCACTGCTCTTCCTTAAATTTAATAAACCATATCCCATAAAAATAAAGCTTGGGAAACCATACAGAGCGTGTGCAGATAAAGCAGCTGGCTGTGGATCGTTAAATGCATAATTTATGAATAAAATGAAGTACATGAAATAAAGAGGAAACTGTGCAGTCTGTATCATTTTATCATTGTAGTCAATATGTCATTTTTAAATCTTTGTGTCTTTCATGACTGCACAGGCATCCGACAAATCTTGTTATACTGTAAGCATGACCCATTCACCTCCGCAATTAAAGTTGTGAAAATGTAAATATTGTGCAGAATTTCTCTCTCCTGTATAAAGATTTAAGGACAGATTTCTTAATAACACTCTTTTATGTACTGTATACAGTATGTCAGTGACAAGATGTATTTCTACGCCAATATTGGGTTTTAGCATAAGCATCTGTATGCCTGGTATACTCCTGTGCTAGGAATACTGCTGTGCTTTTAGCTGTTTGCATCCACAACTAATTCCACGGGTTTCAAATGGCCCCATACAGTGAATCAGGCTCTTAAGCAGTATCCATTAATAAATTGTAGGTCTGGCTACCTCAAAATCAGTGCCCAGTCTGTTTACTAACTTATCTATCTGGAACATCTGCACCAAACCACAGAAACCAATCAGCAATTTGTTTTTACCTATCTAGTGCAAATTGGATAACGAAGGTTGAGTGCTAAACAACTGTTCCACAGCACAAATACAGATTAGACCCACTGCAGCTTGATTTGAGCAAGTCTGCCAAAATTCATAGGTCTATTTAGCCAGCATTTGGCCGCATTTTGTGGAGGATCAAAAGAGAACAGTTGAGGGAAGACATTACTAGTGGAGCACAGATATGCTTGATCTCATTTTGCGCACTGAGATTGTTATCATGAGATAATGAATAACGGATTATAGAGGGTGTATTTTTGGGGGTGTTCCCATACTGTGAATCAGACCCTGAACCTGCAATGAAGCGCATCTGCAAGCAGGTGTGTAACAATCCATCTTATTTTATTTATTATTATTATTATTATCGTAATGACGTAAGTCACGTAACAAACCATGGCGCAGTAGCAATAAAAGCAATGGAAAACATTAACAATCTTCAGAGCAGTATTTTAATCTCAGTTCTTGTTCTTGCACTGCCTGATTAAGGTGTATCAACTAAGCATACACTCTACGTTGTCAGGGAATCTGTCATGGAAAACAATTTACTATTATATTTGGATAATTTCTTCATTATCATTCTTTTCAGGTGTATATCTTTAGAACAGATAAAAGATCTGGATCACTTATTAGGATTTTTCAGGCTTCAGGCAGAAAGGTGAGTCTTCTCTTAGGTCTGGTTAATTTCTGATCCTGATCTCAGCTACTTTACCACCTTAGCATTTGGATATAGCAGCATTTTATAAAAACGTATCTATTGTTACAAGCTATTTCTTGTAAATGTTACATTGCTTTTAACTATTTTTACATACAGGGTGGGATATATCAATCATCGCCTTTGGAATGTGATACTTTCCGCCAATGATTTCATGCATAGTGGCGCTTAGTAACACCGTGAGAATGTACAATTGTGCTTAAAATTGCATAGAGCTGTCCTTTGTAGTGTGAGGCTTTCTGAGTTTATAACCTGAAGTACTTCTGCGCAGGCGCATCTGCCAACCAGTTCATGTGCGAGCCACAGGGGACACGGGGAGGGATCCTACTGCATACTTCTCAGGGAATAATGTGGAAAGAATCCCATAGGCTTTGATTGGACAGCGCCATCTGTAGATGGCGTTGCCTATTGGGTACAACCTTTGCGGACCTTTATACATAAGGTGAAATGTGATCAAAGCTCTGAAAACTAACTAGTTTTTGGAATGCTGGCCACATTGTGCTTTTAGTATATAGCTCGCCTACAGTAGGATAGCGATGGGCTACATACAGTAAGATAGACAGTCAGTGCACGTTTTCTGGTTATGCCAGTATGTCTGCATCTACGACATGCTGTCTGGTTAACATCTTCAAAACTGTAAATGTGCTGGACCTGAATAAATGAAGCTGGTTATAGTTAATATCTTCCAAATAACTGAAGGTTAATTCAAGTTACTTGAGTAAGACCTTCTGAGCTTGCTTCTGCCACTTTACTTTGGAAGATATATTAGTGCAATAGTTGAATTACAATATTGCATTGTACAAATGTATGCAAGATGTATGTATATAATGATTACTGATGTGTATATGTGTGGCTTGTAGTGTTACCCACATGGAAATGATATTTTTTACATACATCCTTTAATGGACCAGCAGACGATATCTTTTGTCCATTAGCATAAATCATACTTTACTTTTCAGACTGTGGTAGACTGTGGTGGTGTATAAAGCTGTGTCCTGACAATACATGTTAGAAACCATAGTATAGAAACCATAAAAGCAATACAGTTTTTTTAGCAATATTTTTTTTAACTGCTAAATGTTCACAGAATTAGTATTACTACCTCATGATAAATGTTCATATGTGACTTGTTACTGTACTTCAAGGTATATATTATTTTTTCTCTAACGTCCTAGTGGAAGCTGGGGACTCCGAAAGGACCATGGGGGATAGCGGCTCCGCAGGAGACTGGGCACAAAGTAAAAGCTTTAGGACTAGCTGGTGTGCACTGGCTCCTCCCCCTATGACCCTCCTCCAAGCCTCAGTTAAGATTTTGTGCCCGAACGAGAAGGGTGCAATCTAGGTGGCTCTCCTGAGCTGCTTAGAGTAAAAGTTTAAATAGGTTTTTTTATTTTCAGTGAGACCTGCTGGCAACAGGCTCACTGCATCGAGGGACTAAGGGGAGAAGAAGCGAACTCACCTGCGTGCAGAGTGGATTGGGCTTCTTAGGCTACTGGACATTAGCTCCAGAGGGACGATCACAGGCCCAGCCATGGATGGGTCCCGGAGCCGCGCCGCCGGCCCCCTTACAGAGCCAGAAGAGTGAAGAGGTCCGGAAAATCGGCGGCAGAAGACGTCCTGTCTTCAATAAGGTAGCGCACAGCACCGCAGCTGTGCGCCATTGCTCTCAGCACACTTCACACTCCGGTCACTGAGGGTGCAGGGCGCTGGGGGGGGGCGCCCTGGGACGCAATGAAAATACCTTAAATGGCTAAAAATACATCACATATAGCTCCTGGGCTATATGGATGTATTTAACCCCTGCCAGTTTTCCACAAAAAAGCGGGAGAAAGGCCGCCGAAAAAGGGGCGGAGCCTATCTCCTCAGCACACAAGCGCCATTTTTTCCTCACAGCTCCGTTGGTGGAAGGCTCCCTGACTCTCCCCTGCAGTCCTGCACAACAGAAACAGGGTAAAACAAGAGAGGGGGGGCACTAAATTGGCATATTAATATATACAGCAGCTATATTAGGGAAAAACACTTATATAAGGTTATCCCTGTATATATATAGCGCTCTGGTGTGTGCTGGCAAACTCTCCCTCTGTCTCCCTAAAGGGCTAGTGGGGTCCTGTCCTCTATCAGAGCATTCCCTGTGTGTGTGCTGTGTGTCGGTACGCTGTGTCGACATGTATGAGGAGGAAAATGGTGTGGAGGCGGAGCAATTGCCTGTGTTAGTGATGTCACCCCCTAGGGAGTCGACACCTGACTGGATGGTCTTATGGAAAGAATTACGTGATAGTGTCGGCACTTTACAAAAGACTGTTGACGACATGAGACAGCCGGCAAATCAGTTAATACCTGTACAGGCGTCTCAAACTCCGTCAGGGGCTATAAAACGCCCGTTACCTCAGGTCGATACAGACACTGACACGAACACTGACTCCAGTGTCGACGGTGAGGAAACAAACGTATTTTCCAGTAGGGCCACACGTTACATGATCACGGCAATGAAGGAGGTTTTGAACATTTCTGATACTACAAGTACCACAAAAAAGGGTATTATGTGGGGTGTGAAAAAACTACCCAATGTTTTTCCTGAATCAGATGAATTAAATGAGGTGTGTGATGAAGCGTGGGTTTCCCCCGATAAAAAACTGCTAATTTCTAAAAAATTATTGGCATTATACCCTTTCCCACCAGAGGTTAGGGCGCGTTGGGAAACACCCCCTAGTGTAGATAAGGCGCTCACACGCTTATCAAAACAAGTGGCGTTACCGTCCCCTGATACGGCCGCCCTCAAGGAACCAGCTGATAGGAAGCTGGAAAATATCCTAAAAAGTATATACACACATACTGGTATTATACTGCGACCAGCAATCGCCTCAGCCTGGATGTGCAGTGCTGGGGTGGCTTGGTCGGATTCCCTGACTGAAAATATTGATACCCTGGACAGGGACAATATATTATTGACTATAGAGCATTTAAAGGATGCATTTCTATATATGCGAGATGCACAGAGGGATATTTGCACTCTGGCATCAAGAGTAAGTGCGATGTCCATTTCTGCCAGAAGAGGATTATGGACGCGACAGTGGTCAGGGGATGCGGATTCCAAACGGCATATGGAAGTATTGCCGTATAAAGGGGAGGAGTTATTTGGGGTCGGTCTATCGGACCTGGTGGCCACGGCAACGGCTGGAAAATCCACCTTTTTACCCCAAGTCACCTCGCAGCAGAAAAAGATACCGTCTTTTCAGGCTCAGTCCTTTCGTCCCCATAAGGGCAAGCGGGCAAAAGGCCACTCATATCTGCCCCGGGGCAGAGGAAGGGGAAAAAGACTGCAGCAAACAGCCTCTTCCCACGAACAGAAGCCCTCCCCCGCTTCTGCCAAGTCCTCAGCATGACGCTGGGGCCTTACAAGCGGACTCAGGCACGGTGGGGGCCCGTCTCAAGAATTTCAGCGCGCAGTGGGCACACTCGCAAGTGGACCCCTGGATCCTGCAGGTAGTATCTCAGGGGTACAAATTGGAATTTGAGACGTCTCCCCCTCGCCGGTTCCTGAAGTCTGCTTTACCAACGTCTCCCCCCGACAGGGAGGCGGTATTGGAAGCCATTCACAAGCTGTATTTCCAGCAGGTGATAATCAAGGTACCCCTCCTACAACAGGGAAAGGGGTATTATTCCACGCTGTTTGTGGTACCGAAGCCGGACGGCTCGGTGAAACCCATTTTAAATCTGAAATCCTTGAACACTTACATAAAAAGGTTCAAGTTCAAGATGGAGTCACTCAGAGCAGTGATAGCGAACCTGGAAGAAGGGGACTATATGGTGTCTCTGGACATCAAGGATGCTTACCTCCATGTCCCAATTTGCCCTTCTCACCAAGGGTACCTCAGGTTTGTGGTACAGAACTGTCACTATCAGTTTCAGACGCTGCCGTTTGGATTGTCCACGGCACCCCGGGTCTTTACCAAGGTAATGGCCGAAATGATGATTCTTCTTCGAAGAAAAGGCGTCTTAATTATCCCTTACTTGGACGATCTCCTGATAAGGGCAAGGTCCAGAGAACAGTTAGAGGTCGGTGTAGCACTATCTCAAGTAGTACTACGACAGCACGGATGGATTCTAAATATTCCAAAATCACAGCTGATTCCGACGACACGTCTGCTGTTCCTAGGGATGATTCTGGACACAGTACAGAAAAAGGTGTTTCTCCCGGAAGAGAAAGCCAAGGAGTTATCCGACCTAGTCAGGAACCTCCTAAGACCAGGCCAAGTGTCAGTACATCAATGCACAAGGGTCCTGGGAAAGATGGTGGCTTCTTACGAAGCGATTCCATTCGGCAGATTCCACGCAAGAACTTTTCAGTGGGATCTGCTGGACAAATGGTCCGGATCGCATCTTCAAATGCATCAGCGGATAACCCTGTCTCCAAGGACAAGGGTGTCTCTCCTGTGGTGGTTACAGAGTGCTCATCTCCTAGAGGGCCGCAGATTCGGCATTCAGGATTGGGTCCTGGTGACCACGGATGCCAGCCTGAGAGGCTGGGGAGCAGTCACACAGGGAAGAAATTTCCAGGGCTTGTGGTCAAGCATGGAAACGTCACTTCACATAAATATCCTGGAACTAAGGGCCATTTACAATGCCCTAAGTCAGGCAAGACCTCTGCTTCAGGGTCAGCCGGTGTTGATCCAGTCGGACAACATCACGGCAGTCGCCCACGTAAACAGACAGGGCGGCACAAGAAGCAGGAGGGCAATGATGGAAGTGGCAAGGATTCTTCGCTGGGCGGAGAATCATGTGATAGCACTGTCAGCAGTGTTCATTCCGGGAGTGGACAACTGGGAAGCAGACTTCCTCAGCAGACACGATCTTCACCCGGGGGAGTGGGGACTTCACCCAGAAGTTTTCCACATGATTGTGAACCGTTGGGAAAAACCAAAGGTGGACATGATGGCGTCCCGCCTCAACAAAAAACTGGACAGATATTGCGCCAGGTCAAGGGACCCTCAGGCAATAGCTGTGGACGCTCTTGTAACACCGTGGGTGTACCAGTCAGTGTATGTGTTCCCTCCTCTTCCTCTCATACCAAAAGTACTGAGAATCATAAGAAGGAGAGGAGTAAAGACTATACTCGTGGCTCCGGATTGGCCAAGAAGGACTTGGTACCCGGAAATTCAAGAGATGCTCACGGAAGACCCGTGGCCTCTACCTCTAAGAAAGGACCTGCTCCAGCAGGGACCTTGTCTGTTCCAAGACTTACCGCGGCTGCGTTTGACGGCATGGCGGTTGAACGCCGGATCCTGAAGGAAAAAGGCATTCCGGATGAAGTCATCCCTACCCTGATCAAAGCCAGGAAGGATGTAACCATACAACATTATCACCGTATTTGGCGTAAATATGTTGCGTGGTGCGAGGCCAGGAAGGCCCCTACAGAGGAATTTCAACTGGGTCGTTTCCTGCATTTCCTGCAAACAGGACTATCTATGGGCCTCAAATTAGGGTCCATTAAGGTTCAAATTTCGGCCCTGTCAATATTCTTCCAAAAAGAACTGGCTTCTGTTCCTGAAGTTCAGACGTTTGTCAAGGGAGTACTGCATATACAGCCTCCTTTTGTGCCTCCAGTGGCACCTTGGGATCTCAATGTAGTTTTGGGATTCCTAAAATCACATTGGTTTGAACCACTCACCACTGTGGACTTAAAATATCTCACATGGAAAGTGGTAATGCTGTTAGCCCTGGCTTCAGCCAGGCGTGTCTCAGAATTGGCGGCTTTATCCTATAAAAGCCCTTACCTAATTTTTCATACGGACAGGGCAGAATTGAGGACTCGTCCTCAATTTCTTCCTAAGGTGGTTTCAGCATTTCACTTAAACCAGCCTATTGTGGTGCCTGCAGCTACTAGGGACTTGGAGGATTCCAAGTTGCTGGACGTAGTCAGGGCCCTGAAAATATATGTTTCCAGGACGGCTGGAGTCAGAAAATCTGATTCGCTGTTTATCCTGTATGCACCCAGCAAGCTGGGTGCTCCTGCTTCTAAGCAGACGATTGCTCGTTGGATTTGTAGTACAATTCAGCTTGCACATTCTGTGGCAGGCCTGCCACAGCCAAAATCTGTAAAAGCCCATTCCACACGGAAAGTGGGCTCATCTTGGGCGGCTGCCCGAGGGGTCTCGGCTTTACAACTTTGCCGAGCAGCTACTTGGTCAGGGGCAAACGCGTTTGCTAAATTCTACAAATTTGATACCCTGGCTGAGGAGGACCTGGAGTTCTCTCATTCGGTGCTGCAGAGTCATCCGCACTCTCCCGCCCGTTTGGGAGCTTTGGTATAATCCCCATGGTCCTTTCGGAGTCCCCAGCATCCACTAGGACGTTAGAGAAAATAAGAATTTACTTACCGATAATTCTATTTCTCATAGTCCGTAGTGGATGCTGGGCGCCCATCCCAAGTGCGGATTGTCTGCATTACTTGTACATAGTTATTGTTACAAAAATCGGGTTATTGTTGTTGTGAGCCATCTTTTCAGAGGCTCCTTCTGTTATCATGCTGTTAACTGGGTTCAGATCACAAGTTGTACGGTGTGATTGGTGTGGCTGGTATGAGTCTTACCCGGGATTCAAAATCCTTCCTTATTGTGTACGCTCGTCCGGGCACAGTATCCTAACTGAGGCTTGGAGGAGGGTCATAGGGGGAGGAGCCAGTGCACACCAGCTAGTCCTAAAGCTTTTACTTTGTGCCCAGTCTCCTGCGGAGCCGCTATCCCCCATGGTCCTTTCGGAGTCCCCAGCATCCACTACGGACTATGAGAAATAGAATTATCGGTAAGTAAATTCTTATTATCCATATGTAATGTCATTTATAACAACAGGGGGACTGTTGGCCGTAAAATTAGAAAATTTTGAAAAAACAAAAAACAAAAACCCACATTTTTAAAATTTGCATGCAACAAACTAGCTTATACCCACCTATGGCCCTCATTCCGAGTTGATCGGTCGCAAGGCGAATTTAGCAGAGTTACACACGCTAAGCCTACGCCTACTGGGAGTGTATCTTAGCTTCTTAAAATTGCGACCGATGTATTCGCAATATTGCGATTACAAACTACTTAGCAGTTTCTGAGTAACTTCAACCTTACTCTGCCTGTGCGATCAGTTCAGTGCTTGTCGTTCCTGGTTTGACGTCACAAACACACCCAGCGTTCGCTCAGACACTCCCCCGTTTCTCCAGCCACTCCTGCGTTTTTTCCGGAAACAGTAGCGTTTTCATCCACACGCCCATAAAACGCCGTGTTTCCGCCCAGTAACACCCATTTCCTGTCAATCACATTACGATCGCCGGAGCGATGAAAAAGCCGTGAGTAAAAATACTATCTTCATTGTTAAATTACTTGGCGCAGTCGCAGTGCGAATATTGCGCATGCGTACTAAGCGGATTTTCATTGCGATGCGATGAAAAATACCGACCGATCAACTCGGAATGAGGGCCTATATGCGGAGTTTTATAGACCTAAAGCATATAGGCAATGGCATAAATGTGTATGTGTGAGTAAAACATCTTATTCATCTTAAAGGTTTGAAATGTAGTTTTATAGTAAAAAAAAAACTAAAAAACGTGAAAAACCCATCCCTACTTTTTAGGGGTTCTGTAGTGCAGCATCAAAAAAATACTGATTTAATTATATAAAGGGGGTAATTCAGAGTTGATTGCAGCAGCAAATTTGTTAGCAGTTGGGCAAAACCATGTGCACTGCAGGGGAGGTAGATATAACGTGCAGAGGGGGTAATTCCAAGTTGATCGCAGCAGGAAATTTTTTAGCAGTTGGGCAAAACCATGTGCACTGCAGGGGGGGGGGCAGATATAACATTTGCAGAGAGAGTTAGATTTGGGTGGGTTATTTTGTTTCTGTGCAGGGTAAATACTGGCTGCTTTATTTTTACACTGCAATTTAGATTGCAGATTAAACTCACCACACCCAAATCTATCTCTTTCTGCACATGTTATATCTACCTCCCCTGCAGTGCACAAGGTTTTGCCCCACTGCTTACAAATTTGCTGCTGCGACCACATAGTAACCCATAGCAACCACTCCACAATAAGCTTTCGTCTTTCTTGTAAACATTTGAGAAGTGAAAGCAAATGTTTGATCAGTTACTGTGACTTAATGACCAGCTGCACTTGTGTACAATGCTAGTAATTGGTTGCCTCAGCTTTAGGACATGCTACAGTACATGACACGGGTAATATGATATGGTTAACATGAAAGGGGGGGGGGGGGGGGGTAGCACTCTTCCAGCATTTAGTCTCAAAATGTGTGGATTTTTTTTACAAAAAAGGAAAGCAATTATACTGTACACTGTATGAGTTCAAAGGCATTCACTCTAAATTGTATATACTCACCAGATCTGGAATGTAAATGAACCTTGGGTAATATTGCACGGGTTGGGGCTGAAATGCTGGACAAAATACGACTGCGGCATCCCGATTGTTAGAATCCCGACATGGGTCAGGAAACAATGCTAAATAACCCTCACTTCCTGCAGCCTACACCTAAACACTGCCCACACACAAACACCCCCCGATGCTTACCTGCCTGGCAGTCTGGCAGTCCCTTGATTGGAGCCGGCATTGTGATCTAACCTTGATGCTGATGCTGGCATTCTGAACTGTCAAGTTTCCGATATTGGTATTTTGACAGCCGTGATCCTGAACGCCGGGATTCTAACCAGATCCCATATTGCACCGTTACCCACCAGTGATTGCAGATTGCAGTGGTAGCGTTACAACTTTCTGGTAGGTGTTCCTCAGGATACTCAAATAGGGTTACAGAAATAACAACATAGTGTGGGATGTAGTCACCTTGCCGGTGAATGGGATCTCGGCGGTCAGGATACCGGCGCCAGAATCCCGACCGCTAGAAATACTGACAGCCAGAATTCTGACTTACAGGGGCTATTCCCACTCATGGGTGTTCACGACACCCATACAGTGGGAATAGATCCTGCGGCAAGCGCAGCGAGTCACCAAGCCTACAGCCTGGTGAGCGCAGCGAGCCCGCAAGGGGCTTCGTTGTGCTGGCCCCTCCGCCGGCATTCTGGCGGCTGGGATTCCGGCATCTGTATGCTGACTGCCGGGATCCCAGCCTTCCAGCATATCATACCGAACCCCATAGTGTCTAGTGTTGCATATGGAGAATGGCACAAAATAAATCCTAGATCGTACTCACCCTTATAGCTGTGTTATTCATCTTGGACATTCATTTATAATCCCGATGTCTGTCGGATTAATAGTAGTGTCATAAAGTCCTGTTAACTCATTACAGAGAGGTATAAGGACAATGACATTAAGTCTTTCTTCTACTGACACTTGGATTTTGCATGTACCGATCATAATATTAAAATGGCAATAGGAATGAATGTTGAACAAGCGTGGTTTAGCATTCATTCCTATTGCTGTTTTAGAAATATCAGTCAAATGGTCTGGATATGGTTTTACGATGATAAGCATTGAATCTACTAAAGATATTGGTGGTCATTCCGAGTTGATTGCAGCAGCAATTTTGTTAGCAATTGGGCAAAACCATGTGCACTGCAGAGGAGGCAGATATAACATGTGCAGAGAGAGTTAGATTTGGGTGGGGTCTGTTCAATCTGCAATCTAATTTGCAGTGTAAAAATAAAGCAGCCAGTATTTACCCTGCACAGAAATAAATTAACCCACCCAAATCTATCTCTCTCTGCACATGTTATATCTGCCTCCCCTGCAGTGCACATGGTTTTGCCCAATTGCTATCAAAAATCCTGCTGCGATCAACTTGGAATTACCCCCATTGTGTATACCAGTACACATGCTGTAGAGTAGTAGTGCATTCCTGCTTTCTGTATAAGAGATAGAAGCACTGTTAGAATTGGAATGCAGTTTATTTATTACTGGATTGTTAAAATTGCCTACCTCTGACCCTTAATCTTCCTTCTATGTATTCTTTGTTATGGCACATTATGGGTACCCAATAATGTCAGAAGGAAGAGTGCCACCTTTTCTCGTGGCCTGCCACCCCCAACCCTCCCAAATAATTGTTTTGCTTTAGCTGTTCTGGCCTCAAGTGGTGGCAGATTACATATAGTATCTGTGAGGCCTTCTTTCACTATTAGCCAAGAGAACCTATGCTGTCTGGTAAGTAACAAAGGTGAACGATGTAATGGCTCTGTTGTCTATTATCCTTGCCCCACATACTGTATTGTAAAATTCTGGTGTGAAGATGTCAAGTTTGCTAAATTGCAAAACAAGTATATATAATATCATCTATATAATACTCCAATGAGTCTACTTACTGTAATCTAAGCTAAATGCAGAAAACCTTTGTGTGGGCAGAAATACTGAATGCTGTGTTATGACTCGACTTGATTACAGATGGGCTCTTACTTTGGCTCCTCCTTATGTGCAGTTGATCTGAACAATGACGGCCTGTCAGACCTCCTGGTAGGGGCACCCATGTTCTCAGAGGTGAGGGATGAAGGACAAGTCACCGTTTACATCAACAGGGGAAATGTAAGTATGTTTTGTGATTAAAAAAAAAGTGATATACCTTCCAGAATGTGTGTGTGTTATTGAATTATAATAATCAATACAGTACATTGGAAAGTCTATAGAGTTTCTATACAGAGGCCACACTATTGGCTAGACTTGTGGACAATTATGAGGAAGTTATATATAACAAATCCATGACCCTATCACAGAAACTAACCTCACACGCTTCTTAACTCATACAATTTATTAGACCCACTGCAATCAGGCTTTTGTTCCCAACATTCCATAGAGACAGCACTGACTAAAGTAGTGAATGATCTGGTCACTGCTAAGTCCAGAGGCCATTACTCACTTCTAATTCTTCTAGATCTCTCTGCTGCTTTTGACACTGTTGACCACTCTCTTCTCATACAAACACTACAATCCCTAGGTACTCAGGACACAGCCCTTTCTTGGTTTTAATCCTACCTATATAATCGCTCTTTCAGTGACCGCTTCTCTGAATCCACCTCTTTTTCGCTACCTTTATCGGAGTACCGCGAGGCTCAGTCTTAGGTCCTCGGCTTTTCTCAATCTATACCACATCTCTTGTCAAACTAATCAGCTGTTTTGGACTTCAGTATTTCCTGTATTCGGATGATACACAAATCTACCTATCCTGCGCAGATTTGTCACCATCTGTATTGGTCTGTGTCACTGATTGCCTCTCTGCCGTTTTCTCTTGGATGTCGCCACCTCAAACTTAATATTTCCAAAACAGAAATAATTGTATTTCCACTGACCAATAGTAGTTACTAAACTGATATCTTGATCACTGTTGAGAACTCCACAATCAATCCTACCACACAAGCTCGCTGCCTAGGTGTCAGCCTCGACTCAGAACTGTCCTTTGTTTCCCACATTCAATCTGTCTCTAAATCTTGCTACATGCATCTAAAAAACATATCCAAAATACGACCATATCTTATATAAGACACTGCAAAAACTCTAATCCATGCTCTCATTATCTCCCGCATTGATTATTGCAAATAGTCTTCTTACTGGTCTTACCAAAAAGAGATTCACACCACTACAATCCATTCTTAATGCTGCTGCGAGGCTAATCTTCCTTGCTAGACGTTCATTGTCTGCGGATCCACTCTGTCAGTCCCTCCATTGATTACCTGTATTTTACTGTATTCAATATAAAATACTTTTACTCCCACATTAACCATATTAACCAACATGCATCTTGTTGCTTATCTCAAAGTATCTCTTAACCGGATCTCTTCGCTCTTCACAAGATCTATGTCTCTCATCTACACTCATTACTCTCTCCCATTCACAACTGTAAGACTTTCCCCGCCTGCACCCACTCTGTGGAATGCCCTCCCACGCACAATAAGACTCTCCTCTAGTCTCCAAACCTTCAAGCATTCACTTCATAAACTTTCCTATTCAATTTCTTCCCCAGTAAATCCAGCCAGGGAATTAGCATTCATAGTAATCATTTAACAATTATAATTAGTAGTATGATCTCGCTAACTATTTACTTTTACAATAATAATAAGCCTTTGAGCACAGTACTAAAGAGTGGAGATGGAGACTCCTGAGACTTACACTGAAAATAACGTTACTTCCAGTGCAATGCAAATAATTGTCAGGTTAAGAGCAATTACCATTAAAAGGACTAAACTTAAGTGTTTTAATGTGGTGTTTTTTTTTATTTATTACTTTTTTTAGTTATCATTCGATGTTTGCTTTGGTCATTCATTTTTGTCACATAAATAGTTGTAGTGTTCAAAGGAACAGTAAATAGGACGAACGTGTATGCTTCCAGATAAGAGCTGGTGTAGGAGTAAGAGAAAATATGTTGATTATTTTACGGACACTTTAGCAGCACATTGGCGCGTCTCTTCTTTCTCCAGGAATACATTTAAGGGGATTGAATCTCCTCCTCTATGACCTCCTCACAGTTATTTCCCTTTGACATAAATCTATTTTACTTGCAGACGTATAGTCGTTTCGTAGAATTTACAGGCTTTGTAATCCAGCATTACATTTGGCAGTGTTTCAGCAATTGTGGGTCTTTATTTCATATGTGTATTCCTTAGAACTTGAGTAAAAGGACAAATCATGGAAGTATTCTGGACCTCTGTTCCAGCTGGAAATAGAAGATATTTAGTTAACTGCTTCTCCAGTAAACCAATTAAGCTAATTAAGTTTCTAGTATCTCTCAGTAAAATTGTATATAGGGTAAATGCTACATCCAATGCATTTTGTAGACTGCATTGTTTTCCAATTTTCTTAGTATTCAATGAAATTGTAAGATACTAAAATGATACTAGCTCCATGAAATATATAAAAATGGTATAATAACCATTCAAGATATTTAAGTACTATATAAGTTCTTAGTAGCGTACTATAAACATAAATGTAAATATTTAGAAATTGCAAACTATTAACAAAATTGTTTTTTTTTAATGTTTGTTTTGCTGATCCTGTACTTTGGGTATAACAAATTCTTCTATTATAACTATATAAAACAGTTTGGCAGTGATCCCCAATCAGTGTTCTGGCACACATTTGTTTGTCAGTCTAACATCCTGGATGTGTTACATACAAAAAGTAAAGCTAATGCAAAAGGAACATGATATATTAGAGAAGCAACCTCATAATAAAGTGAGCTTTTTTTTATAATTTAAAAAAAAATATATTAATCAATGTGGTTGGCAGAAAGAAGAACGTTGGTTTTTAACCTATTTTTTTAGGCTTCTGCTAATTATTTATAATTCTGTACAATGTCATTAATTGCCAAGGCAACCACAGTCACATGATGTAGTAAGCTGTGGAACACCCTGCTGAACTCTCTACTCTATGTCATATAAAATCCTCAGGATATGCTGAAAGCTATGTGCCTGTGTCTGTGTGTCAGATTGTGTCTGTGTCTGTCAGCTATCCTTGTCCGACCTGAATAAGTACTATTTATCGGCGGGCAGGATGCCGGCGGGAGGGCAAGTGGTACAAGTCCCCTTGCGGGCTTGCTGTGCTCACCACGCTGTGGGCTCGGTGGCTTGCCTCACTCGCCACAGGCTCTATTCTCACTGTATGGGTGTCGTGGACACCTACGAGTGAGAATAGTCCTTGCGCGCCGGGATTCTGACTGTCGGCATTGTCGACTGTCGGGATTCCCGCATCGGTATCCTGACTATCCTGACCGCCAGGATCCCGACAGCCGGCAAATTGATTGCATCCCGTCTGACCTATATAGAGATTTTGAAAAGGATATAATAATTTGTAGAAGAACTGCAAGAAAAATGGTACATACTTAAATGGTAATTAACTTGCTAATCAAAGAAAAATAACAAATCTATGTGGGATTGCTACTTTAGCTGTACAATATTTCAATAAAATGTGGTTATTCATATTCTCATATTTGTGGCCTTGTTTATTGCAATATTGTTATGTCGTGTATTTCAAAAGATAACTGCAGGGCAAGTCTATAGGTAGGTCACAGTATCCAAATGATTGCAATACTTTCTAATATTCCAAAATAAAACTTGACTCAACACTTACCGTCCCATGAGGGAACCATGCAATGATTAATTGGACTCTGAGGATTGTTATGAGATATAATATAAAGTAGAATTGCCTGTATAATATATTATCCAATTACGGTATAGCAGAAAAGTTTACTGTTTTTCTTATTTAGCTCCTCTCACACTGGTCCAATGAGCTTAAACTGAACCATGTATGGCAGACTGATACCTGTGCAAGTGTAAAATACTATGATTTTTTTTTACATCTGATAATGTTATGATTTAAACTTGGTAAGTGCTTATTTTTATTCTCTCAGTTCTTCTCTGCTTGGGATTTAGAGGATCTGCTGAGTTGGACATATGCCAGTTTGCATAGCATGAAATATGCAAATTACTAAAATACTAAATCCCAGTAAGGAAAATGTATCTTTGCAGTGGAAAAAGATTCCAAACTGACACCATAATTGGTTTTCAATTGGATAAATGACCTTGGTCAACCACCCTAAATCTGCATTCTAATAATTATAGCAGCAATCCTTGTTGACACGTTCCCAAAATTGTACCACATATTTGAGCTGTGGTTTTACAGCAGTAGAACTATGTGTGTATAGCAAGCATCTACTGGCTTCTTTTTGCTCTTTGCTTTCATTCAAGTACTATATATCACTGTTAGCATACGTGGGAATGTATAATGTGATTTTATGGTGAAACATTCTTTTTCTTGTATACAGACTATATATCTATACTCTGTAAGCATGCCTGTTGGGGTAATTTTCTGGGGGCGATTCAAATGTTTTTTTGGGCTCCATAAATTTGTATATCACCTGAAACTTTAGACCGGGCACTATGCAAATGTTTGTTTCGATGCCGGAGGCCCATCATTTTTTTGCACTTGTTGGGCGTGACAAGAAAAATGTGTGAAAAGCTGGACTTAAATCTAAATCTAAAATCAGAAATAATGTGCATTGGAGGGATGTGCGTCTGATCGGAGGAAGAATTTGAATCGTCCCCTTTGAGTGAAAACATGCAATTTTAGGACCATTTTCTGACTGTATCACAGATGACATGTGGATTCAATATCCTGGAACCACACCTGTTGTTGTACCTGTATGTATTTGAATGAAGGTGTTTACAAAATAGGAAATCTTATGACTGGATAAAGCTGGGTACACTCCTTCTGATACTGCGACCCAGCAATGCAATGTAACGATACTTTGCATCTGCCGTACATACTAAACCATCTGCTGTACGAAGGCATAATGTATTGTTACATGTTACTACACCACATCGGCCGTAAAATCGTGCCATTGGTTGTGAGAGTAGATTCTGGGGTGATAAACACAACTCAGGGTAGGATGAACTTGGGGGTGGCGGTGCGGGGGGGGGGAGGTAAAGAGGGGGGGAGAGGGTCAGCCTAGGAAAGGGATGAGTGAGTTTGCGTATGTGTTGGTAAGTGTCTTGATATCTAGTGTACTGTCTTGTATGTCTATGTGTTATACAGATTATTATGAGTCATTGGTTACAATTTCATGGGTGTTTATTGAGTCACAATGCCCAAAAGAAGTCAAAATAGGAAAAATCAATTGGTCAGAAGAATTAAATTCACAATTATCATTCAAACGGTAAATGAAGGAATATGGGAAAAAGTTTGAAAAAACATCAGGTTTGTCATGCAGACTACCCTTTTGCTGTATACCATTGTTTAAAGGTCCCCCATTTATGTTGGGTTATGTCATGTGTACTTTTAGGGCACACCTTTACCATAGGATCTGATCCCAGAACCTATGTCCCCTTTGTATGTATCCTTGTAAATAATATGGGGTCTCTTTGTGACTTACAGCGGCGTCTCGCTGTGTCAGTTCCCCCCAAAGAAAAGATGTAACTTGATGTGATATGCAGTGACAGGGTTGCGTGCTTGTATGTTACTTACCGCAGGTGGCACACCCAAGGTGCCTGTCCCGGCTCAGCTTCTGCTCCTGCTCCTGTGACTGGTGGGCTCCCTTCTCTCAGGACACGGTGGCCAGCTTCAAGGCAGTCTATGGTGTAGAGAGCCTGCTCGCTCCGTTCAGCTTGGATGTTTATTTCCGTCTTCCGTGTCCTGGTCACGTTACCCGCAGCTCCGTGTCAGCGGTATCTGTGTGATATGGTCCCTCTCCAGGCGGTAGTAGTGTCCTCCAACTCGTTTCAGCACTCGGTGCCTTTGTCAAGGATTACACACCTTGAGGATATTCAATTGTTTGAAAAGTGAGTTGGGTGTCTGTTTTTTTCCTATTTAACAAACAGGAGAAAAACAGACACCCAACTGACTTTTCAAACATTTGAATTCCCCCGCTTGTGTCATGCTTCCTGTTACATACTTCCTCATCTCTCCTGATTAGTCTGTTGCTCTTCCCAATCAGTCCACCCATTGGTTGGTGAGGCTGTCAATCATGTGGCTTTGTCCGGTGTTTATCAGCTGTTTTGGGTGAACATGATCTATGTCCTTCAATCTGATCATGGGTGGAACAAATAAGATGGTTGTGTTTGACAATCTAAATACTTAAAGCTGTATATTGTTGCTTATTGATTGATAGTGTGTGGGGAAATCAGTCAGGAATATGGGGGAGATAACGATAAAGTGGACTAAGGTTGCGATATGTTTATTGTCTCTGTATGTTAACCCCTGCTTGACACTGACTGTTTACTGTGAATATGTGTGTAACACATGTATTATTTAATGTCATTTAATTGGTTGTGAGAGGATTGTGCCCAGCTTAAATATAAATTTCAGTATAAAAATAAAGCTGTCAAGCAATGGTGGGCTACATGCAGAATCAACCAGTATTTACTCTGCATGCAAACAAATGTCTGTATTTGCTCGCCTTGCATTACAGCATGGTTTGTCCAGATGTAGTTACTTGCTCTTTTTTGCTGTATTCCCACCTCAGAATCTGGCCCAGTGTATTTTTTCAGATTCTTAAGCCGACTTCTACAGTAGTCTGTGGAGACATCTTCCAAGATACTTGCTGATCATGTCTGTGTGTATGACATGAGCACTTGGCATGAGCAGTTACTTTCTTCCTTTAAGTTTTTTTGGATTTCTGAATAATGGGTCTCAGGGAGAGACTGAGGCACTAAAAGAGCCCTGCCATTCCATTGGCTGCGCATGACAAGAGGGCATGTTCACAATTCATGGGGCATGGCCTCTCGGCCCGCCCTCGTATCACTGTGCTAGGCAGCAGAGCGCAAAGTGGATCTGCTCGGCAAGGCCAGACCATCCCATGAGGCCCCTGGTGGGTCTTTAGGAAAAAAGATCCCATACCTGTAACTCTGTAAAAATGTAGCAAGTAACATTAATTTACTGTTTTCTTGATAAGCTTTAAGTATACAAGTCAAACAGACATTGTGTGCATGGAGAAAAATGTGGATATTTTCCTTTTGCAGAACTGCACGTATATATGCGAATGTACCACCCCTATTCATACCCAGTGTAAAAGATCCATCTGAAAGCAGACAGGTCTCTATGTACACACAGATATAGGATTTGGGTGGACTGCGCACAGAAATGTGCTACGTTACGGGGAGTGCTGCTGGTGTTTAACAAGTTGGTCCTACTTGTTAGAATAATGGTGCAAAAGTGGAGAGTTTTTCACACTGCGCTCACCCTCGGTTTTGGATTTGCATGTATCTACACTGGTGTAATAAATGGTGAGATACTTAAATAAGTTTCAAAGTGATGTTTATTTAAATACAATAAATGATAGTCCCGAATTCATATGATTGCACTATATTTGGCTGTGTAAAGCCTTCTTGCTAGTTGTGCAGGAGCCCGTTTAATTCTAAATATAATTTTGATGAAGTCCATATACAGGATGATCAGTGAATTTGTGAAAAAATGAATAAAGAAAAGAAAAATGGAAAAATGAAAAAAAATGAAAAAAATGAATGAATGAAAAAAAGAAGAAAAAATGAAAATGGAAAAAATGTCTATTTGTTATATTTCAGGCCGCGGCGTCCCGCTGGTATGAACTGAGTGCACTTGTTTAAAATGACATTCTGTTACTGACAATCAAGCAGCAGCGGAGAGTGCGTGAGAAAGAAAAGGACTCCGGACTGGTCTGCCTCCCCCTGCTTCTGCCGCCGTCACTGTGACTGTGCTCTGTCACAGGTCGGAGGCTTGTCAGCCCGGGTTCGGTGCCTGTCTTGGAGGGGGAGATGCACGCACTGCGACCACTCTCATTTTTCCATTTTTCTTTTCTTTATTCATTTTTTCACAAATTCACTGATCATCCTGTATATGGACTTCATCAAAATTATATTTAGAATTAAACGGGCTCCTGCACAACTAGCAAGAAGGCTTTACACAGCCAAATATAGTGCAATCATATGAATTCGGGACTATCATTTATTGTATTTAAATAAACATCACTTTGAAACTTATTTAAGTATCTCACCATTTATTACACCAGTGTAGATACATGCAAATCCAAAACCGGGGGTGAGCGCAGTGTGAAAAACTCTCCACTTTTGCACCTCTATGTACACACAACTGTTTATAGCATAGCCTGCAATTCCTTTGGCATCTCCTTGTTAATCTTAGCCTATACAGGACTGCCCAGTTACCTCCCAGTTACTCAGAATCTGCTGTAGATATGCTCTATCATCTACGCAGCTTACACAGTGCAAATCACGCAGGATCTGTCCTCAAAATGGACTTAAATGCAACTCTGCACTAGCCACTCTACACACGTTTATGTTCCATAGGCAGAGAATCACGAGAAACGTAGTTATCTTGAGTGCTAGGAATTGCCCGTCATAGTCCTTAATAATAGTCATGTAACCGCATGTTTTACTACAGTAGCTCTATCCTGACTTTGCCTATGTCCTTTCATGATGTATGAAAACAATAGCATTTCCCTTTGTACACAATATGAATGTCACATTTATCATTGTCTCTTAGTGTAATCAGTCTCAAAGTTTGTCATTGCCATGTTGAGATAAACTTGTCTATACATTCACAATAGTGTTAGGTAGGAAGCTTATTCTGTTCTCAGGTGTTTCCTGAACAGTGTGTGAACCAAGCAATCATCCAGCGGGATGTCCAACTATTAACTGACTCTCTGTTTCTCTGTTTTTTATGCATCCTGTTTTCTAGGGTGTAATGGATGAACAGATTGTGCTGAACGGAGACAATGCATACAATGCACACTTTGGCGAAAGCATGGCCAACCTTGGCGATATTGATGACGATGGCTACTCAGGTAAACAGCAAACGTTGCATTGGAATGGGGCAGAAGTGTACTTCAAGTTCAATTAGTTTTTTTATTATTGCATATACAGTATATATATATTTGAGTCATTTTTGCAGTTATAAGATCGCAGACAACTGCATAATAAGCAATAGCTTGAAAAGCCTTGTATTCTTTTTCAGCAGCCTAACCCTAAGTTAGGGGTTATTCTGTGTCAGATGCTTCTGCTGTGGCTTTCCCTACTGCTGTGGCATTGTAATTGCTTTCATATGCTACTGTGACAATCCGTGCCTTTGATGGTCTATCCTGACCACTGTTCTACAGACACAAATGTCATTATTAGTGTCTGCATTTGTCAGACCGGGTTCCCTTCCCCATACGCAATTGTATGGAGCTCTAGATACACTCCCATAACATTCCTTCAGAAATAGCCCATCTTGCCGCCCGCTACCCAGAAATGCCTAATTGCGCACTCACCTGTTTGTGACTTTGGACAGAACATGCAGTGCATGCACACACCATGTTTTGAAACACATAAGCATTTAGTTCAAAATAGTGAGATGTGTCCATTGTCACAGATGTATCTGATGGATGTACTAATGTACATCGCCGCCCATCGCCACGATGCTGATCGCATATGTACTAACATATGCGATCAGCATTGCGGAGGACAGCTTTTCCGATAAGAGCTGTCCTCCGCGATGCGCAGAGGCAGCCTGACTTCTGGGATTCGGCCCCAGGAGTCAGTCTGCGCATGCGCGGGGTGACGGGGGCGGCCGCAGGGCATGCCGGGAGGGATCCAATCAGATCCCTCACACAGCGCCGCGGAGAGAAGCCCATAGGCTTCTATGGACGTACGCCAGCTAAAGCTGGCGTACCCCGCCGCGGCGCTGTCCTGCCGGCCGGGGGTTAGTACATCACGAAAATGCGGTAAACAGGGAGTTTACCGCATTTTCCGCTTAGTACAATCCCGCCCACAATCACACAGCCTTAACGCACTTCGCAGCCTATCTGCAGCACAGATGAGGTTTGAACGAGTAAATGTTTGCACTAGTAAAAATGATTGAAGGTTTTGGTGTATTTTCCTGAGAACGTTAGTGACAATTCAACACAAAGGGCTAGATGCATTATCACTTGGAAAGTGATAAAATTGAGAGTGAAAAAGTACCAGCCAATCAGCTCTTAGCTGCCATGTCACAGGCTGTGTTTGAAAAATGTCAGTTAAGAACTGATTGGCTGGTACTTTTTTACTCTCCATTTTATCACTTTCCAGGCGATGATGCATCTGGCCCTCAGCCAGTTGCTTGCTTATCAGTGCTGCCGGCTTCTTTCATGAACACACAAACACAATTTCAAATACAGATATACTTGTGTAAAGAGGGTGTTGATCTCATCGTATCAATATAACACTTCCATTCCAGCTCGATAGGCCTTTCAATAACCATGCTTTAATATCTTAAGCAGATATAAACTGATTAACTTTATGGCTTGTACCAGCATTACCCAAATGAGGGAGAATCTCAAAATAAACATAAAGGTGGATATTCAATTAGACCTGAAAATCTCCCACAATTTTTTTTTTTACTATTCAATTAGCCCCAATTTTTTTGCACCCGGGACTAATTGAATATCACCCCACAGTATCTTAAAAGGCACAGCTCCATAGCAAAGCTTTGTATATGATATTCTCTCTACCATCACTACAGATAATGGTCCTCATTTAGTTTCAGTAGCAGATTCTGCTAAATAGCAAAATCTGCTACAAATAATGCGATCGCAACGCAGGCATTGCGGCCCCCTGGGATTACTGGTAGCCCCCCTACATACGCTACCAATAATCCCGGCGGCCGCAGGTAACGGGGAGTGTCTGCAAATACATAGTTCTGTTGTGTCCGTTTTTGGGGTGTGTCTCAGTATACAACTGTGATCTTGTACACATAAAAGATGGCGCCAGCGTTGCAGCTCCCGTTGCTATGTACAGCCATGATGGCGCTCATGGAGTCAGTGTTCCTCGCATCTGCATTGAGATTGCGACGGTGCTCTCAGTTGCTGAGCATGTTGCTTCAGTTGGCATCTCTTTTCATTTATGGTCTGTTGCTACACTTGCAACGCCTCGCAGTTCCGTCACTAAAAAAAGATTGCTGCTGCGTCAGGGTTGCGACCACATTTGAATCAGATCCAGTGTCGTTGTGCTACCAACATAGGTCAGTATCATGTTTCAATTGCAGCTGAATGCATGAATACAAAATGGATTAAACATTAAAAACTTGTAACCGGTTGCAGCTATCATCATAAATGACATGTATCTTTTTCTGTAACTGTGAAATGTAATGGAAGCTAGCTTCAGTCTGTGAATCTATTAGGTAATCAGTGCTGTTCTCATCTACCTGTAAAACATTCTGGCCGGGTTAGCAATCCCAAAGAATATGATGAAAAAGATTATAACATGCATACTTATGCTAGCTAGTCTGTGTATAGTTATGTCCTTAGAACAGGGATGGGGAACCTTCGGCCCTCCAGCTGTTGTTGAACTAACCATCCCAGCATGCCCTGCGACAGTTTTAGCATGGCCAAATAGCAAAATTGTAGCAAGGCATGCTGGTATGTGTAGTTCAACAGCAGCTGGAGAGCCGAAGGTTCCCCATCCCTGCCTTAGAAAATAATACTGTAATCAAAATTAACGTTAAAAATTTTTTTTTTGCATCAGATGTTGCAATTGGAGCCCCAAAAGAAGATGATTACGTGGGAGCGGTTTACATATATCATGGGGATGCAGATGGCATTGTTCCTCAGTATTCAATGGTTGGTGTGTTATTTCATCTTCTAAATTGAGTACTACTGAATAGCATTGTTGCCTGTTATATATCTGTATATGTATCTGTTATCTATTATTAATATGTAATATTTTAATTCACTCTAAAAATAGAATATATGAAAACAGAATATATAATATTTTATTTTAATGAATGCATAACGCTTTAATTTCCTAAAACAGTCCTAGATTTTCATTCCTGGAAACTTTTCAGTATCTGTTACTACCAATCAGTAACCGATGGGTGATTGGGACAAGTGACCCCCTAGCCTTCTGCAGCACACTACAAAGGATCCAAGCTCCTCTGACTACGTATTAAATTCTGCAGTAGCACACTAATAGGTGGTCTGCAGTGCTCATCTACCAGTCAGAATGCAAAAGGGGCAGGGCTGTGCCTTAATCACTGCTCCATGTCCTCTGGATCCGTCACTGTTATAAAGTATGAATAGTCATTTGGACCTGTCGTACACTGGGGACCACCCTAGCTTGATCTTGCCTATGGACTGTTATTCTGTGTCGTTGGCGCTCCAGGGTCCCCTTTTTTCTACGCTCACCCCTAACTGCGCATTTGTAATAGTAATGTATAGAATTTGATGGCAGATAAGAACCACTCGGCCCATCTGATATGCCCATTTGTAAACACACACACACACACACACACACACACACACACACATGGGTTAAGTTTTGTCGGGAGCCAATTAACCCACCAGTATATCTTTGGATTGTGGGAGGAAACCGGAGTACCCGGAGGAAACCCACGTAAGTACTGGGAGAATATACAAACTCCACACAGGGCCATGGTGGGAATGAAAACCATGACCTCAGTGCTGTGAGGCAGTAATGCTAACCATTACACCATCCGTACTGCCCCAAAAAAGCCATTGTGGGGAAGGGGGCGACGCATGCACGCTAATACAGAGATGGGACAGACCATAACCATCCTGCGTTACGTACAGTAGATGATGTAAGTTCTGAGTATAAAAGCAAGGCTGTACTATTTCACCAACAATATTTTATTGCTGTTTTGTACAACGTTGATTTAATGTAATTTTAAAATAATCTGCAATGAATACAGGGTGATACAGTGGTGTTGTAGGTTTTTCCGATATCATAATATTTACTGACTTTCTTTACCATTTTAATTCAGAGGCTGTCTGGAAGAAAAATTAACCCGGCTTTGAGAATGTTTGGACAGTCAATTTCTGGAGGTGTTGATATGGACAAAAATGGCTATTCAGGTACGTTAAGAAGACTGCAACAGTTATTTAAGACTGTATACATATATATTAAATAGTATTTATTAAATAGTATTATTGTTATTATTAGATAGTATTTCCTAAAGAATCCATACCAACTACACAAGCATTGAGTTACTACAGATTGTCACAATATGAAAAGTAAAACATGAAAAGTACCTTATGACGCCAGCGTAGAAGAGCTGTCCAAATAGAAACTAGTATATTGAAATGTGACTTTATATATCAGGGTGCTTTGTGACAAAATTGTGGCTTGGGTTCCAAACCCTCATTAGCAGTTTAAGGGTTTGTATTCCTATAATTACAAACCAGGCCACGCAAATGATTAATTCGCTAAATTCCTAGCAGTCATGTTGTTTGTCTGTTGTGTTTGAAGGCATTTTTCATTTGACAATATTAAAACACACATCAATTTGATTGCTTCATCTGCAGACAGATAACTTGAACATGATGAACGTACTATTCTTCACTTTGCAAAAGTTTATTTGGGTGGCAAAAAATTAGGAGCACAGAACATTAACAAAGACCATTTATGGCGAGATACTGCATGCAGTGGAACAGCTTAGACAGGCAGTCTTGTCCAGCAATCTAATATGTCTTATGCAAATGACAGCCTTCTGTCCTTATTTACCCCTCACTGATAGCTACTTCATTATGATATATTAATGTGGATGGAATAAAAGATTTGCCATGGACCAGTAAGGGTATTATTTCAGTGTGCGACTGGAATGTATAATAGCCAAGTTTTGATTTGGTATAACACATACCTATTACCTTCATCTATATTTCATATACCTGTTTTGTAAAGCTGTTTAATGTTCCATTAGTATGACCTAGTGTAATGCACTGTATACAGATGTCACAGAGGCATCTACACTCAGCTATTAGAAGAGCCTGGAAACTTTCCATTACTCTCTGTTATTTATAAGCTGTGCCACACAAGAATGTTTCTGTTTAAATCACTGACATGAATGGAGAACAATGGATTACTTAGCAGCTATAAAATAAAAACCAAGATCATTTAAGAACTGGGGTAACCAACCTGCTTTTCCCTGTCATTGTCATAATACAAGCTAGACAGCAAACGTAAATGTCTGATTTGTTACTTTCAGTTACTAATTAATATCTTGCCATTGTCTTTAAGACTGTACTGCCGACTATGTAAAAGATTTTTCAAAGTACTCCACCCCCAAATCGGTGGGTGCTTTAGGACTCTGTCGGTTTTGAAATACAGAACTAGCAATTCAATTTATTTCAGTTTAATGAACTAATCAATTAAGTTCACCTAGTTTCCATGGCAGCAGAGAGGTCATGGGAGTCTGAGGACCAATCACAAGCCATAGTTTCCCCCTTTCAACCATGACAGGGGATCTCTGGGAAAATGTGGCAGCCCCAACTAGTGGGCGGGGCATGCTAGTAAAATCTTTTCTTCTTGGTTGCAACGCAGCTTTAAAATAAAGATGACAAGAAAATGAGTCGTATTAATGTTAGTATTATACAGTATACATTTTTTGCTCAAAAGACTGTGTGGTCCTAAATTTTACATTTATTTAGCTCATGCACTACAATGTATTCCCTTTGTATGTTTTAGTTCAAGGATATGTATAGTATGGTGCATAATGCAGTTAAGAATACAATGAAAACTTCAGTATACTGTACATGTATATAGAAAACGCATTAACGATAGGAATTTGGTATTCCTTCTGTGTGTGTGTGTGTGTGTGTGTGTGTGTGTGTGTGTGTGTGTGTATGTATGTATGTATGTATGTATGTATGTGTATATATACAGTATATATATATATATATATATAGCAACACTCTTGGTTTAAAATAATGTAACTGCTTTAATCTTTAAAGAAGACTGTGACTTGCTTTCCTTATCAACCAGTGACACCATTAAAATGAACAGGAGTTGGTTGGGAGACTAATGAGCTACTTATTAGGTCACTTTTCTCCTATATCATATCGTTTCCCATATTTTATGGCTGATCGTTTGTTTTTCAGATCTGACTATCGGGGCTTTTATGTCAGACAGTGTGGTGCTACTAAGGTGAGACACATTCCTATGTCATTTTTTACCAAATACAGTATGGTGAATAATAATGCCATTTACTGTAAACAACCAATTGTGGGCTGATTCTCTGTTAGACTGTATTCATGTTCTAATTGTGCACTGAAAAATGCAAATGCAATTGTGTGCATAGCATACTATATAAAATATTGCAGACAAATTGCACTAGGTTTATGTCAGCCATACATCGGATGCACATGTGATTTCATATGGTGAAACTGAGCTGTTCTGGGAGGTTAGTGTACCATCTTTTTCATTCAATTTTGCAACTTGTACACATTGCAGGCTCCGCAAAACACCACTCACATGGCTCAATGTAATAATCTCCGAGTTGCCGGAGGTGCGGTACTTTAAGCGACTTTGAGCGAGTGCCTGTTTTTTAAAAGCACCAATCATTTACAAGGCAAAGCCATGTTGGTTTTGCCTTGCAAGTGATTGCTGCTTTAAAAAAATGGGCAGACACACACAATGTCCCGTACCTCAAGCAACTCGCAGGGGGTGTGGTATGGCATACCGGCGCCGGAAGCCCGACTGCCCGCATACCGACAGCGTGGCGAGGGCAAATGAGCCCCAAGAGAGAGAAAAAGTGTCGGTATGCCGGCTGTCGGGATTCCGGCATCGGTATACTGTGCGCCGGGATCCCGACAGTCGGCAACCTGAAGACCACCCCTCGCAGGCTATTACATTCAACCAATAGTGTACTAGAGACACTGGATTAGTGACTTTAACGACGTACAAAGAAGCAGATAAGCATAATGGATCTTGGTGTGAGAAAAATCCACACCCGCTGCATGGTAACACTTCTTATACAGATTCAGGGGTGTATTCAATTGTAGTCGGAAACTGCCGTCTTGTCGGAAAGACGGAAATTTCCGACTTTTTTAAGTCGAAAACTGTTCCAACCTATTCAATGCCCCTGCTTTTTTTCCAACAAGTCGGTAATTCCGACTTGTCGTAAAACACGTAGATAGGTGGATTAGCCACGGATCCACGTGTTTTGTCGGATTCCGCAGCCAAATCGGACAGGTTTTTGGCCACGTTTCCGACAATGTTAATCTGACTTTAAAAAAAGTCGGATTGGTATTGTCGGGAACGGCCAAATCCTGTCGTATTTTGCCGCTCATTGAATACTGCATTGTTGGATCCTTTCTGTCGGAAAGGATCCAACAAGCATTGAATACCCCCCACAGACTCATTCGCACAGAAATGTACAAATGTCACATATCAAATTGATCAGTGCAGTCTATCAAAGTGGTTTGTCACTTTCTGGGGTATATGCAATTGTGGTCGAATTCCCGAAATTGGCGAATTTCGGGTCATTTTCGACCAAAAAAAAAAATTCGCCTATGCAATGCAGTGCTTTCCGACCAAAAAACGGACTTTCAAAATTCGACTTTTTGAAATTCGACTTTTTGCAAATTCGACTTTTCTGCAATGATACAAGTGCTGCAATTCGACCAAAGCATATTCAATTCAAGTTTGGAAATTCGACAGCAGTGCTTTTAGACAGCAAATTCGTCATTTTCAATCCGCCACACTTTGGAGGGTGAAAACAAATAAAAAAATTTTAAACATGTTTTTTTTGGTGTTTTTTTTTTTGGGAATAGCAGATCTATTTATATTAGAAGGGATTAGGGTTTTTTTTTTTTTTTGGGGGAGGCACAAATATTATTTATATATTTTTTAAAATATTCTTTTTTTTTTTTTTTTTTTTTTTATTGCTGGAACGGTAAAATCAGGAAAAAAAAATGGCGTGGGGTCCCCCCTCCAAAGCATAACCAGCCTCGGGCTCATTGAGCTGGTCCTGGTTCTAAAAATGCGGGGAAAAAATTGACACGGGATCCCCCGTATTTTTAAAACCAGCACCGGGCTCTGCGCCTGGTGCTGGTGCCAAAAATACGGGGGACAAAAAGAGTAGGGGTCCCCCGTATTTTTAACACCAGCATCGGGCTCCACTAGCTGGACAGATAATGCCACAGCCGGGGGTCACTTTTATGCCGTGCCCTGCGGCCGTGGCATCAAATATCCAACTAGTCACCCCTGGCCGGGGTACCCTGGGGGAGTGGGGACCCCTTCAATCAAGGGGTCCCCCCCCCCCAGCCACCCAAGGGCCAGGGGTGAAGCCCGAGGCTGTCCCCCCCCATCCAATGGGCTGCGGATGGGGGGGCTGATAGCCTTTGTGATAATAAAAAGATATTGTTTTTTCCATTAGTACTACAAGTCCCAGCAAGCCTCCCCCGCAAGCTGGTACTTGGAGAACCACAAGTACCAGCATGCGGGAGAAAAACGGGCCCGCTGGTACCTGTAGTACTACTGGAAAAAAAATACCCAAATAAAAACAGGACACACACACCGTCGACAGTAAAACTTTATTTCACACTACCGACACACACATACTTACCTATGTTCACACGCCGACATCGGTCCTCTTCTCCATGTAGAATCCACGGATACCTGAAAAGCAAAGTTCAATATACTCACCTTAACCAGGGTCCAGAGATAAATCCACGTACTTGGCAAAAAAAGAAAACGCATTTACCCGCACCAAAAACGGACTGAAAGGGGTCCCATGCTGACACATGGGACACCTTTCCACGATTAAGATCTGTCAGTGACAGCTGTCACTGACAGGTCTCTAAGCCAATCAGGAAGCGCAACTTCGTTGCGCTCACCTGATTGGCTGATCGCTGTGACAGCGCCTCGCACAGCTCCCTCCATTATATTCAATGGTGGGAACTTAGCGGCTAGCGGTGAGGTCACTAAGTTCCCACCATTGAAAGTAATGGAGCGGCTTTGCGAGGCGCTGTCAGAGTACAGACGGCGTCCAGCCAATCAGGTGAGCGCCACGGCAGTAGCGCTTCCTGATTGGCTGAAGGGACATCAGTGACAGGAGTCACGTGATGTCCCGGCATTCGGGGGAAGGGGTTTGATGTGAAAACATTGGACCCCTTTCATTAGTCCGGTATGGCTCGGTGTTCGGTTTGTTTTTTTACAAAGTACGTGGATTTACCTCTGGACCTGGACCTCTGGACGCTGGAAGGTGAGTATAATTTTTTGACAGGTACCCTCGGATCGTCGGAGATCGTTGCAGTCGGCGTGTCAACACATGTAAGTATGTGTGTGTCGGCGTATGAAATAAAGTTTTACTATCAAGGTGTGTGTGTCCTGTTTTTATTTGGGTATTTTTTTCCCAGTAGTACTACAGGTACCAGCGGGCCCGTTTTTCTCCCGCATGCTGGTACTTGTGGTTCTCCAAGTACCAGCTTGCGGGGGAGGCTTGCTGGGACTTGTAGTACTAATGGAAAAAACAATATCTTTTTATTATCACAAAGGCTATCAGCCCCCCCATCCGCAGCCCATTGGATGGGGGGGGACAGCCTCGGGCTTCACCCCTGGCCCTTGGGTGGCTGGGGGGGACGGGACCCCTTGATTGAAGGGGTCCCCACTCCCCCAGGGTACCCCGGCCAGGGGTGACTAGTTGGATATTTGATGCCACGGCCGCAGGGCACGGCATAAAAGTGACCCCCGGCTGTGGCATTATCTGTCCAGCTAGTGGAGCCCGATGCTGGTGTTAAAAATACGGGGGACCCCTACTCGTTTTGTCCCCCTTATTTTTGGCACCAGCATCAGGCGCAGAGCCCGGTGCTGGTTTTAAAAATACGGGGGATCCCTGCCCGATTTTTCCCCTGCATTTTTAGAACCAGGACCAGCTCGATGAGCCCGAGGCTGGTTATGCTTTGGAGGGGGGACCCCACGCCATTTTTTTTTCGGGTTTTTCCCCGTTTTTTCCCGTTTTTAAAAATCGCGGCAAAATCCGCCAAATCGGCCGATTTTCGCCCGCGACCCTGGCGAATCCGTTTTTCATTGCATATGGTGAATTCCGGAAGCCACCTTCCGGAATTCACCTGGCGAATTTGGTCGAATTGAAAAAACGGCGATAATTGCCGCGATTTCGCCCGCTATTGCATATACCCCTCTGTTGTTAAACTTGTGTGAATACCCGGCACACTGATATGGGCCTGAGCAATGAAGGAAGTGACTTCAGAGGTGAATTCGCAGCCAGAAAATCCGAAGTGGCTAGCCATTGCTTGTGACTGTCGTAATCATCATCAGTGTATACAGTATATACACCAGTCCTCAGACAACGCAAATGATGCAGATACTGACAAACTTATATATGTGCTTGTTTGGGTCTGTATCTGTTTTGCCAAAATGGTCTAACTGACCTCAGCCAATGTTAGACTACCACCATCACTCCCATGTTTCACCTCTCATTATCACAAGGCTATGCAAGGATCAGATTCCAGCAAATTTGCATATAAGTTCTTGGCATCCGCAGAACCAATTTGTGTGTTTTATACTTTGCAAATTGCCATCTATTCAACACAGCAGCAGCCCTAAAATGTGCGACCAGATTTCTAATGTACATTACATCAGAGCCATAACTAGGTGTGTACAGAGGGGGTACCGCACATAGCGCTGGGGCACTGTTGGCGGCACTTGTCAATTATCTGTTTTAATTACTTTCACTAGCAGCTTCCCCCCTTTTGAAGCCCTACATCTCCTGACCACCGCTGTCTTCTACCCTGACCCCTTCTGTTGCTAATACCTATACAGCATTCATGAACTCAAATTGAGATTTGTTTGTTATTCAGTCACACTGTCCTTTATTACATTTCAAGATGCTGACATACCCGGGATTCAAACCCATTGCAGTTAGACAATCTATTCATTGAGCTATCTGCCCTTTCATAGAAAGCAAGAGAATTCTAACTATTTGAAGCATACCTTGTACTTCGTGAAAAGATGATCAGCATTGTGGTTGAGCAGATTTATGTAGCGTGTGGCTACAAGGGACTGGATGTGTGGCTGCCCACTACATAGATCTGCTCAACTGATTAATTTATTTACAAAGTGCCAATAGCTTCATATATGATTTTATGAATGTCTGTTTCCAAAAATAAATGTAAATATTAAACACACAGTATAAATAACATTGTTGATAGCTGAATACCCGTGCTTCGCTACGGGATGAGGATGGTAAATTAGAATGATAGTTGTTCGTTAATTTACGTTGGTTGGAGATCTAGTATATAGGCATATCTTGCTTCCCTGACGCACTTTGTGCATTAGCCGGACCCCTTTTTAGTCCCCCAAGGGACCCTGCTCTTCCCACTATACAACTTTCAGTCTGTGGCTTCCTGCTGCCTCCATTCCCCTCCTCACATCATGTCAGTGCCCCTGTGAAATTCTCGATTTTTTTTAAAGTTTCTTATATAGTGCAGCACATTATGTATCTCCTGATATACTCTGTGCTGCTGCAGCGGCAAACGCAGGATTTCTAGAGGGGGGTTTCCAAATGTCAGTCTCCCACTCTGCAGAACGTTTGAGCAACTGCGGGAGTCTGGGGGAGCGGAAGAAGAACCTAGTACTGACCCTGGACATTAATATAAACATTGGTCTAGTTTTTATACTCTGGATACTGCATGGAGTACAGTATTAATATGTATCACTATAGATGGTCTCTAGTATAGGCTGTGTCAAACAAAATGGTCAGGAAAAGCATAAACATACTGTACCATAATAAATAAAGAAATAAATAAATGAATGAATTAATTAATTAATACACAAATAAAATAGAGCCAGTACTGCACACATTCTCCCACTTCATGGTAAGGTTCCTGTCTCTTTTTCCTAAAAGCTACTGTCTGGCCCAGTGCAGTGTTTGAGGACTCCGATCCACACACAGCAAACTTGGTAGAAGAAGCCGCTACCACTGGGCATGTGCAGCAGACCTGCTCTGTCCCTTAAACTGCATGATTTGCCAGCAGTTCTAGTAATAATCATATTATATACCATTGCTGTTGTTGTCATAATGTGAGCCACTTGCCAAGAGGAGGGGGGTTTCCGTGCAACCGGAAACTCCCCCTGCGTTTGCCTATGTGCTGGGGGACCGTGCTACTTCCACTATATAACTCTCAGTGTGTGGGTTTGTGCTACCTCCATTCCCCTCCTCACATCATGTCACTGGCCCTGTCACATGCAGTCCTGTCATCACTGACATATCATGCATGTCCTGACATACTCTGTGCTGCTGGTCAACCCCTAGGGGTGCTAGTGGTGTGTTACCCCCACAGTCTTTGTTACCAGATTGTAAGTTAGATGTGTGCCAAGTTTGGTGTAAATTGCTCCAGGCCTTCCACAGTTTTGCGGTCTGCTGACATACTCTCTGTGCTGCTGTCCCACCCCTAGGGGTGCTAGAGGTGTCTGACCCCCACAGTGTTTGTTGGCAGATTGTAAGGCATATGTGTACAATTTTTTGAGTACATTGCTCCAGCAATTCCAGAGTTATGCTTTCTCCTGATATAATCTGTGCTGCTGTCTGTCCCCCTAGGGGTGCTAGGGATTTCTAATTGTTTTAGTTGCCTCCGCCGTGTTTTAATACACTTGTTTGTAAAATTTCACGATCTTTGCTTGTAAACTGTGGATTTGTATAGAAAGACAGAAGGACAAATTTAAATTTTTAGATATTAGAAATATATATATATATATATATATATATATATACATACACGTGTGTGTGTGTGTGTATATATATGTGTGTGTGTGTGTATATATATATATATATATAACGATGAAAAAAGACGGCGGCACTCCAGGACTTGTGGTGTCAAAGCTTGTGTATTAAAGCATCACAGATACAACTATGGCCCTCATTCCGAGTTGTTCGCTCGCTAGCTGCTTTTAGCAGCATTGCACATGCTAAGCCGCCGCCCTCTGGGAGTGTATCTTAGCATAGCAGAATTGCGAACGAAAGATTAGCAGAATTGCGAATAGAAATTTCTTAGCAGTTTCTGAGTAGCTCGAGACTTACTCCTACATTGCGATCAGTTCAGTCAGTTTCGTTCCTGGTTTGACGTCACAAACACACCCAGCGTTCGCCCAGACACTCCCCCGTTTCTTCAGACACTCCCGCGTTTTTCCCAGAAACCCCAGCGTTTTTTCGCACACGCCCAGAAAACGGCAAGTTTCCGCCCAGAAACACCCACTTCCTGTCTATCACAGTACGATCACCAGAACGATGAAAAAACCTTGTTATGCCGTGAGTAAAATACCTAACTTTTGTGTAAAATAACTAAGCGCATGCGCTCTGCGAACCTTGCGCATGCGCAGTAAGCGACTAATCGTAGTATAGCGAAAATCGGCAATGAGCGAACAACTCGGAATGACCCCCAATGATCATAGTTGTATCTGTGATGCTTTAATACACAAGCTTTGACAAAACAAGTCCTGGAGTGCCGCCTTACGCCTTACGGAGGGCCATTTGTTTCCTACGTTAGGGAGTGCCGGACTGCGCACACACACACACACACACACACACACACACACACACACACACACACACACACACACACACACACACACACACACACACACACACATTATACTGTGTGCAGCCGGATATAATGACTTGAATTTCTAAGATACATTAAGATTTATCTTCCTGTTATGCAATTCAATAATTCATTGGCATTATCAAAGCTGCCATTTTATTACATTATTCTGCAGCTATTAAATTAATGATAAGTTTGAATGGTGTGCTGGTTCTCCCCTGTATTTAGAGCACCATTTATGATTCACTACTACAAGGAGGTTAGGTTTAGGCTGCAGGGGGAGGGTTTGGGTTAGGCTGTGGGGAGGGGGAATTAGAGTTAGGCACCACTGGGGAGGGTTTGGGTTAGGCTGCGGGGAGGGGGAATTAGAGTTAGGCACCACTGGGGAGGGTTTGGGTTAGGCTGCGGGGAGGGGGAGTTTAGGGTTAGGCACCACTGGGGAGGGTTTGGGTTAGGCTGCGGGGAGGGGGAGTTTAGGGTTAGGCTCCACTGGGGTGGGTTAGGCTGTGAGGAGGGGGAGGCTAGTGTTAGGCATCACTGGGGAGGGTTAGTGTTAGGCTGCAGGGAGGGAGGGTTAGGTTTAGGATCCACCGGGGAGGGTTGGGTTAAGCTGCAGATGGGGGAGGGTTGGGGTCAGGCTGAGATGCCTCTGCCGGGATTCTGTCCTCCGGCATCCCAAGCGCCGTCCCAAAACATATATATGCATGCGTGTGTATGCATGCATGCGTGTGAGTGTATGTATATTCATAAATGCATACGTGTGTGTGAGCACATACTATAGAAATCCTGCGTTTGCCCCTGCCAGCGGAGCTTACAATCTAAATTACCTATCACAAATACACACCAGTGTTAGGTTTTGTCAGAAGCCAAACTATCAATATGTTTTTACAGTGTTTCATATTTTCTACTATTCCTTCCTTACATGTTGAAGAACTACAGTAGTCTGCTTCCCTAAATGCTGTTTTGTGTCATTGTAGTAAGGTGTGTTGTGCTTTGGTATTGTCTTTGACAGTGATTAAAGATAAGGCTTGACCTTAAAAACTCTTCCCCATGCTGCATGTTATGATTATACATGTGCTTTCACAAATTCCAATGTCACATTTAAATTTTGCAGCACGTAATTATTTATATGTCCGTAAAGACCATACAAATGTTACAGGTAAATTAAAAAAAGAAATGTTACAATAATGAGTAAGTACTGGTAGAATGATTCATTGTTAAGGTACCTTTGTGTTAAAAAAATAAATAAAGTTTGGAACAATTCTTGGAGTAATGCCTTTGCCTTACTTCATTTGTCATATGGAATAATCTAGGTCATATCCCTAGAATCTCAGGAGCCTGAATTCTAGGAAAAATGCATTGTTAAATATTTTCAATGTCAATTTTTAGAGCCGTCATGGATAAAATGGGACATATGGAATCCATTTGGATGTCAAAATAATATATTATATACATCATATATTGGGGGTCATTCCGAGTTGTTCGCTCTGTAAATTTCTTCGCATCGCAGCGATTTTCCGCTTAGTGCGCATGTGCAATGTTCGCACTGCGACTGCGCCAAGTAAATTTGCTATGCAGTTAGGAATTTTACTCACGGTTTTTTCTTCGTTCTGGTGATCGTAATGTGATTGACAGGAAGTGGGTGTTTCTGGGCGGAAACTGGCCGTTTTATGGGTGTGTGCGAAAAAAACGCTACAGTTTCTGGGAAAAACGCGGGAGTGGCTGGAGAAACGGAGGAGTGTCTGGCCGAACGCTGGGTGTGTTTGTGACGTCAACCCAGGAACGACAAGCACTGAACTGATCGCAGATGCCGAGTAAGTCTGGAGCTACTCACAAACTGCACAGAGAAGTCTTATCGCAATATTGCGAATCTTTCGTTCGCAATTTTAAGAAGCTAAGATTCACTCCCAGTAGGCGGCGGCTTAGCGTGTGCAAAGCTGCTAAAAGCAGCTTGCGAACGAACAACTCGGAATGACCACCATTGTACTTTGTGTACTACAAGTAGCCCTGTGTACTATATATACAAGGTACACACATAAGCAAGACATAATTTGCAGATTTTGTTTGTGATGGTGCTAAATATTCCACTCTAGCTACTGTAAGTATAGCAGGCAAAGTGCTAGATCCCATTCATACAAATACATCTAGATATTGAAATAATGTTATTTGTTATCTTATGTCCATATGTTATACTGTACATCAAAATATACACATTAAAATGCATACACAAATACATGTGTGTGTGTGTGTATATATATATATATATATATATATATATATACACATACAGGTTGAGTATCCCATATCCAAATATCCGAAATACTGAATATTCCGAAATACGGACTTTTGGAGTGAGAGTGAGATAGTGAAACTTTTGTTTTTTGATGGCTCAATGTACACAAACTTTGTTTAATACACAAAGTTATTAAAAATATTGTATTAAATGACATTCAGGATGTGTGTATAAGGTGTATATGAAACATAAATGAATTGTGTGAATGTAGATACACTTTGTTTAATGCACAAAGTTATAAAAAATATTGGCTAAAATGACCTTCAGGCTGTGTGTATAAGGTGTATATAAAACATAAATGCATTCTGTGCTTAGACTTAGGTCCCATCACCATGATATCTCATTATGGTATGCAATTATTCCAAAATACGGAAAAATCCGATATCCAAAATACCTCTGGTCCCAAGCATTTTGGATAAGGGATACTCAACCTGTATATATACATACATACATACATATATATATACATATATATATATATATATACACAGTATATATATATATATATGTATAATATTTAAAAAAAATTCTGTGTATACTTATTAATGTGGACCTTTTAATTTCATAGACCATTTCTGTTAATGTCTATGGACAAGAGTCTTAACTAAGCCATGCCTTTCTACAATCCCCATAATTTGTTTCTATATCCTTGCATAAACAGCTGTGAAAAAGATCCTTCTCTTTGACAACGCAACTTCTAACATCATTGGTCATTAACAATAATATTTTCTTCCACTATAGTAGCCATTTAAGGACATTCCCCAACTGTATCAGTCAGTGACAGATATAGCTTATTATTATTATTATTATTAATATTATTATTTTTTTTTTAATTCAACAATTTTTATTGAGATTTTTTTTTTCTGTTGAGATTACAAAACACAAATACAACATAAACCTTTAGCATTGCTGTCGGCAATAGTATCAAGCAACATATAGCATATCGCACACAGACATATAGTTATAATCGGTTGACATCTGATATTAAACCCGGCAGACACGCTACTTCACCCATATATATATCTATACACACTCATACACCTATATACATATACATATATACATATACATGCACATACATACACAAAAATATATAACAGTCAGCTTTCCAGAACCGCTGTATACAACCATATCAAATACAGGAAGTAGTGCCTCGGGTGGGCTGCATAGTAAATAACAATATTGTGCAAGCAGTACAATTTCCTAGCCTCATCAGGTAGCTTTGGGGTGATTATGTTTAAGCTAAGCTCGCATCCGCAGATATTGTAATGCAGGCACCCCCAACATATGGTGATGACAACCATCTATCCCATATCGCATAGTATTTAGTAATGGCTTTCCTGGATACATAGACAAATCTTTCATGCGCCACTGTAGTAATCACTAAAGTAATCCATGAGTCAATATCTGGGCCATCAGGTGCCATCCACGCCCGGGCTATAGAAACCTGTGCAAGAGCACACAGGTTGATAACGTAACGTCTGGAGGGGGCATCCAGCAACTCCTCATCCACCACCGCCAGCACACACACAGGGGGGGTCAGCACATCAGCAGGTACCCCAGTGGAAACCATAATCTTGAGTACATCCTGCCAGAAGGCATTAACTATCCTACAGGACCAAATCATGTGCCAAAAGGTGCCTCCATCTAGAGTACACTTGGGACATTTAGAATCCATTCTTCCTCCGAATCTCATCAACCTTTCAGGAGTAATATAGACTCTATGTAAAACAAAAAGATGCACCTGTTGGTAACGGACCGCTGTGGTCGCCAGTCTAGAGGCACCCAGTGCATCCTCCCAGGCATCATTAGATATGGGCCCCAGATCATTTTCCCATCTAGATTTAAGAGAAAGAAGGGTCTCACAATGATAAGCACGTAGTAGAGCCGAATAAAATATGGAAATAGTACAATTTTGAAGCTTAACAAATAGTTCCCTAACTGGCGTGTCCCGGAGCATCAGGGGAGCGTTTGCAAATTGAGTTTGACAAGCATGGCGGAGTTGTAGATATCGATAAAAATAGAAGGTAGGAATATTATAATCCTCCTGCAATTGTTGGAAAGACTTAAATACACCCATATAATACAATTGCCCAAGAGACTGCACTCCCAGGCTGCTCCAGACCTCCCTCATCTGCAACGATGTAAGCTCGTTAAGAGAATGTGCGTAGGCTAGAGGCGTTTCCGGATCCCAACCCTCTCCCTGGAGCAATCTATGCGTCTGTCTCCATACCATAATTGCTTGTTTGACAACGGGAAGGTTAAGTAGCGATACATTGTCACTCAACAGTAGTTGTAATGGGGTGCAATTCCGATCGGTTATATAGAGAATTCGGGAGATCAATTCATCTCTACCAGGATCATGTAACCACTTACTAATATGTACCATTTGTGCCGCTAGATAATATAATCTGAATTTAGGGAGGCCCAGAGTCACGTGGGCGCGTGAGGGTGTCTAATTTTATTCTGACCCGGCGTTTAGACCATACGACAGAGGACAGAAGACTATCTATTCTCCGAAAGGTTTTTAATGGGAGATAGACAGGGGAGTGCTGTAGCGCATACAGCAACTTAGGCAGGGCCACCATTTTCACTAAATTAATTCTACCCGTTATAGTTAGAGGTAGAGTCCCCCACACCGCAATACGGGAATGCAAATAATCTATATGAGGTTTTATGTTTAGGGAAAAGTATTGAGAAGGATTATTTGTGACCCAGATTCCTAAGTACTTGAATGAGTCCACCCAGCGAAGAGGGAGGGCCACGGTCGGGACCCCAGGACAAGCACCCCGAAAGGGCAGTATGCAGGACTTATCCCAATTTATGGACAAGCCAGAATACCCGCCATAGGTGTCAATAATACGCAACACATGTGGCATGGTATTGCAGTAGTCTGATATAAACAGCAGAATATCATCCGCGTATAGAGCAATCTTGTCCGTGGTGGGGCCCACCCGGAACCCCCCGAACCCGCAAGTCAGAACGCACCAAGCACGCCAAGGGCTCCACTGCTAGAGCAAAAAGGATAGGGGATAGCGGGCAGCCCTGCCTTGTACCCCTGGCTAGAGGGAATGCAGAGGAAATGAATCAATTTATCGAGACCCTGGCTGATGGGGCGGAGTAAAGTAACTTGACCCACCGTATAAAGCGTGGTCCAATACCGAAGCGGGCCATAGACCCCCACAAGAACGCCCACTCCACTGAATCAAAAGCTTTAGCAGCGTCGAGAGACACTACAACAGAAGTGTCGGCGTCCCCGCGAGGGCCCTGTAAGTGCGTGAACAAGCGCCTAAGGTTAGTTAGAGTGGACCGCCCCGGCACGAAACCAGTCTGATCTGTGTGTATAATTTGGTTAATAACGGTGTTGAGTCTAAGTGCCAGGATCTTTGCTAACACCTTGACATCAGTTGTAAGTAGCGAGATAGGTCTATATGAATCTACCCGCTCTGGGTTCTTATCCGGTTTCAATAGCACTATTATCAAAGCCTCAGTCATGGAATCTGGCAGCGACCCCAACTCCAACAAGTCATTGAACAGAGTAAGTAATCTAGGGCCATAAAAGTCAATATGCTTCTTATATAGCTCAATAGGAATTCCATCTAGCCCTGGTGCCTTGCCTCCAGGAAATGATTTGATGGCTGTTTCAATCTCCGTCAATGACAAAGGGGAGTCCAGGAATTCAACCGCCACACTAGAGAGCGAGGGCAATGGTATACCAGCAAGATAATCACTTATTTCCGTTAAATCAGCCGATAGTCTCGTACTATACAGACTTTTATAATAAGCAACAAATTGGTCCGCTATTTCCGGGGTTTTTACATAAGTTACACCATCATCCCCGCCTATCGCAAGGACAGTATTAGAGAATTTATCTGCCGCCGCTAAATGTGCTAGATAAGTACCAGGTCTATCGCCTGTAGCATAATAAGAGTGTTGGGCATACAGTAAACGGTATTTGGCTTTATCAGACAGACAGTTCCTCCATTTGGACTGCGCAAGCAACCATGCGTCCTTGGAGGCAACCAATCCATCTTGCAAATATTGTATTTCTAGGGACCTACAGGACGCTTCAAGTTCCATTTCTTGGTGTTTATAGCCATTTTTTAAAGTAGCAACCCGTCTAATTAGGGAACCACGTATAAATGCTTTAAATGCGTCCCAGAGGATTGCTGGTCCAGCAGTACCCCCGTTTAGCTCCAAGAACTCCCGCCAAGCAAGCTCAAGCTCCGCTCCAGTGCCCATCTGTGAAAGCCAGAATTAGTTAAATTTCCAAAACAACTGTCCCCGGGTACCCCCAGTATCCAGATTCAACAGTACTGGTGAGTGGTCAGAGATACCTCTAGTTGCATACTGGATATCAACAATTTTGGGAATTAAACAGGGGGAGACCAGGGATTATTATTAATATTATTATTGGGGTTTTTTTTTCATTGATTCTTATTACACACCATATAACCCAGTACTTTATAGAGAATATATATCATATACTTAACATTTGTTCATTCACTATCTTTATATTCTCTATCCTTCATTCTATTATTCCTTCTTATTTGTCTGAAATAATCCAACACTTGTAATAAAAGCTTAGCTACATGTCAGTAACTGAGTTGTGTTTGATCATAGTATGGTCAAAACACTGTGAAACGGAAGACAACATACAGAACCCATTTTCGTCTCCTACTCACAATGTCAGGATCTATGATGAGACTAGGGTGCACAAGGTCATCTGACTGATGCTGGGGACATTTTTTTAATTGAATTTTTCATAAATATGTTGCTAGCACCATATTGCTGAAGAAATCAGCAGAAATATGACACAGTAGGATGACAAGGACTCTGACGCATGCACTAGCGCAAGTTGCCCAGGGGAGGGGTCCACATAAAAACTTGCACAAGGACAAAATGCTACTGTATAACGCGCTAAATGTAATGTTGCAGAAAGAAGAGTAGGTTCTGTCACCATTGGGCTGAATGTGAATGATAAGGACACTTTGTACTAGGTAACAATGTTGGCTAGTCTGTCTTCCATTATTTTATGACTATCCATGCCTGGCAAGTTTTAGCAGTTAAAGAGCTTACATCTGTTTTCTAGATTCTGCGTCTTCGTGCTGACAGCAGAGAATGAGTTACATTCAATCAAGTCCTTATCAATGCATGGAATGTGGTTCAAAAATGCATGTGTATTTTATGATGCCTACAGTCTATATCATGGGTTTTAATATGTTAATTTGAAAATGCAAAACTAGTTTTTGTAAAGACTGGGATGACTGGTTTATACTTGGCACGGTAGCCTGCAAGGCGTCACTTGGACACTGCTGTTCACTACTTGTCTATGAATGCTATAACTGCAAGTACTGTCTAGGATGGTATCCGGTCTCTAGGTTGACAAGACTTAGGTCGACAGTGTCTAGGTCGACCACTATTGGTTGACAGGGTTTCTAGGTCGACAGGGTTTCTAGGTCGACAAGTCAAAAGGATGCCATGAGTTTTTCACAATTTTTTTTTACTTTTTCATACTTTACGGTCCACGTGGACTACGATTGGGAACGGTAACGAGGCACCTTTCCCGAAGCATGGCGAGCAAAGCGAGCCATGCGAGGGGACGTGGTGCACTAATTGGGGTTCCCGGTCACTGTATGGTGAAAATGACACCAAAAAAGAAAAAAGAAAAACTCATGTCAACCTTTTGACCTGTCAACCTAGACCATGTCGATCTAGAGACAATGTCGACCTAGAATCCCTGTAGACCTAGTTACTGTCAACCATTAGTGGTTGACCTAGACACTGTCAACCTAAGTGTGGTCGACCTTCAATACCACACCTGTCTAGGACAGGATACATGGTACTTTATTCTAACAGTCACACAAGACATAGAGGATGAAGGTGTATGGCCATTATAGCAGGGAAGAGAAGTCACTATTGCCTTCACTAGTATACAACACAATATAAGCTTCTCCTAACTTTGCATGTACACGCTTACACATATTAATTTAGATTATCATCTCAGTTCATGTCAGTTCCATGACTGTTCCAATAAACAATTTTATTATTGACTATTTATAAGGTCACAAGGGTCACATAAGTACAGGCTAGTGTATACTTTTTAACAGATTCACATAAATAATTGCAGTGTACAGTTTGATTGTTATAATCTATGTTGGACAGCCAGTGGAGAGCTAACACAGGGCACGCAATTCAATTCAAATATGGTTGTGCAAGTGCTAGTTATATATACGTTCGTTTATGTTTTATTTTTCCCCCATCTGTGAGTGTTAGTGGCAATGAATTTCCCCTCTGTGAGTGTTGGTGGCATTGAATTTCCTCTTTGTGAATTTTGGTGGCAATGAATTTCCCCCAGTAAATGTTGGTGGCAATGAATTTTCCCCTCTGTGAGTGTTGATGGCAATGAATTTCCCCTCTGTGAGTGTTGGTGGCAAAGAATTTACCCTCTGTGACTGTTGGTGGCAATGAATTCCCCCCAGTAAATGTTGGTGGCAATTAATTTTCCACTCTGTGAGTGTTGGTGGCAATAAATTTCCCCTTTGTAAATGTTGGTTGCAATGAATTTCCCTTCTGTGAGTGTTGGTGGCAATGAACTTCCCCTTTGTGAGTGTTGGTGGCAATGAATTTCCCCTCTGTGAGTGTTGGTGGCAATTAATTTGCCCTCTGTGAATGTTGGTGGCAATGAATTTCCCCTCTGTGAGTGTTGGTGGCAATGAATTTCCTCTTTGTGAATTTTGGTGGCAATGAATTTCCCCTCTGTGAATGTTGGTTGCAATGACTTCCCCCCAGTAAATGTTGGTGGCAATGAATTTTCCACTCTGTGAGTGTTGGTGGCAATAAATTTCCCCTTTGTAAATGTTGGTTGCAATGAATTTCCCTTCTGTGAGTGTTTGTGGCAATGAACTTCCCCTCTGTGAGTGTTGGCGGCAATGATTTTCCCCTCTGTGAGTGTTGGTGGCAATGAATTTCCCCTGTGGGAGTGCTTCCGTCTGTGAGTGTTGGTGGCAATTAATTTCCCCCCTGTGAGTGTTGGTGACAATGAATTCCCCCCCGTGAGTGTAGTTGATAATGAATTTTGTGAAGATTATCATTAGCTGATCTTTCCAAATCATAACGCTACTACAGTCTTTGCTTCATATACTAACTTTGCAGCTACAGTACAGTATGTCCCAATGTCTAGAGTATCTTATAACAACATGCGCTTACAGCACATCTTTGTTTATAGAAAACCCTTTTGCTGAAAAATTAATGTCTCAGAGTAATCTGTTAGATCTGTCTTTGATCTGTCCTGTGAGCTTTGTCCATCAGACATGCTAAATTTGATTTACCTTACATTTCGGTCCAAGGGAGTTAAATGTTTGTAGAGAGGCCATGAATTGCATTAGCCCTACCCTTGAGATTACTATAGTGAATCTGACTTTTCTAATTTGTGCAATTTTTCTGTCTATCCGATACAAGCAAACTATTACGGAAATTGAGCTTCATTAAGCAATTATATTCTCTGGGGTGCGAGCACTTGGAAAGCAGCCAGGCTCTTTGTCATTGGCTGGCTGACCTTTACCCTTACTTGTGATATGGATGATGCATAGTGATGTTGACAACAATGTTGTAAAATTGTTGTTCTACTTTATTTCACAACAAGCTGATAGGATATATTCAAATACACGTTAATAATTATCTTCCATTACATCACACTGTGAAGCCATGTATTATGTACATAACTTAATTTCTGTTCAGGAAGTTACCAAGATTATGATTTATTTATTTTTAATTCACTTTATATGTTATGTGATTCAGGTTTCAAAGCATTACACAAAACGTATAAATAGATGAATAGTAACCCTTCAACTAGTAGTGATAAGCCTAATCGCAACACATGTTAGATCAGTTTTTCTACTTTGGAGAATTGGTAACACAGGCGAAAGTATGAGAATAGGTGAAATTGAGCGGCGGCCTGCAGCAATGCAATCATAGGAAGGCAAAAGGAAGGATCCAGGTGACTTGTTATTAGATTCCTATTACTCTATTTATTTATTTATTTATTAGCTGTTTCTTACATAGCGCAGTATATTCCATTGCGCTTTGCAATTAGAACAACAGTAATAGAACAAAACTGGGTAAATGCAGACAGACATAGAGGTAGGAATGCCCTGCTCGCAAGCTTACAACCTATAAACTCTAGGAAAACAAAGAATTCCAGGACTCCCAAGCTTTAGAGGAAGATTTTGAGATGTTACGAAGAGCATCATCGCCATTTGATACTGTAAGGGCATCATCGCCATTTGATACTGTAAGAGCATCATTGCCATTTGATACTGTAAGAGCATCATCGCCATTTGATACTGTAAGAGCATCATCGCCATTTGATACTGTAAGAGCATCATCGCCATTTGATACTGTAAGAGCATCATCGCCATTTGATACTGTAAGAGCATCATTGCCATTTGATACTGTAAGGGCATCATGGCCATTTGATACTGTAAGGGCATCATCGCCATTTGATACTGTAAGGGCATCATCGCCATTTGATACTGTAAGGGCATCATCGCCATTTGATACTGTAAGTGTTAGGACTGGTTTAAGAGAGGGGGGTGAAGAATGGCAGATTGGGTGAAGAATGGCAGATTGCCTCAGAAACGCCATGCCATATTAGTTTTATTCTGATGACCTGTAGCTGAAGGAATCCCCAGTAGTAAGAGGAAGAATTTGGGAGAGAGATGGATGTCTACATTCACAAAAGATTTTAACAGGCTTTTAATTTCGATCCAAAAGTCCTGACATTTTGGGCAGAGGAACTGAGGGATTCAAGTTGCATCGCAAAAGCGATGCGACAGCAGTTTAGGTGACAGAACCCCCGTGTGCAGGTCCCTTCCTGCACATGTGCCTGCAAGTTAATGTAGTTGGCCCACAGTATCTGCATATTGACAGGCAGAGGTGTTCGTGGGGGGCAGGCGGAGATGGCGACCGAGCATTTAAGGAGCGGCGTCGGGGAAACGGGCATGTCGCCTGTGTTTTCGGGGTGGCTACGTATCGCCGCGCACAACCTCTCCAATCTAAAAAATGGCAGCGGGACTCCTGCTGTTGCAGCCAGGCTGTGCTGGGCGGCCTTGCCCTGTGATGGGCGACCCCAGCATGCGATTGCAAGGATTGCAGATTCTGATAAAGAGCAGAATTAGGATGTAAATGTGGACGAGAAAGCCCTCTGCAGAGCATCCCTCTAGCGGCACCTGAAACATCTAGTCTTGAGGGCACATAACGCTAGTAATACAGAAGTTTAGATCCGTGTTCTTTCATTATGACACAGAACTGGAGGCTGTGCTGTCATTGCTCCAGACTTCCAGATGCTTTTTCAGATGAGAAAAGACGTGAGAAAAATTTGCCTGGAGTAATTGATGTTTGCTGAACTGTACATCTTGGTTTGGTGGTGCCATTTGAAAGAGAACTTCTGTCCTAATGAGGCCTTTCTCTCCTTTTTATTTATCCTGTAACCCGAATGGTACTATTAAATGGGTTGGGTATGCTTGACCGTACCGACGCCAGGATCCCGGCATCGAGATGGCCGGCGGGGGCGAGCACAACAAGCCCCTTGCGTGCTCTGTGTCTCGCTGTGCTTGCCACAGGTTCTATTCCCACTTTATGGATGTTGTGGACACCCAGGAGTGGGAATAGCCCCTGCTAGCATGCCGACTGTCTGGATTCTAAGGGGGTGGGATGTAGGGGGGAGGTATTGTGACCGGTGGTTTCCTGACTAACGTTCAGCAAAGATCGCTTGTGAACATTATAGAGTCAATAAAGTCAGTATCTCATCTGATATTACTATATGGGACCTGTCTGCCTAAGGAAAAAAAAAATAGGCCATGTCTGGAAGAATATGGGAAGGAAGTATAGGATTTTATCTGTTTGCGAAGTTGTTTGCACAGATTCTGAAATACACATTCAGTAAAGATATTGGCAGTATTTTCAGCAGAGGGTGGGATTTTGACAGGTTTAGGGAAAACAAAGATCATAACAACCAAGAAGGTAGCAGGATCGAGGCTGCGTAGAGAATTACAGTGGCTCTTGAACGATTGTTGGTGGTTTAAACATGTTTTTTTGTAGATTGTCCACTTTTACATTTTTTGTAAATATTGCCAATGATATCTATTGCCATTAAACCCCAAATTCATAGGTCCCTTTCAAACACTAGCATGGTACATGAACCGTATGGCGCATAACGACCCCCATTTGATCTATAACATTTTCCTTTGTCTATACGCAGAGCTGCGCAGTAAAGGGGGAGGGAAGGTGAGCAATTTTGCTATGAGTTGTTTTATCTCTGCTTTTAATCCTTGTATTTAATTTTATTACGGATAATGGGGTATATTCAATTAGGGTCGGATCCATTCCGACATGCAATTGTCGGAATGGATCTGACAACCCCTATTCAATCCCATCTCAATTCGACCTGTGAGCGGAGGAGAGGGGGGAGACCAGCGGGGACAGCTGCGGGCAGACGTAGGAGAGCAGCGCTGCAGAAGGATGTCTCACAGCCACCAGACCTCACGGCAGTGTCCACCCGGCTCCAGCAAGCGTGACCTCACTTGCTGGAGCCGGGTGGATGCTGCCGTGAGCGGCACAGCTGTGACACATCCTCCTGCCGCGCTGTGCTGTAGCGCTGCTCTTCCCTGTATGCCCGCGGCTCTCCCCCGTCTCCCCGCGGCTCTCCCCCTCTCCTCCAGTATGGTCCCTCAACAGAATTTGGCCCCGTTTCCGACCATCTCAGTCCGACATAAAAAAATGTCGGACTGAGATGGTCGGAAACGGGGCCAAATCCTGTCAAAATTTGGCCCCGTTTCCCTCAATAGTACGTGAATCGGCAGCTATACCTCCGATTCAGGTACTATTCGACAAGTCGAATTCCCCGACTTGTCAAATAAAAATAGCTGGGATTGAATTGGTCAAATCACGATTCGACCTTAAAAAGTCGAAAACTGCCGTCTTTTCGACAGACGCCAGCTTTCGACCCAAATTGAATATACCCCAATGAGTCTTAGCGACACATAATTATTGGTTTCTCAATATGTACAATGTAACTTCCAGAATTGAAAGAAAAGGGGTGTAAATGCATGCAGGGAAAATAATGGCTGCTACTGCATGTAGGACACAAATACAGGGTAATCATATTGTCACATTGCAACAGTATGGTCCAAGGGACAGGAGTGAAGGAAGTGACAATGCAGTTTGCATTGTGTAGTGGGGATAAGGCCATGGTGATGCAGTTAGCATTATCAGTCCCTTTTAATACTATACAGGTTGAGTATCCCATATCCAAATATTCCGAAATACGGAATATTCCGAAATACGGACTTTTTTGAGTGAGAGTGAGATAGTGAAACCTTTGTTTTTTGATGGCTCAATGTACACAAACTTTGTTTAATACACAAAGTTATTAATAATATTGTATTAAATGACCTTCAGGCTGTGTATATAAGGTGTATATGAAACATAAATGAAATGTGTGAATGTACACACACTTTGTTTAATGCACAAAGTTATAACAAATATTGGCTAAAATTACCTTCAGGCTGTGTGTTTAGGGTGTATATGTAACATAAATGTATTCTGTGCTTAGATTTAGGTCCCATCATCATAAGATCTCATTATGGTATCTATTCCAAAATACGGAAAAATCCGATATCCAAAATACCTCTGGTCCCAAGCATTTTGGATAAGGGATACTCAACCTGTATAATGAAATCACAAATTGTGTCGTCAGTACGCCTCCCATTTGACAAGAAAGGAAGGTGGCCCATTCTGCCATGTGTCTCACAGTAACCCTGACACTCTGTGAGACTGGCAAGTATGGATTCAAGTTTCCTCCATGCAGAGAAAACCTGCATCTTTTGTCTGGATTTACTCCTTCTAAATCAGGTCCATTGTGTTATCTGTGACCTGAAATGGATGAATGAATGACGGTGTCTACTGTATTGGATAAGCAGATAGCAACATAATTCTTTGTCAAATTTGCATTGCTGTAGAATACAAATTGCACGTGGTTGCATATCTGCACACGATTTAGTAATGCCTCTGTACATTGTTTATGTATGGCCATCACTCTGACACGTCTTCAGTGTGTAATAGGTCAGTGTATGAATTGCTTTTCTGTCAGGTCAATAATGAGTAGTTACAAAGCTAATTGAATATATTACGTCCAGCTTACATTTAGTATTATAGATTTGTTTGACAATGTATACCCATTTACGCAATACATTTCTATTAATATTATTATGATGCCAAAATTTTATATCACTTTTTTTTCGTCTCAAAAACATTTACATGATACTGCTAAATGATGAGTAGAATGTATTCCCTGACCACACTGTAAATAAAATGTATTTATATATTTAGCAGTATTTTCTGGAAATAGTGTGTAGGGTATAATGTACATTATTATTTATTATTATTATTATTATTATTATCCTTTATTTATATGGCGCCACAAGGGTTCCGCAGCGCCCAATTACAGAGTACAAATGCACATAAAAATAGGAAAACAGTGACTTACAGTTGAATACAATATAGGACAAGTACAGGGCAACTAAGCATAACTACACCAGTAAACATAGAGATAAGTTCCAGGTGGTCAAAAAACTGTGGGATCTGGGCAGTTGAGGATTATTAAAGTAAGAAAAGTATAAGCACATGAGGGAAGAGGGCCCTACTCGTGAGAGCTTACATTCTAAGGGGAGGGGTAGACAGACAGGGATGACACAGATTTATGCTTTTGCTGTGACCCCCATCAGCCCTGGCAATCTCTGTAGCATGAACTGTAACATTTATGTAGCTGTTACCCTGAACACACATGAACAGCACTGACATACAGTACAGTACTGTAGAGGGTGACAGAGAAATTACAGTATCTGATAATATGCTAGTTTGTCTACAATCTGCTTGAATGTAAACTTGCTTAATAACAGGTAGGTAATAAAAAGAGGTAATGCTGTATTATGATGTTAGCTGCTGTTTATTAAGTTTTATTATTAAGTTGCTCAGAATTATATAACCATGTACCTACTTTCTTTCTTACTTTTTAATAGAACGAGACCAGTTATCACCATGGATGTCTCAATACTTCTGCCAGCCTCCATTAATATCACTGCACCACAGTGCCATGATGGAACACAGCATGTGAACTGCATCAATGTTAGCGTCTGTTTCCGGTTTCATGGCAAACACATTCATGGGAATATAGGTAAGGAATGTGGCTTTCATATGTTTTTTAACTGATTTTGTTTGTATTCTGTAAAAAAAATGGCATATTTACATGGTTGATTTTAGAACTAGTAGTGCGTACCCTATGGCCCTAATAAAAGTTGGGTATACAGAATATCATTTTTTGTGGCTAAATGTGCACATTTGCACACTGCGTATGTGCACCAGAATGCATATATTTAGATTTGTGTCTCCTAGACTTACAGCCTGTGCACCAAAATGCATATATTTAGATTTGTGTCTCTTAGACTTGCAGCCTGTGCACCTGGAGAGGTTCCGCAGCGCCTATCAAAGTACATAAGCAAATAAACAAAACAAGAAAAACAGTGACTTACAGTACAAGACAATGTAGAACAAGTACATGGTATAAAAACATTTCTGCGTTAGCGGACATGATACTGACATAAGATTAACGGTGAGGCCTAGGTGCCGTTTTAAGGAGTATGGTGTAGAAGATAGACTAATACCACTTTCACACCGTCTGAAGGCGGGTCGCACACGGGAGCCTGACACGGGAGCTCCAAGTGTGCCACCCGCCTCAATACCCCTTTCACGCCGCAAACTGCAACTCGGCATATTGTCGGGTTGGTGACATCGGCAGTGATGCGGCATGGGCGGTGCTGGGAGATCACGTGATCTCCAAGCGCTGCCTGTCCACACACTTTGAAAGGGAAACAGGTCGCACTGACCTGGCTTCTGTTCACACCGCACAGCGAGCCGGGTTGAACACGAGTTCAACCCTGCTCGCTAGCAGGGTTGAAATACCGGGTCACTCAACCCAGTATATTGCCCCTGGTACCTTTCACACTGCACAGGAACACGGGTTATGCGCGCTCATGTGCCAATAACCCGTGTTCAAAGCTGCTGGTGTGAAAGTATAAGTAAGAGAAGGAAAAGCACATGATGGAAGAGGCCCTGCTTACATTCTAAAGGGAAGGGGCAGACAGACAAGGGTGACACAGATGGGGTAAACAGTAAATAGAGGCTTATATAAATAACTAGAGATACATTGTAAATAGATACATAGTAAATAGAGATGGCTGGGTTTGATGAAGAAGTTGGTCTTGAGAGCCTGTTTGATGTTGGAAAGTCTGATGGGGAGAGGTAGAGAATTCCAGAGATAGGGAGCAGTAAGTGCAAAATTTTGAGGGCAGGTAATCAGTTGAGAGAAGAGGCATTTGTGAAGCGAAGAGGACAGGTGGTATTGTAAAGGGAGATAAGGTCAAAGATATAAATGGGAGGGGAATGGGTGAGAGCCTAATAAGTGAGTAACCAGCTTGAATTGAATTCTGAAGTGTAGAGCTTGCAAGAGTGGGGAGGCAGAAGTAGTACATTTGGAAAGGAAGATGAGCTGGGCAGCAGCAGCATTGAGGATAGAGTGGAGTGGAGAGAGGCGTTTGTTGTGGAGGACAGATCAGAGGAGATTATAGTAGTCCGACCTGGAGATTGACAGGTTTCAGTACGAGGGTCTTATTTGCATCCATGGTGAGAAAGGGTCTGATCCTGGCAATATTTTGAGATTGAAACCGTAGGGCTGCAAGAGATACTGAATGTGTGGCTTAAAGGAGAGGGAGAAGTCAAGGATAACTTCAATGCAGCGTACTTGAGGGCTAGAGGAGATAGTTGTGCTATTAAAAGTTAATTAAATTGTGGGAAGTGAGGTTATGTGGCAGGGTGGAAAGATGATCAGCTCAGTTTTCAACATGTTAAGTTTTAGAACGTGCTGGGTCAGAGACATTTGAATATACGAGTGAGGAGAGAGGGGAAGAGGTCAGGAGAGGTAAGGTAGATTTGAGTATAATCAACATAGAGATGATAATCAAAGTCAAATGAGCTAATAAGCTCACCTAAAGAGGATGAATAGAGAAAGAACAGGAGAGATCCAAGAACAGAACCTTGGGGGACACCTTCTGTTAGTGGATGTGGGGGGGAGGTGGAGTCATTGCAGGAGACAGAAGAAGCAGTCAGAGAGGTAGGAGGACAGCCATGTGAGGGCAGTATCACACAGACCAAGGGAGTGAAGGATTTGTAGGAGGAGAGCATGGTCCACAGTGTCATAAGAGGTCTAGGAGAATAAGCAAAGACTAGTGGAACTTGGATTTAGCAGCAAGACTTTCATGAGGGCCTTTTTTAGTGGAGCGGAGAGGGTGGAGGCCAGATTGAAGTGGGTCAAGGAGGTAATAGGAGGAAAGAAAGGCAGTAAGGCGGTTGTAGACAATACGCTTGAGGAGTTTGGAGTCAAAAGGGAGGAGAGAGATAGGCAGGTAGTTGGAGAGAATGTTAGGATTGAGGGGAAGTTTGTTTTGAATAAGGGAGACAAGGGCATGCTTGAATGCAGAGGAGACCGTGCCTGATGAGAGGGAGAGATTGAGGATGTGGGCAAGATGGGAACAAACAGAAGGCGAGAGGTAGCAGAGGTGGTGGGAGGGGATAGGGTCAAGTGGGGACGTGGTTGGGGGAGTACCGGATGAAGGCTATGACTTCATTTCCAGATATAGGGAGAAAAGGAAGTCATTGTTGGTAGAAATGATACGAAGGGTTAGTCAGAGAAAAGAGGGGGCAGGTTGTTGAAAGTCTGTTGGGATGCGATGTCCTGATGTATGGAGTCAATTTTAAATTTGAAGTGGGTGGCAAAGTTAAGGGCAGAGAGTGAGGAGGGTAGTTGAGGTAAGGGTAGGCAGTGCAAGGTGCTGACAGTGGTGAAGAGATACCGGGGGTTTGAAGACTGGGTGGAGATGAGGTTCTTGAAATACAACTGTTTAGAGAAGGAAAACGGCAGCACTGTGGGATGTGAACATAAATTTTAATGGAGGATGTCCACCTTAGAGCGTGATTTCCGCCACTGTCCCTCGGAAGTATGTAAACATTTTTGCAGATAGCTGGTGAGTTTGGAATGCCAGGGTTGATGTGTTTAGTCAAGAGCAGACATAAGGGAAGCATTGTATAAGGAAGTGGCTTGTTCAGGACAGGATTTAGTGAGAATAAGAGAGAGAAGTAAATCAAACAGGGAGGATAAGGAAATGGTGTTTAAAGTCTCAATGTGATGCATAGTGATGGTAGCCTTAAAGGCAGGAGTTAAGAAGCAGAGAGGGATAAGCTAAAATAGAACAGGTGATGGTCAGGGAGTTGGAGTAGTTAGAAATATCACAACGGTGAGTGAAGACCAGATCAAGTGAGTGCCCACTCACATGGGAGGGTGAGGAGGTCCACTGGGAGAGACCAAGCAATGATGTGATGTTAAGGAGTTTAACGGCAGAGGGTTTTATGGGGATGTCGATTGGGATATTGAAATCACCTGAGAAAATGGAGGGAATATCTGAAGAGAAGAAGTGAGGAAGCAAGGAAACAAAATTGTCAAGGAATTTGGTGGAAATGCCAAGAGTATAGTAAATGACAGCTTCTCGAAGGTAAACAGTTTGGAAGAGGCGTATAGCATGGACCTCAAATGTAGAAAATGTAAGGGACGGTCCTGGGGGTATGAGTTGGTAGGAGTAGCTGGAGGATAGAAGGATCCCAACACCACAACCATGGTTCAAGGAGTTGGAGATGAAAAGGTCATGGGTGGGGACCAGTTTGTTACAGACAGATCTGGTATTCCAGATGACACAGAAAAGAGGGAGAGAGAGGTGAATGATATTATCAGGTTTTCTGTAGCTTTGAGGTTTTACTCATCTGGATGGCAGGGATAAAGCGGGTGTAGTGTTGGTGTAGGCTCTTGTGCTAGGAGAGGAAACTGCTAGAGGAGGGCAGGAAGGGAGTACAGTGTGATGTGGATGGGGATGAGGTGTAATGACGGAAAGGAGGGAGGAAGCAGGGCTGAGTGGTAGGGTAGTAGGCCCATGGTGGGGAAGAGGCGATTAAAAGAAGGGTAACAGTAGAGGAGGGGAAGGGAAGCAGAGGGGTGGAAGGGAGACATAGGAAGGAAGAAGTGAGGAGATGTAGGAGACTAGGGGGGAAGGATAGAGGAGTGGGCAAAATAAAGGATTAGATAGACAAAGAGTGATGGGGGAGTTGATGAAATCCTGGACATAGTATTGATGAGATAAACGGGTGGTGGAAAATTGGAAATAGGATGGAGACTGTAGGATACAGACAGAAAAGTAGAACTGCAGGAGTGCAGGGAAAAGTACGGTGTTGGTAAATGTGTATGTTCTATGGCAATAATATAGTTCCAAGCAAAATAAAAGTGTTGATTTGACCTTTATAGCAGTCACACATTAGAATACGTTTTGTACTGTGAGAGGAATAATAATAGCTAGAGGAAACCCACACCTGTAATATTCTGCATAATATAATACATCTTACACAAAATAACTTAATACATCCCCAAAAACAAAAGTAATTACACATTCTACATGTTATCATGTTATTTTATATCTCTGATCTTTTCAATGTTAAACGGAATATTAAAAGCGCCAAATAATATTTGGTTTTCTCTCACTCTTTTTCCTCACTTACGTTATGTATGCAGGTTCAATAATATTTATATGGTTTCATGTCTGTTTGATTTGATCTGTTTTTGTTTACTTAGTGAAGTGAAACAGTTGTGTGCATGTATTGTTATCTGCATTGTTCTTTCATCTTCTCAGAATCATGTACTTTTCATAAGCTGACTTCATGTGCTTGTTTATTGAGTTTATTCCATTTATGCAAGGCACAAGGATGGGTCAGTTGTGAATGTAAATATTTTGTCCACAAGTTAGAGTTTATGAACTGTTTCTTTTAGAGGCTTACAGTACGATAGCCTGGCTGTGACCTTTGAAAGCTTTTTTATTGATAGTAACTGTCCTGTTAATGGTTGAGGTGCTGCGGCTGTCATGTTTGGTGTTTCTGCTCTTATTTAACTCCAGTAACAATACAGCCAGACATCCTGGCTGAATGTCATACTGAACTCAGTTTTGTGTACACATTTTTATTACAACTACAGTATCTTTTTTTGTAAAAAAGTAGTTAGACAGAAGAAAGAGTATATTACTGTACTTTGTAGTGTTGCTTCCCCACTAACTTCCTAAAGTCTAATTAGCATATGTTTGACTTATTTAAATTATAATTCCTATTGTGCTGCATTAGCCTGCTACTAGTATGGAACAACAGTTGCATTTTGTGTTGCAGAAATAGTGGATTTAGGGGGGTTATTCAGAATTGTTAACAAACCAGCACTGCAGGTGGGGCTCAGCACTGCAGGTAGGGCTTCTGTAACATGTGCAGAGAGATTTAAGTCCCGTACACACTGGGCAATACACTAGACCAGTGGTTCTCAAACTCGGTCCTCAGGACCCCACACAGTGCATGTTTTGCAGGTAACCCAGCAAGTGCACCGGTATATCAATTACTCACTGACACATTTTAAAAGGTCCACAGGTGGAACTAATTATTTCACTTGCGAGTCTGTGAGGAGACCTGCAAAACATGCACCGTGTGGGGTCCTGAGGAATAAGTTTGAGAACCTGTGCACTAGACGATATGAAATATAACAATCTTTTTTAAAAGATCTATTGTTCAAATCATCTATTGTGTATGCCCATCGGTCGTTCTCGTTCAGGCATTAGCTAGCGTACATGCAGCCAGGGGTGTATCTAGGGGTCCGAGCACCCCTGGCAAAGTAAGGGACTGGCGCCCCCCCCCCCCCCCTCCCTCATAGTTAAAATATGGAAGTCGCGTGTGCCAAAAAGGGGCATGGCCACACAATTGTACCCTTATTTCATATTACACCACACAGTAGTGTCCCTTACTCACATTACAATGCACAATAATGTCCGTTATTCACATTATGCTATGCCTCCAAAGAAAAAAAAACACACACACACCATTGGCCCTACAGAAAAGAAAACATATTAAACAACACAGAAAAAATAAAATAAAAACAAACTGGCTTTCACAAGAAAACAAACAAACAAATTGACCACCGACATGAAAAAAAATGAACATACTGTACTGACCCCCGTAGGAAATAAAAAAAACACATTGGCCCCAACATAAAAAAAACATTGGCATCCACAGAAAAAAATAAACACATTGGCCCCCACATAAAAAAAACCATATATTGGCACCCACAGAAAACAAACACACACATTGGCCTCTACAAAAAACAATCAAACACATTGGCCCCCACAGGTAAAAAACACAATGACCCCAAACAGGAAAAATAAATAAAATTATCCCCCACAGGAAAAAAAAAAAAATTGGCTTCCACATTTAAAATATTAAAACACATTGGCCTACAAAAATAAATAAAAAATGGGGTGGACTGTGTATGTTCTTGCATTCGTGGGGGGGTAGGGGGGGTACTCTGTCTAGGGGGCTGACACACACAGCTGACACACTGAGACACAAACAGATGCTGACACACTGATGCTGACAGAGACACACAGAAAGATGCTGACACGCTGAGGCTTACACACTGACACAGATGTTGACACACAGACCCTGACATGCAAACAGACAATGACACACTGACACACAGACAGATGCTGGCACACTTATGCTAACACAGACACACAGACTCTGACACACAGACAGATGCTGACACTGACACACAGAAACATACTGACACACTGATGCTGACACAGACAGATGCTGATACACTGATAGATGCTGACACACTGACAGATGTTAACACAGACCCTGACTTACTGACATACAGAAACTGACACTGACAGACGCTGACACACAAACAGATGCTGACACACAAGCTATTTCAGCTTCCCATGATGTGTGTCCCTTGCCTCCCCGCATGCAGCTGCCAAGTGGGAGGGGGAGGATACAGTGCAAGCCACAGCCGCCAGGTGGGAGTTTGGGGGGCATCACTAACCTGCACATGCTTCCGTCTGAGGACAAGGTCTCGATTCCAGTTGCTGCAGGCTGCTGGGTCCTAGGGACCAAGTCTTGTATGGCTCCAAGGCACCCCCTGCTATTACACCGTTTGCCTGGCCCCTCTGTGCGCTCGCTGTCCCTGGTCACTTGCCTCAGCACACACTAGCTTCACTTGCCGCGGCTCCAGTTTGAATGAGCTTCTGTTCTGCGCATGCGCAGAAGCTCATATCGCCGCAGCCGTGGATATAGGAATCGGCCAAAGTGGGTCGGAGTACGGCCACTGAAGTCATCGGGAGGGGAGGGGGGCATCCCAATCCGCCGCTGCTGACCTGTGTTGTCGTCGTCTGATGCCCGACAAAAATCACAGAAGGCAGCAGCGGCAGACACTGTTCTTCTCGCCAGAGTCCGGCACCACTCCGCTGTCCATGCTACAATCAAGTAACTCTGCAAAACTACAGCTCCCAGCAGCCATTGCTGCCGGAAGCTCACAGCAGCAATGGCTGCTGGGAGCTGTAGTTTTAAAGAGTTACTTGATTGTAGTGCAGACTGCGGAGCGGTGCCGGACCCTGGCGAGAAGAACAGTGTCTGCCGCTGCTGCCTTCTATGGTCTTTGCCGGGCATCCCTGCAGGTGGGGGACACAGGGGCATAGTGAATCTGCCCCTTGGCCACGGGTGGCACAACCAGGCGGCGCCCCTCCTCAGCTGGCGCCCCTGGCGAGTGCCATCCTGGCCAATGGCTAGATACGCCCCTGCATGCAGCTCAGTTTCGACTATGTTGTTGAGCTGCTTGTTTGGGGAGTGCGGGGGATGACGTCACTGAATGATATAATTCATTGATTTCGTTCAGTGTGTTTGCACTGGCAATCGCCCCTAATTAGCAATCAGCAATATAGGGCTGATTGCTAATTAGGGGAGGTGACCCAGTGTGTACGGGGCTTTTGATTTGGGGGGGTTGTATTGTTTCTGTGCAGGGTAAATACTGGCTGCTTTATTTTTACACTGCAATTTAGATTTCAGTTTGAACACACCCCATCCAAATCTAAAGCCCTGTACATACTGGATGACTATGCCTAATGTGCGATGAGCGCTATATCGCTGAACGATATATTGTTCAACGATATAGCACATACACACTGAATGATATCAATGAACTATATTGTTCAGTGACGTCATCCCCCACATTCAACGAACATGCAACTCAATGATATAGTCAAAATTGATGTGCATGTTCTGTTCGATAGACCATAGATGAACATGAATGACCCGTAGGTGCGCGCATCTTTCATTGTTCAGGCACACACACTGGACAATGGGGGTAATTCCAAGTTGATCTTAGCAGGATCTTTGTTAGCAGTTGGGCAAAACCATGTGCACTGCAGGGGAGGCAGATATAACATTTGCAGAGAGAGTTAGATTTGGGTGTGGTGTATTCAAACTGAAATCTAAATTGCAGTGTAAAAATAAAGCAGCCAGTATTTACCCTGCACAGAAACATAATAACCCACCCAAATCTAACTCTCTCTGCACATGTTATATCTGCCTTCCCTGCAGTGCACATGGTTTTGCCCAATTGCTAACAAACTTGCTGCTGCGATCAACTCAGAATTACCCCCAATAAGAACGATAGATCTTAAAAAACAAACAAAAACGTATCGGCCAGTGTTGGCACCCAGTGTGTACAGGGCTTTACTCTCTGTGCACGTTGCATCTGCCCCACCTGCAGTGCAACATGGTTTTGCCCAATTGCTAACTTTTTTGGTTTGCCAACAACTCTGAATATCCCCCTTAGGGGGTAATTCTGAGTTGATCGCAGCAGGATCTTTGTTAGCAATTGGGTAAAACCATGTGCACTGCAGGGGAGGCAGATATAACATGTGCAGAGAGAGTTAGATTTGGGTGGGTTATTTTGTTTCTGTGCAGGGTAATAAATACTGGCTGCTTTATATTTACACTGCAATTTAGATTGCAGATTGAACACACCCCACCCAAATCTAACTCTCTGCACATGTTATATCTGCCTCCCCTGCAGTGCACATGGTTTTGCCCAACTGCTAACCAAATTCCTGCTGCGATCAACTTGGAATTACCCCCTTAGTGCAGTGCACTTGTATTTTTGTATATGTACATTAACTCTAATTACGAATAGGAAAAGAGCAAAAGCAGGACAATTTCTCCTGGGCATGTGAGCTGCAGACAAATCTCTACATTGGGCATCTTGTAGCTCAGCTCTTTTTTGGTAGTGGCTGGTTGCAAGTTTCTCATAATAGGACATATATTGCAGGTCTGTTGTACAACTTGACAGCTGATATTGTGAAAAGAGAAAAAGGTCAACAGCCCAGAGTGTTTTTGGTTTTATCTGGGGAAACTGTGGCTCATATCAGTGAGAAGATTGACCTCATCCACATGAAAGAGAAATGTGACCGTTATCTAGCACACGTGAAGGTATGTCACTCACTTTTATCTCATGTACTCTACCTTGTAGTCACGTGTCACAGCTATCAAGGCATATTCAAATATCTGTTAGAGGAGACTAGTATGAACTATTCAGTGTGTACTGTTGTGGATTTTAGTGTGTTATGGATGTTACAAGGATACTTGTTTTAATTGATATGACTATTGTTTGAATGCTGATTGTTCTTTATATACCTATGATGATTGTTCTTTATATATCTATTGCTCTTCAAAGTGCTCTCCTGTCTGTACTTCAAATTTAGTGTTTGTCGCTACGGCTTGTACATCGGCTTTCTTCATATTTATTTAAATGTTATAGATTTGTATTAATGTTATTCATCCACGTTTTCTGTAGAAAATGCTCTACATTTGCAGCAATAAATTATCATTGTGCCTGTAAGTGCGGTACTGGTATATGCTTAACTTATGAAATAACACTGTTCCATAGTTTATATGATGAAGAGATGTTCTTTTGCCAAATTTACTTCCAAAGTAAGCACATGTTAGGTTTTATAGCTGTGTGTGTGGTTTAAACATTTTTAACTCACTTTTTAATTATAGTGCAATATTACTTGTGTTTCTTTTTCTATTTTCTTTTTACTTCAGTATGAAATGTTTTCTGTATTCCATGTGCTCAGAGTAAGTGCTCATGGGTTCTCAGTCCTCTGGGCTCTATTCATTCAGTAAATGCCCCATTGTTCTCCTTCACCCAGTGCCTTAAGGCCACTTACTATAGGGTAAGTTATTTAGACCTCCCTGTCTGTGGTGCATGTGCATCATGTGACCAGGCAACTAACCTTCTGCGACATAGGACGTTCCACATGTTAGGAAATTGTATTGTAACACTTTCAGGTTCCAGCACATCAGCCTTTTGGCCAGATGATCTGATGCTGCCTCACCTCCAAGTGCTCGCTTTAATACCACATGACTTCAGACAGATCCATATTTGATGTTAACCAATAGCCAACAATAGAAGTTGATTTTCTTGCAAGTAATGGTAGTACAGATGTAGCCATGCTTATCTTTGCTGAGCGCGGCATGCTGCGTGGCGTTCTGTGCTGCGACTATTTGTAGCTGGCGGTCGCTCCATTAATTGTGGATGATGAGCATGGCTACATCTGTATTCCCAATTTCATGTTAAATAATCTAATGCAAATATATACCCTTATGTTTTACATATTTATCTATTTTGCCCCCCTGAAATCGCCCTATTAAAAGGAGAATGAGGTTTTGGAAAATGCTATATCATAGCCCTCTGCATCATTGTTTCACCTACCAGATTCCTTAGAACAAGACTTTTTTCTGACAGAACAGCCACATGCAGGCAATCTGTTTCATGCTGTGTTTGTCTCATCAGTGCAGGATAGAACATTCAGCAGTGCTGAGAGCCATAAACTTACATTTTTCCACACTAATAAAATATTCTTCAATTGATACTTATATATAATAAATTATGCAAATTGTATAATAAATGATGCAAGTTGTATACTCTGGACAGTATTAAGATTTAGTAGCTTTGTAACATATTCAGAGTCAATTATGCATGCAAATCTCTAGCTGCAACTCCCTACACTCGGCTGTGACTCCTTCCCCTTGTTGTGTGTGGGACTGATGTGGCTAGAATTTTACAGGGGGCATGTCTTCACTGTGACTGACTTTTGTAAATTCTAAATATTGCAGTACACAATAGAAACATTACAGTTAATGGCTGAATAATGAAGATAATATGGGGTAAATTTATTAAGATGGGAGTTCTATTAAAGATTGGATGTTGCCCATAGCAACCAATCAGATTCCAGGTATTATCTTCTAGAAGGTGCTAGCTAAATGAGAAGTAGAATCTGATTGGTTGCTATGGGCAACATTCCATCTTAAATAGAACTCCCATCTTAGTAAATTTACCCCTAAGTACCCAAGTGAATGAAAGTAAGACACGCAAATAGTAAATGTAATTTTTTTATTTTTTATTGACAACACTTACAAATGTATATGCAGGCTCATCCTTCCCCAAGTTAATATGCATTGTAAAACCTTAAAGCAGTGCAGCATTTTTATCAGTGTTATACCCCTTTCACACTAGCAAAAATTTCCCAGGTTATTGCACGTGAACACGCATCAACTTGGGATTTTGCTTAGTCTGACCTGGGATGCGGGTGCAGTGTTAGCGGTAAGTCGGGTCAAGGTGACCCAGCAGCCGTTCTCTGCATAGGAGGAGGCGACGCTTGGAGATAATTAACTCCAAGCGCCGCCTCCATTAGCTTCGGCGATGACATCGCCAACCGGCAACATGCCAGGTCAGCCCTCAAGTCTGAAAGGGGTATCAAGCCAGGTCGCACCCGGGAAGTACTCGTGTACAAATTCCCGGGTGCGACCTGGCTCTGCCAGTCTGGAAGGGGTATTAAACTTACACCAGAGTCAGAGCACATGAAACTTCAACCCTTCCACTAGACTGTGGTTTAAGTTCGTCACTTCAGTTTCCACACCATTCCATTAATGTACTGTACTGTTCCTGAGACTTTACTCCCACTGCATGTACACTGCCTGTGACTACAAGCTACAGTCCCAGACCATTAGTTGTTAGTGCACGTTTGTGAGTGAAAAAGGACACAGGTTGCTGAACTTTACACATGAGCTTAAAAAAACAAAACAATTTGCTGTCTGACTGTATAAGGCCCATTGATATTATCATTTGTTTAAAAAAATACCAATGTTAGCAAGTTTTTTGTGTATCAGTTTATAATCTTTATAATGTTCACATGCCAAAAAAGAATTAATGTTTTGGCAAATTTTGTTTAACAGTTTCTTGTTGGAAACATGCTGAAGTGTGGTAGAATGATGTGGCCTCTTGATCAAGGTTAGATATTTAGGTGTTGAAAGGTCTCAGGCTTTTATTTTTATCAGCAAGACAAATGATGTCTTAATGGCTGAGGGTTTACATACCACAAGTACAGACATCCTGAGATGCAGTGTTTGTTTAGGGCAATAACAAACAATGGAACCTGTATAGATTTAAAGATACGTTTTTTTTAAATGTTATAAATCTAAGGTAATTTTTTTCTTTATAAATGATAATCTTGGAGATGACGCTTTGGTAATACAGACTTCCAGTTTGCTTTTACCTCCCCATCCTGTCAGATGACCCAGTATTTGTGACATTCATGCTTTGTGAATATAGATGGCCAAGTACTGTATAAGACACTGTCTAGTGAATTGTGGACTGAGACAAATACTTAACCAACCAGTTTTGAGCATTTTTGCCATCTAGTTTATTCTTGCTGGCAAATCTATAAATGCAACAATATCAAGTGTTGTTAAAATTTTCATTTTGTCATATATGGATAAACAGTTAATGTGCTTAAATCTCTTGTAAATCTTGAAACTGACTTTTGACAGTGGCCTAGCTACTTGGGATGTGATTTCAAAATAGGTTTAACATTCTTCCACACATTTTTCCTGTCATCTAAAGGAAAGATCATCTTTTATCCTAAAAAATGCAGCGGTATTTATCCTAATATTGGAGAGATATGAGTGAAAAGTGAAAGGATGTCCAAAATTTCAAGTTAAAAAAGCTAGGTATTAATTCAATAATGTGCTCTTGAAAGTCTATCTACAAATTTGAAGTATTTTTACAAAATTTCCACTGAGGCCTCCAGCATCACCTCTTTGCTGTAGAAGAAAAGCTTTTATCACCTCATTACCTTTACAAAGTCAACCACTGTATCTGCTGTAGCACCTTTACACATTCCTTCATCCCCAGAGCAAATCTACGCTGCGACAAAACAAACCTTCACTTTAGCTTAATATATATTTATCAGCGTTGGGGGTCATTTTAAAAGCACAACATGGCAGCTGTACAGTGCAAATGCAGTATTGGAACGTCTATGCGACTCATTTTGTGTAAGTGTGTCAACATCCGTCCAAAGTACATGGGTTTGCAGAACAAGATGGCCATACAGTATTTGTAGCAGCAGTTTGCACAGCCAGTAGGGAATAGCTGTAACAGTACATTTGTTCCTAGCAAAGGGCCAAGTAGACATACGTCTACACCTCATTTTGTAGCACCTCCAGATTGTGTTTCTCAAATCCAGCAGTATGTTCCTGGACTCAACATTCAGAGCAGCTTCCAGCTGCAGAGTCCCTTAAGCATCACGTCATGTCCTTGTTGCTTAAGGGATCTGAAACCTTCTCTGTCATGTCTGCATACCACCACACCAGCAGGACTCAGGAGGAACACAAAGTCAGGACACATTGAGGTGAATTCTGTGGTGAGAATGTGAACTGGAGGAACTGCATGGAGACATATAACCAATTTAGGGTTTTGCAGTGTTGCAAAATGCAAACTGGGGGCACTGCTGGGTGGAATAATACAAACTTGGAGCACTACAGGGTTGCGTAATGCGTATTGGGTGTCCTACAGGGTGGCATAATGTGAACTGAGGGCACTGCAGTATGACACAGTCCGAACTGGTAGTTATTACAGTTTGGCATAATGCACACTGGTTTGTACTACTGTCTGTCATAGTGCGAAGTGGTAATTACTTCATTGTTTGGTATAATGTAATCTTATTGGCGGGAGCCCCCGCAATTAAGTTGCTATGGACCCTCCATTTTAATGCAGACCTGTTTTGTTCAAGTTTCATTTTATGAAGTGAAATGAATGCAATAAAATAAAGGGGTGTATATGGAGTATTTACAGTGGCATTCCTTGCCATGCATGGCCATTTTCACTCAACAATTGCTACTGTAAGTTCAACAGTGATACTGAAAAATATATTTGATATTGTCATTTGTAACCCACTGCTGGTTCTGACATCTTAATCTGCCTACTCTGATTTACATGATAGCGGGACAGATATTAATGTTCTATTCACAATTCTTGGGATTATTAAGAAAGGATATATCATTGAAGCTGTCAAATTAGCTGTAGCACTTTAAGGCCTTAAAGTTTCTGTAGATTATTGATTGGGATATGAGGTAACGCTGAGGACAGACCACTTGCTGGAACGTAATTGAATGCAATCAGGATGGTATGAGCAAGAGCCTCATTTAATCAACCACAACAAACCACAGTTTGCACAGTATGAGGTCATGGAATATTCACAGACACTGTACCGGTGCTATATAGAGGGTTTCAAGAATAATTATGATTAGACAGACTTGTTTCTCTTTATATGGCCAATATAATTATTGCAGTTATTATTTTATAGATATCATCACATTTAATAGAAAATCTGTCAGCAGGTGAAAAATCCATTTGAACATGTACAGTATGTAGAAAATTGATTCCTTAACAAAATATAGTTAACAAAATGTATAATTTTAATACCATAGAATCCACCCTTGTATTGGAATAAATCTAGCCTTGGAAGTGTAGTTTATAGCTCTAGCTATAAAAATACTTATTGGCAGGGGAGGTTTAAGAGAAAAAAGAGCCCATGTGAAGGCTCCTGGTGGGCCCCCTCCCAGAGTCTACTGCGCATGTGCAGGTCTCCGGTAACATGGAGTCAGCGCCATGTTTCCAGTAACATCTCTACTGCACATGCACAGCTCTCCAGGAAAATTGCACGGTGGCAGTGATTTCTGCTGTAACTGCAGCACTGACGCTGGACTCCGGAGAGGTGAGTATAATTACATGGGTGCATGCGCTAATGCTCTTTGAGGTTTAATAATGAAAGAGTGCTATGCATTACATTAGTGGAACTAAAAGACAAATTGCGCAGATAAAATATTTTTGTTAATTTGCAGCGATAATATTATTAATATCGCCGGAGTCACAGTGTACCACTTACTTGATATTCATTTAGAAAGCCTACTTCATATACTGTATAAGAAACTTGCATTTTTTTTCCTCCTAAAGACAGAACCACTAAGCTTCATGTAATACTTTGATTTTAACAGACAAACCACAGCCCATACCTCTGCCCTCAATTCCCCAGCAGGCATGAACTCAGAAACCACTAAATAAGATAGACTTCAGAGTTATTCCTGTGGTTTATACTAGAGGGCATCCGAGATGGATCCTTGCTTCATTTTACAGGGGAAAAGGATGTTTTGTGAGCATGTATATGTATCAGTGTGTGCTTTTTTTTTGTTAGTACAGGTTGAGTATCCCATATCCAAATATTCCAAAATACAGATTTTTTTGAGTGAGAGTGAGATAGTGAAATCTTTGTTTTCTGATGGTTTTTTTTTTTTTACACAAAGTTATTAAAAACATTGTATTAAATGACCTTCAGGCTGTGTGTATAAGGTGTATATGAAACATAAATGAATTGTGTGAATGTACACACACTTTGTTTAATACACAAATTTATTAAAAAGTTATTAAAAATATTGCTAAAATGACCTTCAGGCTGTGTGTATAAGGTGTATATGAAACGTAAATGCATTCTGTGATTAGACTTAGGTCCCATCACCATGATATCTCATTATGGTATGCAATTATTCAAAAATACGGAAAAATCCGATATCCAAAATACTTCTGTTTCCAAGCATTTTGGATAAGGGATACTCAACCTGTACGACAAAAGGTTTAACAGATTTTAACTCCAAAATCACATAACTCCGTGTGTATTATTTTTATTATTATTAGGAGAAAAGCACTATAGCACTATATAAATAATATTATTATTATTATTTTTATTAATGAAGCTCACAACTCATAGAGGCTATTCAAAGAATGTTATGATTTCACTTTGTGCTCTGTTTGCAGCTCATTGTCTTTATACAGTACAGGGTCATGTCAGGCTGATATTATTGTGGCATTAACTCGTTAAGCTATTAACAGTAACTTTTTTTTATTAGATTTTTATTGAGTTTTTTTTATTGAGTTAAACAGTTGGGATTGGGAATAGGGTACACAAATGGTACATGGAATAATAAATGAACATTCCTATAGAGATAAAAATGGTACAGCACATCAAGCAATCAAACTGCGCACATTGATGTGACACAATAACAGGGCTATAGATAACCATGTATACTAGAAGCCTACACAGGGTGCAGGGCCACACAAGTATACGTTAGCAAATAAACAATCAGGTGAACACATGGCCAAGTAGGCAGTAGTAACTTTTAAAGTTTACATTTTCTTTTGTGTAAAGTGGGAAGAAGATTTGAGATATGTTATTGTCAGGTACATTAAACATGTTAGTTGGGATGTCGGCTGCCAAAATACCGATAGCGGTATCCCGATGATAAAAATACAGACAGCGGCTAATTTAGAAATGTAACCCTGATTCCTAATCCCCCCCCCCCCCCCCCCCCTTAGCCCGTAGCCTGGACCTAACCCTCTAACCCTCCCTGTGGTGCCTAACTCTAACCTCCCATCCCCGCAGCCTAAACCTAACACCCCCTCCCCCAAAGCCTAACCCTAACCCTCCTCTGTGGTGCCTAACCCTAACCACCCTTCTCCGCAGCCTAACCCTAGCCCTCCCCCTGCAGCCTACACCTAACTCCCTCTACCACCCCACCCGACAGCTTACTTCTCTGGCAGCTCATAAAAGAATTGTTCGAGATCCCAAACAATAAATGTCTTAGTGTGAAGATTCCAGCGTCTGTATTTTGACTGCTGGGATTCTGTCCAGATCCCCATTAAACAATAGTGTTCATAGTGCTTGTAAGTTTCATGGCATTACAAGGCACAGCATAGAACTTGCTATGCATTAGAGCAGTGGTTCCCCAGCTGGGTTGCTGCAGTGCACATGCAGGGGTACCATGGACCATGTCAATTTATTTCATGGTGTATGTAATAGGCAAAACCAGTGCTGTGGTGACTGTCAAACATGAAATATGTGGACAAGCGCAGTCCCTGTACACCATCGCATAACTGAACCTAAGGGTAACATATAAGCCTAATTTACTTTAATAATTTTTGCTGAATATCTCAGGAAACTTTTAGACTACGGGTGCTGAAAAAAAAAATGCTGATACTCTAGGGCGCCGCTATTCAAGAAAGTTTGGTAACCACGGCTTTCGTGCATATTTATCAATGGATGATTAGGGTTAGGGCTTGTTTTGTCACCTAATATACAGTATAAAGGGATTGCCTCAAGCAATACATTGTACAATGGATACACTTGCTGGTTTTGCCATCTAAGGGGTATATGCAATTGCGGTCGAATTCCCGAAATTGTCGAATTTCGGGTCATTTTCGCCCAAAAAAAAAATTCGCCTATGCAATTCAGTGCTTTCCGACCAAAAAACGGACTTTCAAAATTCGACTTTTTGAAATTCGAATTTTTGCAAATTCGACTTTTCTGCAATGATACAAGTGCTGCAATTCGACCAAAGCATATTCAATTCAAGTTTGGAAATTCGACAGCAGTGCTTTTAGACAGCAAATTCGTCATTTTCAATCCGCCACACTTTGGAGGGTGAAAACAATAAAAAAAATTTTTAACATGTTTTTTTTGGTGTTTTTTTTTTAGGAATAGCATATCTATTTATATTAGAAGGGATTAGGTACTTTTTTTTTTTTTTGGAGGCACAAATATTATTTATATATTTTTTAAAATATTATTTTTTTTTATTTTTATTTTATTGCTGGAACGGTAAAATCCTTTAAAAAAATGGCGTGGGGTCCCCCCTCCAAAGCATAACCAGCCTCGGGCTCTTCGAGCTGGTCCTGGTTCTAAAAATGCGGGGAAAAAATTGACAGGGGATCCCCCGTATTTTTAAAACCAGCACCGGGCTCTGCGCCTGGTGCTGGTGCAAAAAATACGGGGGACAAAACGAGCAGGGGTCCCCCGTATTTTTCACACCAGCATCGGGCTCCACTAGCTGGACAGATAATGCCACAGCCGGGGGTCACTTTTATGCCGTGCCCTGCGGCCGTGGCATTAAATATCCAACTAATCACCCCTGGCCGGGGTACCCTGGGGGAGTGGGGACCCCTTCAATCAAGGGGTCCCCCCCCCCAGCCACCCAAGGGCCAGGGGTGAAGCCCGAGGCTGTCCCCCCCCATCCAATGGGCTGCGGATGGGGGGGCTGATAGCCTTTTGTGATAATGAAAAGAATATTGTTTTTTCCAGCAGTACTACAAGTCCCAGCAAGCCTCCCCCGCAAGCTGGTACTTGGAGAACCACAAGTACCAGCATGCGGGAGAAAAACGGGCCCGCTGGTACCTGTAGTACTACTGGGAAAAAAATACCCAAATAAAAACAGGACACACACACCGTGACAGTAAAACTTTATTTCATACGTCGACACACACATACTTACCTATGTTGACACGCCGACATCGGTCCTCTTCTCCATGTAGAATCCACGGATACCTGAAAATAAAAGATCAATATACTCACCTCAGCCATGGTCCAGAGATACATCCACGTACTTGGCAAAAAAAGAAAACGAACACACGGGCCACCGGACTGAAAGGGGTCCCATGCTGACACATGAGACCCCTTTCCACGAATGAGACCTGTCAGTGACAGCTGTCACACAAAGGTCTCTAAAGCCAATCAGGAAGCGCAACTTCGTTGCGCTCACCTGATTGGCTGTGCGCTGTCTGAACTCAGACAGCGCATCGCACAGCCCCGTCCATTATATTCAATGGTGGGAACTTAGCGGCTAGCGGTGAGGTCACCCGCCGGTCAGCGGCTGACCGCGGGTAACCCCCCGGCTAGCCGCTAAGTTCCCACCATTGAAACTAATGGAGCGGCTTTGCGATGCGCTGTCACAGCACAGACAGCGCACAGCCAATCAGGTGAGCGCCACGGAAGTAGCGCTTCCTGATTGGCTGAAGGGACTTCAGTGACAGGAGTCACGTGATGTCCCGGCATTCGGGAGAAAGGGGTCTGATGTGTCAGCATGGGACCCCTTTCAGTCCGGTATGGAGCGGGTATTTGCGGTTTGTTTTTTTAACAAGTACGTGGATTATACTCTGGACGTGGATGTACCTCTGGACGCTGGAAGGCGAGTATAATTTTTTCACAGGTACCCTCGGATCGTCGGAGACCGTGGCAGTCGGCGTGTCAACATAGGTAAGTATGTGTGTGTCGGTAGTGTGTAATAAAGTTTTACTATCAAGGTGTCTGTGTACTGTTTTTATTTGGGTATTTTTTTCCCAGTAGTACTACAGGTACCAGCGGTCCCGTTTTTCTCCCGCATGCTGGTACTTGTGGTTCTCCAAGTACCAGCTTGCGGGGGAGGCTTGCTGGGACTTGTAGTACTGCTGGAAAAAACAATATTCTTTTCATTATCACAAAAGGCTATCAGCCCCCCCATCCGCAGCCCATTGGATGGGGGGGACAGCCTCGGGCTTCACCCCTGGCCCTTGGGTGGCTGGGGGGGGGACCCCTTGATTGAAGGGGTCCCCACTCCCCCAGGGTACCCCGGCCAGGGGTGACTAGTTGGATATTTAATGCCACGGCCGCAGGGCACGGCATAAAAGTGACCCCCGCCTGTGGCATTATCTGTCCAGCTAGTGGAGCCCGATGCTGGTGTTAAAAATACGAGGGACCCCTACTCTTTTTGTCCCCCGTATTTTTGGCACCAGCACCAGGCGCAGAGCCCGGTGCTGGTTTTAAAAATACGGGGGATCCCTGCCCAATTTTTCCCCGCATTTTTAGAACCAGGACCAGCTCGAAGAGCCCGAGGCTGGTTATGCTTTGGAGGAGGGACCCCACGCCATTTTTTTTTCCGGGTTTTTCCCGTTTTTTAAAATCGCGGCAAAATCCGCCAAATCGGCCGATTTTCGCCCGCGGTTCTGGCGAATCCGTTTTTCATTGAATATGGTGAATTCCGGCAGCCACCTTCCGGAATTCACCTGTCGAATTAAGTCGAATTAAAAAACGGCGAAAAATTGCCGCGATTCGCCGTGAATTGCATATACCCCTAAGGCTTCCAAATCAAAAGCAATTAAAAATGCATTATCCCTTTTATTATAACGCGTCATTTCCACTGTCTAAAGATTTTTATTTTACTGCATTTGTAAAATTATTTATTTTTATTTTTAAAATATATGTTTATTTATATGTAAGCAAATTGGAAATGAAATCTGGAATTTGTACAAGCACAATCCAGCAAGGGCACAACTACAGAGATAGGCTATTATAGTCAGGGCAGATGAGTATCGCTTATCTGCCTTGGCAATATTTTGTGATTTCTCGCATAAAAAAAACTAACTTATCACCACCAAGTTATCACCACAAAAGGGCTTTAAATAATAAATAGGTCCCATTGATTCTTCTCAGCTTATTTAGACAACTGGGATGTAATATTTGTTTTTTCTTAGTTGTAGAAGACTTTTATCAGATTTGGCGGGAATCATACAGACGTTGCGGCTAGAAAGCTGAGAGTTGAGGCTCCCTTCTTTCATCAACTGGGTGATTGTAAAAACTGTAATAGCATTTATTCATTGTGCTCTGTAACACAACTGGATGAAAGCAACAAAGGCAAATACTCTGTCACACATCTGAGCAGCGAAGATTCTAACACAAAACATTCACATTAAATACAAGGAATTCCTAGTAGCAGCAAAATATGGAAGTAGTACATGGACAATGCATGAAATGTTATTTAAGCAAACAATATTATTGGCATCAGTAGCATGCCAAAGTAAGTGGGTCAAGATTATATAATGCCAGAGCCAGATTTACATACAATATATGAGCCAAAGGGGTATACAGTATTTACCAAGGTACGTATCATGTATCTAGCATCTTCTGCAAGATAATAGCTAGAATCTGATTTGTTGCTATGGGCAACATCTCCCCTTCTATAAACCCACACCTTAGTAAATATACCCCCAAGTGTTCATTATCGAAAAAAGATATTTATAGTATATTATTTTTTTTTTTATATACTTTATATAGTAAAAACTCTGACTTATACTAGGGTATGGCAAGAAAGGCTCTACCTCACCTCACTGCACATCACTGACAGCGTTGGGGTTTATTTCACTGTGATGATTGACTTAGAGAGTCGTCCATTCTGCATATGTATTGTATATTTATAATAGGAAAGGCGCCTGAGCACGCTGCTGCCTTAATATTGCCTGGAGTGTCGGATATTTTTGCATTTGTATATCTATCTGTCTATCTATCTATCTATCTATCTATCTATCTATCTATCTACAGATGTAGCCACCTTTATCTTGCCTTTGACTGGCTGAGGCGTTTGTCCCGATCGAACATACGCAGCGTCCCGGGGGGTAGGGAGGCGCGCCTAGTCACAGAGAGGCGTACCTAATCGCACGGAGAGCGTTTGGCGTTACCTTTACATGTAATACCTGTGATCATCCACCAGATGTCGCTTTTTACAATCACCACTGCGCATGCGTGTGGTCTCCCGTAAAATACAATACTGATATATATAATAAGGACTACTTTACTGAGGCGTCTCATTACGCTGCATACAGTAAATACACATTACGCTGCATTATTTAATACAGTAAATACTCATTACGCTGCATTATTTAATACAGTATATACGGTACAGATGCAAATAGTACAGCATACAGTATATGATCCATCTACAGTACTTTATGAATATGTGAGCATCCAAGTCCCGCAGACAAAACAACATAAAACCAGTAGTGTACACTGTCGCAAATGGACGTGTTAGAAGTTTACTATTGCCTCTTGAGATTAGGAATTTTGTACAGTATGTTAGCGTCCTAATCCGGTAGCCATTACAGCATAATCAAAACCAATGGATTTATTCATCTGTCTGTGGTGAAGTGTTCGGCTTCCTATACTCAGAGTCCCGGGTTCGATTCCTAAAGTATGAATGCATGTTAGTTTTTTCCAGACACTTTATTTCTTTTTTTATTGACATAAACCAGGGCAAAGCTGCAGGAGCGGTTCTACTGTTAAGGTTCTATGCACCGTACAGTACACATACAATTATGTAGCAGGGTAGACTCAATAGAAATGGCTACCACCTATGACTCCTTGTCCCATGGAGGCCCTAGGCTACAGAGCAAGTAACAGTCCAGATTTTGCAGGCTATTGGGCAGTGCTGAAGGAGCGTCACAATCCCCTAGCTAAAATACACAGGGGTGATAGGGATAAGCGAGGTCAATGCACATAACGATACACCGCAAAGTTCCCCATGGTTTTGATTATGCCTTTTCTTTGAACACGGTATTTTCCACTGCCTCGCCCTACCCCCATCCCACTTTCCCCTTCCCCCCTGGGAGCCTGCAAAGTACATGCAGTAGACAGGGAGGGAGTTCCGATCAGGTTACAAGACATGTGCAACAGTATACTACTGTATGTAGGAAAATCCCCAGCCCACTCTGATTTATGGGAAACCTGTGTGCACCCTTCCATTGAATGATTAACAAAGAAAAAAAATAATAATAAAGTGAATGTTACAGGAACACATTAAAAAAAAGGTTGGCACTTCCTTCCCATTGGTGTTGGTTTATGCCTTAGCGGACTCGGACGCTAATACTTGTATTTCAAGAGCACGGTATTTTCCACTGCCTCTCCCTACCCCCATCGCCCTTCCCCCCTGGGAGCCTGCACAGGTCATGCAGTGGACAGGGAGGGAGTTCAGGTCAGGTACAATACACAAATGCAGATGATCTACAGTACTGTGTTGCTCAGTTAGTTGCGTCAGAATACACTAATTTATACTCATTACCGCTGTGTATTTGTATATAGCGGAATGAATCGCTGCTGCAGATTTACTTTGATTTATGTGAAACCTGTGTGCACCCTTTCATTGAATGTATAACAAATAAAAATAAAAATAAAGTGAATGTTACGGGAACAGATAAAAAAAAAGGTTGGCACTTTGGGACTCTCAGCGTGGGAGGTGGGAGCCTTCATCGCTAGGTTGGTATGGAAGGGGAGACAATTAGCTACCGGATGGTACCAACCCCAAGTTTCTGTGACCCCCACAAGGCTCATGGCAAGCGTCGGAACCCATGGTGGGTCTGAATTAACGGTCCCATTATAGTCTATGGGAAAAAGGTTCCACTTTGCGTACTGATATCTCTGGTTCTGGGTGTCCCAGAGACTCAGGACTGGTACCATACAAAAGAGGAGACTCTTGGCTTTCGGGGCAGAGCAACCACTAGTTTATGTGACACTGGAAAGAGAAACGGGAAGCAACCGTGTTTTGGGTCCCCTCCAGTTGTCCGCCTAGCTTGCACATGATGCAGGGTTTCTGGCTAGATAGGAAATACTGTACAGAAATGCTAAGAATGGTAATTTGACATCCAGGAACATAGGGAGGAGTTTTTATCTATCTCCATTATACTTAGAAAAATTACACTTGCCACTGTACGTTACAAGCTGTTCGTGCTAATTAGTACACTAGTAGAACATACTGTACAGAGATACTAAGGACAGTGATTTGGCATCCACGAACTTAGGGAGGAGCTTTAATCTCTCTCCATTGTAATCTTTCTAAGTATAATGGAGAGAGATAAAAGCTCCTCCCTAAGTTCCTGGGTGCCAAATTACCGTCTTTAGTATCTTTGTACTCTATGTTCTACTAGTGTACTAATTAGCACGAACATCTTGTAACGTACAGCGGCAAGTTTAATATTTCTATGTATAATGGAGAGAGATAAAAGCTCCTCTGTAAGTTCCTAGATGCCAAATCACCGTCCTTGGTATCTCTTGAATGCCAAATCACCGTACTTAGTATCTCTGTACAGTATGTCCTATTAGGGTACTAATTAGCACGAACAGCTTGTAACGTACATGGCATGATTAATCTTTCTATGTATAATGGAGAGAGATAAAAGCTCCTCAGTAAGTTCCTGGATGCCAAATCACCGTACTTAGTATCTCTGTACAGTATGTTCTATTAGGGTACTAATTAGCTGTTCGTGCTAATTAGAACCCTAATAGAAAATACTATACAGAGATCCTAAAGACGGTGATTTGGCAACCAGGAACTTACGGAGGAGCTTTTATCTCTCCATTATACATAGAAAGATCAAACCTGCCACTGTACGTTACAAGCTGCTCGTGCTAATTAGTACACTAGAAGAACATGCTGTACAGAGATACTACGGACAGTGATTTGGCATCCACGAACTTAGGGAGGAGCTTTTATCTCTCTCCATTATACTTAGAAAGATTACAAAGGAGAGAGATAAAAGCTCCTCCCTAAGTTCCTGGATGCCAAATGACTGTACTTAGTATCTCTGTACAGTATGTTCTACTAGTGTACTAATTAGCACGAACAGCTTGTAACGTACAGTGGCAAGTTTAACCTTTCTATGTATAATATAGAGATATAAAAGCTCCTCCCTAAGTTCCTGGTTGCCAATCACCGTCCTTAGTATCTCTGTATAGTATTTTCTATAAGGGTACTAATTAGCACAAACAGCTTTTAACTGAATGCCAAATCACCGTACTTAGTATCTCTGTACAGTAAGTTCTAATAGGGTACTAATTAGCACGGACAGCTTGTAACGTACAGCGGCAAGTTTAATCTTTCTATGTAAAATGGAGAGAGATAAAAGCTCATATGGAAGTTCCTAGATGCCAAATCACCATCCTTAGTATCTCTATACAGTATGTTCTACTAGTGTACTAATTAGCACGAACAGCTTTTAACTGGATGCCAAATCACCGTACTTAGTATCTCTATACAGTATGTTCTATTAGGGTACTAATTAGCATGAACAGCTTGTAACGTACAGCGGCAAGTTTAATCTTTCTATGTATAATGGAGAGAGATAAAAGCTCCTCAGTAAGTTCCTGGATGCCAAATCACTGTACTTAGTATCTCTGTACAGTATGTTCTATTAGGGTACTAATTAGCTGTTTGTGCTAATTAGTACCCTAATAGAAAATACTATGCAGAGATACTAAGGATGGTGATTTGGCAACCAGGAACTTACAGAGGAGCTTTTATCTCTCCATTATACATAGAAAGATTAAACTTGCCACTGTACGTTACAAGCTGTTCGTGCTAATTAGTACACTAGTATAACATACTGTACAGAGATACTAAGGACAGTGATTTGGCATCCACGAACTTAGGGAGGAGCTTTAATCTCTCTCCATTGTAATCTTTCTAAGTATAATGGAGAGAGATAAAAGCTCCTCCCTAAGTTCCTGGATGCCAAATTACCGTCCTTAGTATCTCTGTACTCTATGTTCTACTAGTGTACTAATTAGCACGAACAGCTTGTAACGTACAGTGGCAAGTTTATTCTTTCTATGTATAATGGAGAGAGATAAAAGCTCCTCTGTAAGTTCCTAGATGCCAAATCACTGTCCTTGGTATCTCTGTACAGTATGTTCTACTAGTGTATTAATTAGCATGAACAGCTTGTAACGTACAGTTGCAAGTTTAATCTTTCTATGTATAATGGAGAGAGATAAAAGCTCCTCTGGAAGTTCCTAGATGCCAAATCACCATCCTTAGTATCTCTGTACAGTATGTTCTACTAGTGTACTAATTAGCACGAACAGCTTTTTTACCGGATGCCAAATCACCGTACTTAGTATCTCTGTACAGTATGTTCTATTAGGGTACTAATTAGCTGTTCGTGCTAATAAGTACCCTAATAGAAAATACTGCACAGAGATACTAAGTACGGTGATTTGGCATCCAGGAACTTACTAAGGAGCTTTTATCTCTCTCCATTATACATAGAAAGATTAAACTTGCCGCTGTACGTTACAAGCTGTTCGTGCTAATTAGTACCCTAATAGAACATACTGTACAGGGATACTAAGTACGGTGATTTGGCATCCAGTTAAAAGCTGTTCGTGCTAATTAGTACACTAGTAGAACATACTGTACAGAGATACTAAGGACGGTGATTTGGCATCTAGGAGCTTAGGGAGGAGCTTCTATCTCTCCATTATACATAGAAAGATTAAACTTGCCGCTGTTCGTTACAAGCTGTTCGTGCTAATTAGTACACTAGAAGAACATACTGCTGACTCGCACTCATACAGTACTTGCATTTCAAAAGCACGGTATTTTACACTTGCTACCACCAGCCCATCGCCCTTCCCCCCTGGGAGCCTGCACAGGTCACGCAGTAGACATGGAGGGAGTTATTCACATAAACCAGGGCAAAGCTGCAGGAGCGGTTGTACTGTTAAGGTTCTATGCATCATATGGTATACATACAATTCTGTAGCAGGGCAGACTGAATTGAAATGGCCACCGCCTGTGACTCCTTGCCCCATGTAGGCCCTCGGCTATGGAGCAAGTAACAGCACAGATTTTGTAGGTCATGGGGCAATTCTGAAGGAGCGTCAGAATCCCCTAGCTAAAATACACAGGGTCGATAGGGATAAGCGAGGTCTATGCACTTAACGATACCCCAGACCCCATTGTATCACAAAGTGACAAAATGTCCAAGGCACATGAACATCCGCCTTGTGTCAGCACTCGGCTATGGAGCGAGAGACGGCATAGGTTTTGCAGGCTACGGGGCAGTGCTGAAGGAGCGTTGGAATCCCCTAGCTAAAATACACAGGGGCGATAGGGTTAAGCAAGGTCTATGCACATAATGCTACAAGGCGGGGGTTCATGTGCCTCGGACATTTTGTCACTTTGTGATGCGATGGGGTCTGGTGTATCGTTATGTGCATAGACCTCGCTTATCCCTATTGACCCTGTGTATTTTAGCTAGGGGATTCTGACACTCCTTCAGCATTGGCGCGTTCTTTGAACACAGTATTTTCCACTGTCTCGCCCTATCCCCATCCCACTTTCCCCTTCCCCCCTGGGAGCCTGCACAGTTCATGCAGTAGACAGGTAGGGAGTTCCGATCAGGTTACAAGGCAAGATTTATGTGAAACCTGTGTGCACCCTTCCATTGAAGGTATAACAAAGAAAAATATTATAATAAAGTGAATGTCACGGGAACTCGGACGCTCATACTGTACATGTATTTCAAAAGCACGGTGTTTATGCATTGTACATACTTTCTTTTACACAATTAGTTGCGTCTCCATACACAATCTTGCGTCTGCATACACAAGTGTTTTAACATGTTCGTTTGTGTCTGTATAAACTTTTTATTAATAATGAGAACTCTCGCCGTCTGACCATTGGTCACCATCTATTAACATTACAGTCGTCACTGACCATTTGCCAGAGCCAGGGGCGGATTGGGAACAAAAAGCGGCCCTGGAAAAATTTGTACTAGTGGCCCCACATGGGCAGCACCAGAGGTGTAAGGTCTAGCCATGGGCCATGGCAGCAGTACCCTCCCCCCAAGACTTTCCAGATAGTGGCCATGTCCAGCATCAAGGGGGAAGTTAAAAAGAAATAAAATTAAATATTATGAGCACATTATATGATACACCTTCAGAATTTAGAAAACGATATAATTCTTTAGAAAGATATATTTTCTTGCTTATTACACCAACCGTATCCCAATCACTATTCACTCAATCTTATATGTCAGCCAAGCAGGCAGACAGAGCATACACTAGATCATCTGCAATCACAGGCTAAGTGGCAAAGTCATTTTCATATATGCAAATTATTTTGCATCTTATTCATTATGTCTATAAAAAGGACCACATGTCCTCAAACAAAACAGGCCCCACAGGGGCGTCGGCCCACCGGGAAACTTCCCTGTAGACCCTATGGCCAATCCGCCTCTGGCCAGAACTGTAGATCAATCCGCCGCTACACGATCGAAAGTACTGGATTAGTGGAGCATTAGCCACCCAGTGGTGGAGATGTGTAATGCATGTTGAGTATCTAGAATCGCCTCAACGCGCCTGCCTGTGATTAAACTCAGCAAACTAAGCTATCGCCTTAGCGTGACTAAACGCCCGTCTAGGCGGAGAATCGGTCAAGATAAAGGTGGCTACATCTGTATCTATCTATCTATCTATCTATCTATCTATCTATCTATCTATCTATCTATCGCTTTATATAAATATATATGGGTTCAGTATGATTGACTGAAGGACGGGATGCCGGTGGTCATAATACAGACAGCGGCATCCTGTCCATCAGAATCTCGACAGCTCCCCATTAAGCCCTAACCTTCACCTGTTCCCTACCCTAACCTTCCTCGATGGTGCCTAACCCTAATCCTCCCCGCTTGCTGCCTTACCCTAACCCTCCCTGGTGGTGCCTTACCCTAACCCTCCCCGCTTGGTGCCTAACCCTAAACCTGCATCCTCGCTGCCTATACCTAACCCTCCCCGCTTGATGCCTAACCCTAACCTCCCCTGCTATGTGCCTAACCCTAACCTTTCCATCCCTGAACCATAATCCTAACCCCCCTTCTAATGACACCCCCACACGCATCTGGATGCGAACGCGTGCCGCGGAAAGAAGGATTGGGATTCCAGGCCGGGATCCTGAGTCCTGTCAGGATTTAGATGCCAGTGTTCCGGCTGCGGACGGGATTCCGGCGTCAGTATTTCGAGTACCGGGATCCCATCCATCGGGAAGCTGACTGCATCCCATATATACTATATATATATAGATAGATAGATAGATAGATAGTGTAAGGATACTGGGTTTATGTGCACTTATTATGGGAGCAGCCTTCAGAAAGGCTGCCCTTTACAGCTCAGTGCGGTCACCCCAGTGCCTGGTATGGGTCGGGAATCACACAGTAAGGACACAATAGCAAGGTACAAAATGCACCTTTATTTCATATTTAACATTACATATGAAAACCATAACCACCTTTTTAAAAACACACTATACAGGTAGCACTACTACGTAACAAACACAGACTAAACTACTATAAAAAAAACACACACACAAAAGAAACCTTCACCCCCTAAGCAGTCAATAGTCACCTCAGGCAATTTATGAGCTGGGACACGATGCTGGGGTATGCTGTTGGTCTGGCTGATGTAAGTAAGCCTCCTCAGCCTCCCCCACTCTGGTCCTGCCTCACAAGGGCAGTGACCATGAACAGATCCAAGTCGAAGAACTCAGAGCTTCTGCTTTACCCCTCCTTTTATCCCTCAGTTCTGTGCAGGGATTGGCTAGCTCTTGAATTCTAGAAATGTAAAACGTCCCTTGAGCAGCCTGGCTCCCTGCTGGGCTGGTGCCTGGGAGTCTGGAAAGAGCCCTGGTAGAACAAAGCCAGGTAATTATGCTGATAAGGAGGTGGACCATAAGAGGATAATAAAACGAGTCACTGTTAACCCTTTATTGTCATTTGTGATGTCACAGCCTCTTCAGCTGATTGTGGTTTCCTGTAAAGGGGGGAGGGGGGGGGGGGGTTGAGAGGGGGTTGTGTCAGCCCTGTACTTCCTGTACACATAGGTCTTTTAGTCACTGGGCTACATTTAAGAATACACGTTTCCTTGGTTACGGGCCTTCTTGGCTTAGGGGTGACTACCCTCTGATGATCCTGGTGCATGCCATACGAGGATCATCACAGATAGATAGATAGATAGATAGATAGATAGATAGATAGATAGATAGATACAGTGGTGCTTGAAAGTTTGTAAACCCTTCAGAATTTTCTATGTTTCTACTGAAATGTAGCCTGAAACTACCACAGATTTTCTCACAAGTCCTAAAAGTAGATAAAGAGAACCAAATCAAACAAATGAAACAAAAAAATTAGACGTGAAAATGATCCAATACTGTATCACATATCTGTGAGTGGCAAAGGTATGTGACCCTTTTAGGTTTAACAGATAGTTTGAAGGTGAAATTAGGTATTTTCAATCCATGGCATGACAATCAGGTGTGATTGGACAACCTGACTTTTAAAAAGAACAGCAAGGATATATCAAAGTCTGATGTTGACAACACGTTTGTGGAACTGTATCATGCCATGAACAAATTAGATTTCTGAGGACCTCAGGAGAAGATGTTGTTGATACTCATCAGGCTGGAAAAGGTTACAAAACCATCTCTAAAGAGTTTGGACTTCACCAATCAACAGTCAGACAGATTGTATACAAATTGAGGAAATTCTTGACCATTATTACACCCCCCACCCCCCCAGAAGTGATCGACCAACAAACAACAAAGATCACGCCAAGAGCAAGGCGTCTAATAGTTTGCAAGGTCACAAAGGCCTTTCTCACATTAGCTTATGCTAATGTTCATGAGTTCACCATCAGGATGCCACTAAACAACAATGTTGTGCATGTGGGATTGTAAGGAAAAAGACACTGCTCTCCAAAAAGAACATTGCTTCCCATGTGCAAGGCGTTATGTCAAGAGAAAGGAGAGCACTGCATTCCAGCATAAAAAAACTCATACCAACTGTGCAACAGGGTGGTGGTGGTATCATGGTTTGGGCCTGTTTTTCTCTATCTGGCCTAGGACAACTTACCGTCATTGATAGGACAATGAATTCTGAATTATACCAGAATATTCTACAGGAAAATGTTAGGACATCTGTCCGTGAGCTGCATCTCAAGAGAACGTGGGTCATGCAGCAAGACAACGAACCCACAGCACACAAGTCATTCGACCAAACAATGGTTAAAGAAGAATTAATTTAAAGTTTTGGAATTTCAAAGTCAAAGTCCTGACCTTAATTCAATCTAAATGTTGTTGAAGGACCTAAAGCAAGCAGTTCATGGGAGGAAATTCACCAACATACTGTAACAAAGTTTAAGCTGTTGTGTACGGAGGAAGGGGGTGAAATCCTCCAAGCCGATGTTCAGGACTAATCAACAATTACCAGAAACACTTACATGCAGTTATTGCTGTACAAGGGGGTAATACCAGATACTGGAAGCAAAGGTTCACTTACTTTTGACACTCACAGATAAGTGATATTGGATAATTTTCTGTTAGGACTTGTGTAAAAATCTTAGGTAGTTTTAGGCCTTATTTCAGAAGAAATATTGAAAATTCTGAAGGGTTCACAAACTCTCTCTCTCTCTCTCTCTCTATATATACACATATATATATATATATATATATATATATATATATATAGCCCAAAGGAATGTCCGGCACTCCAGAATATCTCACAACTGCTGTGGTGCGGCTCTGTAAAGTTTGCATACACCAGAAGATTGAGCTGCACTCACAGACTTATAAAATGAATAAATCCCCTGCGAGGACAAAGAGTCAGACAGCCAGGGTAGTTTTCCAACGTTTCATGTCTATTTACGACATTTTGTCAAGGATGTATATATATATATATATATATATATATATATATACACACACACCAACACAATTCCAGAGTGCGCTTATATATAATAAAATGGAATTAAATCAAAATTTACACATACATTTCCATTAAAAGAGTGTTTTTCTTGAAGGCAGATATATCCCAGTTCTAATACAGCCGATCTAATCCTGTATTTGGTAGGAAGGCAATCCTGTGGAAATTCCCTCTCACCAGAAAGAAACACCCAAAAAAGGCCAAATGGCCAATCAGTAAAAGATACCAAATGTTTATTCACAATATTAAAACATAATTCAGTATTTTTAGTTTATTTTTAGAAACAATGATTTACATACTGTACATAAAATCAGTGGGCCACAACCAATCCAGGTGAGATGTTGTTATAACCTTCCTCCTCCTCCACCTCATTCAGGTGTGAGCTCAAGGAAGAGTCTGCACTGGATTGGATAGAATTTAAACTGATTAAATCTATGCATTTCATACTGAGGACTTCTTCAGGGGTAGGTATCTTAGCTGGGTAAATGTAGGATGGGACATAATCATTATGGAGACATGGGGTGGGACATATATATATATATATATATATATATATCACTTGTAGAAACTTGTACATACAAAGTAAGCAGACCTACTCTGGCACAGGGGCTACCCTTGATACCCCAATAGGTCTAGTGACTATGCAAGAGATGGGCGCTACCAGTGGGACCCACAAGAAAGATTGAATGGTGTATGTGATATGGGCAAGTCCCAGGTACCGTGAGTTGCATATACCATCTTCGCACAAGGCAGTGCATTTTTGTGAGGTCAGTGGGGCAAAGAGCACAGGCAGTGGATTAACAGTGGATGAAGTTATGATCAGATGAATCATCAATCACCATATTCTTGACAAATGGAAGAGTGCACCTGTGACGCACAGCTAAGCAGCTGTACAGCTTGAGTGCTTGCTTGTATCAGTGAAGGTGGTTCTGTAATGTTGCGGGCATATTTCCCCAATTGCTATTAGTGTAGTGTTACCATTTGAAGGCAAAGTCAACGCTCAATGAATTGACTCTAGGTTGGTGTTTCTATTTTTGAGACCACTCCTGTAAAATCTAACAATATGCTCAGGTTTTGAATTGCTCATGGCAAGCTGATCCAAAGGTTGATGAGCTACGGGAATTGCAGGGATGGCCAGAGGGGGGAATTTTCTCTCCCCACATTCCTGCAATCGAGATGTTAATACAGTACATCTCAGAATAATTGCTTGCTGCTACGCCTCAATAGGTGCTGCAGTCTCCCGCTATGTGCCTGTGTGCACACTGTAAGGCATAGTAGAATATATGGCTGGACAGGAATGCTTTAGGGAGGACTCTAGGACATTGATAAAGAGTTTGATGGAGCTGCGTAGTTAGTTATTTCCTGTCTGCAGTCGCTAACGGGTGGGTTCCATATGTCACACATCATAACAAAGAAAAGCAGCTTTGTTTTAGAGACATTACATTTAGGCCATCTGTGCTTTTTGAGGTTCCAGTTCAGTGAGGAGAAGGAATGATACTGGGTTTTCAATGACGCTGTCCTGTTTTATCGTGTCTCTTGTATGCTATATATGTTATTATTTAAATGTTACAATTTAGTTAACAATAAATACCAACACAGAATACTTATATAAATTATGAATTAATCAGTAATATATTTCTGTAAGGAGAGCAGTAGAATAAGCCCTATTTAGAAGTGGGGCCAGGGGTTCGTTTCCAACCAGGGCACTATCTGTGTAGAGATTTTATGTTCTCCTGTGCATGGGTTTTATTTGGGTGCCCTGATTTCCTCCCACCCTACAAAAACATAATAGTATGTTACTTGGTATGTTACCTGGCAGCTGATAAAATGGACTCACCTCTGGGTGTGTGTGATCACGCAGTAGGAAGTGTAAATTGTAAGATCCATCGGGACATATGTGAATGATTAAATATTCAATGTAAAGCACTGCGTAATATGTAGGCCATTACAAATTAAGGTTAATACATTTCTTATTCTAAAACAATACATGTGACACTTCTGTAGCATCAACAATATAGCTGTATCATGGGTAGAAGCACTAAAAAATGTATTGCAAAACAATTTGATTGCATTGGAATTATTATTATTTTTTTAAATAAAGTTTACTAGAGGATTTGGTGTAAATATGAAATGCAAAACAGAACCGTCTATGGGGTATATGCAATAGCGGGCGAATTTCAAAAAAAGGCGAATTCCGGAACGTTTTCGCCTCAAAAAATCAATTCGCCTATGCAGTGCAGTACTTTTTCGCAAAAAAACGGACCGTCAAAATTCGCCTTTACTCAATTCGCCTTTTTCCGCATTCGCCTTTTCTGCAATGGTACAGATGCTGCAATTCGCCTCCAGCATATTCAATTCAAGTTTGGAAATTCGCCTGCAGTGCTTTTAGACAGCAAATTCGCGATTTTCAATCCGCCACACTTTGGAGGGTGAAAACAAATAAAAAAATTTTAAACATGTTTTTTTTTGTGTTTTTTTTTTTTGGAATAGCAGATCTATTTATATTAGAAGGGATTAGGTACTTTTTTTTTTTTGGGGGGAGGCACAAATATTATTTATATATTTTTTAAAATAATTTTTTTTTTTTTTTTTTATTGCTGGAACGGTAAAATCAGGAAAAAAAATGGCGTGGGGTCCCCCCTCCAAAGCATAACCAGCCTCGGGCTCATTGAGCTGGTCCTGGTTCTAAAAATGCGGGGGAAAAATTGACAGGGGATCCCCCGTATTTTTAAAACCAGCACCGGGCTCTGCGCCTGATGCTGGTGCCAAAAATACGGGGGACAAAACGAGTAGGGGTCCCCCGTATTTTTAACACCAGCATCGGGCTCCACTAGCTGGACAGATAATGCCACAGCCGGGGGTCACTTTTATGCCGTGCCCTGCGGCCGTGGCATCAAATATCCAACTAGTCACCCCTGGCCGGGGTACCCTGGGGGAGTGGGGACCCCTTCAATCAAGGGGTCCCCCCCCCCCAGCCACCCAAGGGCCAGGGGTGAAGCCCGAGGCTGTCCCCCCCATCCAATGGGCTGCGGATGGGGGGGCTGATAGCCTTTGTGATAAAAAAAGATATTGTTTTTTCCATTAGTACTACAAGTCCCAGCAAGCCTCCCCCGCAAGCTGGTACTTGGAGAACCACAAGTACCAGCATGCGGGAGAAAAACGGGCCCGCTGGTACCTGTAGTACTACTGGAAAAAAAATACCCAAATAAAAACAGGAGACACACACCGTCGACAGTAAAACTTTATTTCATACACCGACACACACATACTTACCTGTGTTGACACGCCGACTGCAACGATCTCCGACGATCCGAGGGTACCTGTCAAAAAATTATACTCACCTTCCAGCGTCCAGAGGTCCAGGTCCAGAGGTAAATCCACGTACTTTGTAAAAAAAAAAAACGATCACCGAGCCATACCGGACTAGAAAGGGGTCCAATGTTTTCACATTAGACTCCTTTCTCCCGAATGCCGGGACATCACGTGACTCCTGTCACTGATGTCCCTTCAGCCAATCAGGAAGCGCTACTGCCGTGGCGCTCACCTGATTGGCTGGACGCCGTCTGTACTCTGACAGCGCCTCGCAAAGCCGCTCCATTACTTTCAATGGTGGGAACTTAGCGGCTAGCGGTGAGGTCACCCGCCGGTCAGCGGCTGACCGGCGGGTGACCTCACCGCTAGCCGCTAAGTTCCCACCATTGAATATAATGGAGGGAGCTGTGCGATGCGCTGTCACAGCGATCAGCCAATCAGGTGAGCGCAACGAAGTTGCGCTTCCTGATTGGCTTAGAGACCTGTCAGTGACAGCTGTCACTGACAGGTCTTATTCGTGGAAAGGTGTCCCATGTGTCAGCATGGGACCCCTTTCAGTCCGTTTTTGGTGCGGATAAATGCGTTTTATTTTTTTGCCAAGTACGTGGATTTATCTCTGGACCCTGGTTAAGGTGAGTATATTGAACTTTGCTTTTCAGGTATCCGTGGATTCTACAGGGAGAAGAGGACCGATGTCGGCGTGTGAACATAGGTAAGTATGTGTGTGTCGGTAGTGTGAAATAAAGTTTTACTGTCGACGGTGTGTGTGTCCTGTTTTTATTTGGGTATTTTTTTTCCAGTAGTACTACAGGTACCAGCGGGCCCGTTTTTCTCCTGCATGCTGGTACTTGTGGTTCTCCAAGTACCAGCTTGCGGGGGAGGCTTGCTGGGACTTGTAGTACTAATGGAAAAAACAATATCTTTTTTTTTAACACAAAGGCTATCAGCCCCCCCATCCGCAGCCCATTGGATGGGGGGGGACAGCCTCGGGCTTCACCCCTGGCCCTTGGGTGGCTGGGGGGGGGGACCCCTTGATTGAAGGGGTCCCCACTCCCCCAGGGTACCCCGGCCAGGGGTGACTAGTTGGATATTTGATGCCACGGCCGCAGGGCACGGCATAAAAGTGACCCCCGGCTGTGGCATTATCTGTCCAGCTAGTGGAGCCCGGTGCTGGTTTTAAAAATACGGGGGATCCCTGGCCGATTTTTCCCCTGCATTTTTAGAACCAGGACCAGCTCGATGAGCCCGAGGCTGGTTATGCTTTGGAGGGGGGACCCCACGCCATTTTTTTTTCGGGTTTTTCCCCGTTTTTCCCCGTTTTTTAAAATCGCGGCAAAATCCGCCAAATCGGCCGATTTTCGCCCGCGACTCTGGCGAATCCGTTTTTCATTGCATATGGTGAATTCCGGAAGCCACCTTCCGGAATTCACCTGGCGAATTTGGTCGAATTGAAAAAACGGCGATAATTGCCGCGAATTCGCCCGCTATTGCATATACCCCTATGTCTCTGGGTCTGTAATACTGACCTTAAAGATACATCCAAGTTATAATAGTTTCTGTCTCGTAAACATATACCTGTAGTTCTTATACAGATTTAGTGAATTACCGTGAGATTTAATAATTTATTTACATTCGGATCCCTTTTGACATAAAGGTCTGGATGTTTGGAAAGTCCCACTCCAAACTTCCAGGTGTCGCTCACCATTTCCTAAGGTGCAGATGGACATAATTTTAGTTATTTAGAACTGTGCAGTGGATGAGGTCTGTCTTATTAGTATTAACTTGATTGTATTATCAGGTAATCCATCTGACAAGACAGATGCCAGATTTAGAATTAATAATATTTATTTATTATTTATTACCAGTTATTTATATAGCGCACACATATTCCGCAGCACTTTACAAAGAATATTTGGCCATTCACATCAGTCAGGCTGAATATCCCATAGCCATAAATCCAAAATTTTGTGAGCGTTACTGAAATAGTGACCCTTTGCTTCTGATGGTTCATTGTGAACAAACTTTGTTTCATGTACGAAATTATTAAAAATATGACCATGAGGCTATATGCATAGGGTATATATGAAACATAAATGCATTTTGGATTTTGACCAGGGTCCCATCATCAAGATATTTCATCATGGTGTGTAAATATTCCAAAATATGGAAAAATCTGAAATCCAAATACTTCTATTCACAAGCATTTTGGATATGGGAGACTCAACTTGTAGTAAGCAAATGTAATAAGTTCCTTATGGTTTGATATGTTAAAGAAGACGAAGAATACAGGGAAGCATGATACGGGTCTGGGTCTGAGGGTCGACAGCCCAAAGGTCGACACACCTTAGGTCGACACCAATTGGTCGACACACCTTAAGTTGACATGGACAAAATGTCGACATGGACAAAAGGTCGACAGGAACAAGGTCGACATGGAAAAAGGTCGACATGCGTTTTTTAATGTTTTTTTTGGTGTCGTTTTCTTCGTAGAGTGACCAGGAACCCCAATTAGTGCACCGCGTTCGCTCGCCATGCTTCGGGCATGGTCCCTTCGCTTCGCTCGGCACACTTTACCGTTCCAATCGTAGTCCACGTGGATCGTTAAGTATGAAAAGGTTCAAAAAAAGAAAAAAATTGTGAAAAACTCATGTTGACCTTTTTCCATGTCGACCTTGTTCATGTCGACCTTTTGTCCATGTCGACCTTTTGTCCATGTCGACCTAAGGTGTGTCGATCAATTGGCGTCGACCTAAGGTGTGTCGACCTTTGTGCTGTCGACCTGGAGTCCAGATACCGCATGATACACCTTCTTTAACAACATTCAGGAAAGTATAAACTGAGAATGAATTCTAGTGAACTGGGTAACAACCATTTCTCTTTGTCATTTCAAATAGGACATAGACTTCTCCTCTTTGTTTATGGACACCAACTACATGTTTTATTAAAGATAACTTTTTCTTGGCATGTTCCGTGGGATTTTTCATTTTGACTAACTTTCTCAGAAATAAGATGTAGCTCATTAATCACTGCATCTTATTCCATATAAATAATAATTTCTTAACCCAAACACTGGAAATGATATTTGTGATCCCTGAGACTATACAGATTTTAAAACAATGCAGAAGAAGAATTTAGCAGACAACAAGCACCACCTGTTTGATGTCTGTGCTGGCTGTGTGCACCCAAACAGAACTTGGGATGTCTGCACATTCTCAGACTTGCAAATGAAGCAGTGCCTCTTTTCGAATTGACGTAAATCTAGGTACATGAGAACTGTATGTGAGCAGATGATCCAGTCTAAACGTTACACAAGGCCTTATTTTCATAGTATACAAAAATAGTTATGACCTCAGAAAAATGCACATAATAGTGTAATATATGCACATTTATAGAAGGCTATCCTACATTAACAAATGCTCATTTATGTAACAGTCTTTATCTTTTTTACACTTTTAGTTTAGTTGTCACTATTAAATCCAAATCTCAAGGGCCCTACACACTAATAGATTTTAATAAACAATATGAACGTTCTCGTTCATTAATGAACGAGAACACGTTCATATCGTTTAGTGTGTAGGAACCAACGATGAACGATGCGCTGCCACGTTCTCGTTCATTAATGAACGAGAACACGTTCATATCGTTTAGTGTGTAGGAACCAACGATGAACGATGCGCTGCCCCGCGCTCGTTCATAGTTGGTGCCCAGTTGCTTATGCACGCCGGCCAATATGGACGAGATTGTCCATATAAGCATGCACTGCTATGGAGCCGGGTGACGGGGGAAGTGAAGAAACTTCACTGCCCCCCTTCACTGCCGTCGGGCAGCTCGGTGGCGGATCGCCAAATGTGTAGGGGCCTTCAGATAGAAGGAAACTATAGACTATCCAATCATCAGCAATGAGCAGCACAAAAATAAGAAATTACTCACCGGTAATTCTATTTCTCGTAGTCCGTAGTGGATGCTGGGGACTCCGTAAGGACCATGGGGAATAGACGGGCTCCACAGGAGACTGGGCACTCTAAAGAAAGATTCAGTACTATCTGGTGTGCACTGGCTCCTCCCTCTATGCCCCTCCTCCAGAACTCAGTTAAAGAAACTGTGCCCGGAAGAGCTGACATTACAAGGAAAGGATTTTGGAATCCAGGGTAAGACTAATACCAGCCACACCAATCACACTGAACAACTTGTGATAAACTTACCCAGTTAACAGTATGAACAACAACTGAGCATCACTCAACCGATGCTACATAACCATAACCCTTTGTTAAGCAATAACTATATACACGTATTGCAGAAAGTCCGCACTTGGGACGGGCGCCCAGCATCCACTACGGACTACGAGAAATAGAATTACCGGTGAGTAAATTCTTATTTTCTCTAACGTCCTAGTGGATGCTGGGGACTCCGTAAGGACCATGGGGATTATACCAAAGCTCCCAAACGGGCAGGAGAGTGCGGATGACTCTGCAGCACCGAATGGGCAAACACAAGGTCCTCCTCAGCCAGGGTATCAAACCTGTAGAATTTTGCAAAAGTGTTTGAACCCGACCAAGTAGCAGCTCGGCAAAGCTGTAATGCCGAGACCCCTCGGGCAGCCGCCCAAGAAGAGCCCACTTTCCTTGTGGAATGGGCTTTCACTGATTTCGGCTGCGGCAATCCCGCCGCAGAATGAGCCTGCTGAATCGTGTTACAGATCCAGCGAGCAATAGTTTGCTTTGAAGCAGGAGCACCCAGCTTGTTGGATGCATACAGGATAAACAGCGAGTCAGTCTTCCTGACTCCAGCCGTTCTGGTTACATAAATCTTCAAAGCCCGGACTACGTCCAGCAACTTGGAGTCCTCCAAGTCACGAGTAGCCGCAGGCACCACAATAGGTTGGTTCAAATGAAAAGATGACACCACCTTTGGCAGAAACTGCGGACGAGTCCGCAATTCTGCCCTGTCCATATGGAAAACCAGATAGGGGCTTTTACATGGCAAAGCCGCCAATTCTGACACACGCCTAGCTGAAGCTAAAGCCAACAGCATGACCACTTTCCATGTGAGATACTTTAGTTCCACGGTCTTAAGTGGCTCAAACCAGTGGGATTTCAGGAAATCCAACACCACGTTAAGATCCCAAGGTGCCACTGGTGGCACAAAAGGGGGCTGAATATGCAGCACTCCCTTAACAATCGTCTGAACCTAAGGCAGTGAAGCCAGTTCTTTTTGAAAGAAGATGGATAGGGACGAAATCTGGACCTTTATGGACCCTAATTTTAGGCCCATAGTCACACCTGACTGTAGGAAGTGCAGGAATCGACCCAGCTGGAATTCCTCTGTAGGGGCCTTCCTGGCCTCACACCAAGCAACATATTTTCGCCATATACGGTGATAATGCTTTGCCGTCACGTCCTTCCTAGCCTTTATCAGCGTAGGAATAACTTCATCCGGAATGCCCTTTTCTGTTAGGATTCGGCGTTCAACCGCCATGCCGTCAAACGCAGCCGCGGTAAGTCTTGGAACAGACAGGGCCCCTGTTGCAACAGGTCCTGTCTGAGAGGCAGAGGCCATGGTTCCTCTGTGAGCATTTCTTGCAGTTCCGGGTACCAAGTCCTTCTTGGCCAGTCCGGAACAATGAGTATTGTTTTCACTCTTCTTTTCCTTACGATTCTCAGTACCTTGGGTATGAGAGGAAGAGGAGGAAACACATAGACCGACTGGAACACCCACGGTGTTACCAGTGCGTCCACAGCTATCGCCTGAGGGTCCCTTGACCTGGCGCAATACCTTTTTAGCTTTTTGTTGAGGCGGGACGCCATCATGTCCACCTGTGGCAGTTCCCACTGACTTGCAATCTGCGTGAAGACTTCTTGATGAAGTCCCCACTCTCCCGGGTGGAGGTCGTGCCTGCTGAGGAAGTCTAATTCCCAGTTGTCCACTCCCGGAATGAACACTGCTGACAGTGCATGCACGTGATTCTCCGCCCAACGAAGAATCCTGGTGGCTTGCGCCATCGCCACTCTGCTTCTTGTGCCGCCCTGGCGGTTTACATGAGCCACTGCGGTGATGTTGTCTGACTGAATCAGCACTGGTTGGTTGTGAAGCAGAGGCTCCGCTTGACTCAGGGCGTTGTATATGGCCCTTAGTTACAGGATATTTATGTGCAGACAAGCCTCCTGACTTGACCACAACCCTTGGAAGTTTCTTCCCTGAGTGACTGCCCCCCATCCTCTGAGGCTCGCATCCGTGGTCACCAGGACCCAGTCCTGTATGCCGAACCTGCGGCCCTCGAGAAGGTGAGCACTCTGCAGCCACCACAGAAGAGACACCCTGGCCCTGGGGGACAGGGTGATCAGCCGATGCATCTGAAGATGCGATCCGGACCACTTGTCCAACAGATCCCACTGAAAGATCCTCGCATGGAACCTGCCGAAGGGAATGGCTTCGTATGATGCCACCATCTTTCCCAGGACTTACGTGCAGTGATGCACCGACACCTGTTTTGGTTTTAAGAGGTCTCTGACTAGAGTCACGAGCTCCTAAGCCTTCTCCGTCGGGAGAAACACCTTCTTATGGTCTGTGTCCAGAATCATGCCCAGAAAGGGCAGATGCGTCGTAGGAATCAGCTGCGATTTTGGGATATTCAGAATCCAGCCGTGCTGTTGCAACACTTCCTGAGAGTGTGCTACGCTGATCAGCAACTGCTCTCTGGACCTCGCCTTTATGAGGAGATCGTCCAAGTATGGGATAATTGTGACTCCTTGCTTTCCCTGGAGCACCATCATTTCCGCCATTACCTTGGTAAATATTCTCGGTGCCGTGGAGAGCCCAAACGGCAACGTCTGGAATTGGTAATGACAGTCCTGTACCACAAATCTGAGGTACTCCTGATGAGGTGGATAAATGGGGACATGCAAGTAAGCATCCTTGATGTCCAGAGACACCATAAAATCCCCCTCTTCCAGGCTTGCAATGACCGCTCTGAGCGATTCCATTTTGAACTTGAATTTCTTCAGATAAATGTTCAGGGATTTTAAATTCAAGATGGGTCTGACCGCACCGTCCGGTTTCGGTACTACAAACATAGTGGAATAGTAACCCCTTCCCTGTTGAAGGAGAGGAACCTTTACAACCACCTGCTGGAGGTATAACTTGTGAATTGCTGCCAGCACTACCTCCCTTTCCATGGGGGAAGCTGGCAAGGCCGATTTTAGGTAACGGTGAGGGGGCGTCACCTCGAATTCCAGTTTGTATCCCTGAGACACAACTTGTATAGCCCAAGGATCCACCTGTGAGCGAACCCACTGGTGGCTGAAATGTCGGAGACGCGCCCCCACGGCTCCTGGCTCCGCCTGTGGAGCCCCAGCGTCATGCGGTGGATTTAGTGGAAGCCGGGGAGGACTTTTGCTCCTGGGAACTAGCTGCGTGGTGCAGCCTCTTTCCTCTACCCCTGCCTCTGGCAAGAAAGGATGCACCTCTGACTTTCTTGCTCTTTTGCGAACGAAAGGACTGCATTTGGTAATACGGTGCTTTCTTAGGCTGTGGCGGGACATAAGGCAAGAAATTTGACTTCCCAGCCGTAGCTGTGGAAACTAGGTCTGAGAGACCGTCCCCAAACAATTCCTCACCCTTATAAGGTAAAACCTCCATGTGTTTTTTAGAGTCGGTATCCCCTGTCCATTGCCGAGTCCATAAGACCCTTTTGGCAGAAATGGACATTGCGTTTACTCTAGAGCCCAGCAGGCAAATGTCCCTCTGGGCATCCTGCATATATAGGACCGCGTCCTTGATATGTGCCAGGGTCATTAGAACAGAGTCCCTGTCCAGGGTATCTAACTCCTCAGACAGAGTATCAGTCCATGCTGCTACCGCACTACACATCCAGGCCGAAGCAATTGCTGGCCTCAGCAGCGTACCAGAATGTGTGTAAACAGACTTCAGGATAGCTTCCTGCTTCCTATCTGCAGGATCCTTTAGGGCGGCCGTATCCTGAGACGGCAGGGCCACCTTCTTAGATAAGCGTGTCAACGCCTTGTCTACCCTGGGGGAGGATTCCCAGCGTAACCTGTCCGTTGGCGGGAAAGGATACGCCATCAGCAATCTCTTGGAAATTACCACCTTCCTATCAGGGGAATCCCATGCTTTTTCACATAATTCATTCAATACATGTGACAGGGGAAAAGCCACTTCTTGCTTTTTCTCCCCATACATATAAATCCTCTTGTCAGGGACAGGATTTTCCTCAGAAATGTGTAACACATCCTTCATTGCCACAATCATGTAGCGGATGGCTTTAGTCATTTTAGGCTGCAACTTTGCATCATCGTCATCGACACTGGAATCAGATTCCGTGTCGACATCTGTGTCAACTAACTGGGATATTGGGCGCTTTTGAGACCCTGACGGCCTCTGCGCTGTGGGAGCAGGCATGGGTTGAGACCCCGACTGTCCCAAGGCTACAGCTTTATCCAATCTGTTATGTAAGGAGCTTACATTATCATTTAACACCTTCCACATATCCATCCAATCAGGTGTCGGCCCCGTCGGGGGCGACACCACATCTATTTGCACTTGTTCTGCCTCCACGTATCCTTCCTCATCAAACATGTCGACACAGGCGTACCGACACACCGCACACATACAGGGAACGCTCTGACTGAGGACAGGACCCCACAAAGGCTTTTGGGGAGACAGAGAGAGAGTATGCCAGCACACACCCCAGCGCTATATAACCCAGGGATTACACTGTACCTTAGTGTTTACCCAGTAGCTGATGTTTTTATATATATATATATATATATATATATATCTCTGCGCCTAAATTTATGTGCCCCCCCTCTCTTTTTTACCTCTATTGTACCTGTATACTGCAGGGGAGAGCTTGGGGAGCGTCCTTCCAGCGGAGCTGTGAAGAGAAAATGGCGCTGGTGTGCTGAGGAAGAAGGCCCCGCCCCCTCAGTGGCGGGCTTCTGACCCGCTTCTCATGTGTAAAAATGGCGGGGGCTCGCACATATATACAGTGCCTGACTGTATATATGTATACTTTTGCCATCAGGTATCTTAATTGTTGCCCAGGGCCCCCCCCCCCCCTGCGCCCTGCACCCTACATTGACCGGAGTGTGTGGTGTGCTGCGGGAGCAATGGCGCACAGCTGCAGTGCTGTGCGCTACCTTAAGTGAAGACAGGAGTCTTCTGCCGCCGATTTCGATGTCTTCTTGCTTCTGCTGCTTCTGTACTTCTGGCTCTGCGAGGGGGACGGCGGCGCGGCTCCGGGAACGGACGATCAAGGTTAGGTACCTGTGTTCGATCCCTCTGGAGCTAATGGTGTCCAGTAGCCTAAGAAGCGCAACTTAGCTGCAGTGAGTAGGTTTGCTTCTCTCCCCTCAGTCCCACGTAGCAGAGAGTCTGTTGCCAGCAGAAGCTCTCTGAAAATAATAAACCTGACAAAATACTTTCTTTTCTAGCAAGCTCAGGAGAGCTCACTAAAATGCACCCAGCTCTGTCCGGGCACAGATTCTAACTGAGGTCTGGAGGAGGGGCATAGAGGGAGGAGCCAGTGCACACCAGATAGTACTGAATCTTTCTTTAGAGTGCCCAGTCTCCTGCGGAGCCCGTCTATTCCCCATGGTCCTTACGGAGTTCCCAGCATCCACTAGGACGTTAGAGAAATGCAGTTTTGACCAACTTACTTAAGGTTAGACAATGAAAGTAATTGTTTTGAAGTTCAGTGTTTTGGGGTGGCAAATGAACAGCAACACTGCGAGCGCATGGAACCGCCCTGTCATGTGGGAACATCATGGATGTGTGATACGGAGTTGTGCATACAGTACAAGGAAGTCTGTTTCTGACAGATCGCTAGCACTTTGTATAGGGCTGGTGCAAGGGGTGACACTAGTCATGGTGGTTGCTGCAGGTAACACAAAATAAATGAGAGGCACGGGTTTCCGCTTGCAGATGCATGAACCCCTGCATTAGCCCACTGGATTCTTGCATTAGCTTTCGGTAGTAAAGCAGGCTTCCAAGCAGAGCCGGCCCTAACCAATATGATGCCCTAGGCAAGATTTTGGCTGGTTACCCCTAGCACCACCGCTAGTTACGCCTCTGACCCTGCACCCCTTTCCCTGCACCATCACCCCCCACCCATAGCAGTCCTTTTTTTTTTTTTCTACCCCCTGGAATTTAAATAAGAATAGTGTGCACATTCGGCGTACAGCCCAAAAAGGTATGTGTTTTTGCTGGCAAGGGGCATGGCCACACAATAGTACACCCAATTCAAATGATGCCTCACAGTAGTGCAACTTTATTCACAATTTATCATATGATAGTGCCCCTCATTCACATAACATCATTCAGAATTGCTCCACAGTAGAGCACCTTATACACATAAAGCCACACATTGGTAATACATTTATACACATAATACCACACAGTAATGCCCCTTACACGTATGACACACATTATTAATGTCCTTATAAACATAATGCGCCTTACACATTATGCCAACCCTTATTAATGCCGTTATACACATAATTTCCCTTACACATATGCCGCACATTGTTAATGCCCTTATACACATAATGAAAACACATAATGTCCCTTACACATATGCCGCACATTATTAGTGCCCTTATACACATAATGACACACATTGGGGTAAATTTACTTAGATGGGAGTTCTATTTAAAATGGGATGTTGGCCATAGCAACCAATCAGATTCTACTTCTCATTTATCTAGCACCTTCTAGAAGATAATAGCTGGAATCTGATTGGTTGCTATGGGCAGCATCCCATCTTAAATAGAACTCCCATCTTAGTAAATTTACCCTCTAGTGCCCCTTACACATATGTTACACATTATTAATGCCCTTATACACATAATGACACATGTAGTTCCTGGCGTGAGTCAACTGGCAGCTCTGCTAATGTCGGGTGCCTATTTTTTTATGAAAATGCATCGTATTTGCATTGCTATGTGGCTAGGATGCACAAGCAGCTTCTGCTGTTTTCTCTGACGTCCTAGTGGATGCTGGGAACTCCGTAAGGACCATGGGGAATAGCGGGCTCCGAAGGAGGCTGGGCACTCTAGAAAGATTTCAGACTACCTGGTGTGCACTGGCTCCTCCCACTATGACCCTCCTCCAAGCCTCAGTTCGAATTCGTGCCCGGCCGAGGTTGGATGCACACTAGGGGCTCTCCTGAGCTCTTAGAAAGAATAGACTTAGGTTTTTTATTTTCAGTGAGACCTGCTGGCAACAGGCTCACTGCAGCGAGGGACTAAGGGGAGAAGAAGCGAACTCGCCTGCTTGCAGCCGGATTGGGCTTCTTAGGCTACTGGACACCATTAGCTCCAGAGGGATCGACCGCAGGCCCAGTCCTTGGTGTTCGGTCCCGGAGCCGCGCCGCCGTCCCCCTTACAAAGCCAGAAGCAAGAAGATGGTCCGGAAAATTGGCGGCATGAAGACTCTGTCTTCACCAAGGTAGCGCACAGCACTGCAGCTGTGCGCCATTGCTCCTCTCACACTTCACACTCCGGTCACTGAGGGTGCAGGGCGCTGGGGGGGGGGCGCCCTGAGGCAGCAATAATAACACCTTGGCTAGCTAAAATACCTCAATATATAACCCCAGAGGCTATATATGAGGTAAATACCCCTGCCAGAATTCCATAAAAAGCGGGAGAATAGGCCGCGAAAAAGGGGCGTAGCCTATCTCCTCAGCACACTGGCGCCATTTTTCCCTCACAGCTCGGCTGAAAGGAAGCTCCCTGGCTCTTCCCTGCAATATACAGTAACAGTAAGAGGGAAAAGAGAGGGGGGGCATTAAATTTGGCAGTATATATACATATATTATATGAAAAGCAGCTATTAGGGACATAACTCAGTTAGTCCCTGTATATATATAGCGCTCTGGTGTGTACTGGCATACTCTCACTCTGTCCCCCCAAAGGGCTTTTTGTGGGTCCTGTCCTCTGTTGAGCATTCCCTGTGTGTGTGGGGTGTGTCGGTACGGCTGTGTCGACATGTTTGATGAGGATAATGAGGTGGAGGCGGAGCAGATGCATTTTGAAGGGACGTCACCCCCTGCGGGGCAGACACCCGAGTGGATGAACTTATGGAAAGAAATGAGTGCACGTATAGATTCTTTACATAAGAAATTTGACGACATGCCAAATGTGGGGCAGCCGGGATCTCAGCTCGTGCCTGTCCAGGTGCCTCAGGGGTCGTCAGGGGCTCTAAAACGCCCGCTACCTCAGTTTGCAGACCCGGATGTTGACACGGATACTGATAACAGTGTCGACGACGATGAGTCAAACCTAATGCCTGTCAGGGCCATTCACTGCATGATTGAGGCAATTAAAGAGGTGTTAAACATTTCTGATTTACATCCAGGTACCACAAAAAAGGGTATTATGTTTGGGGAAAAAAAACTACCCGTAGTTTTTCCCCCATCAGATGAACTAAATGAAGTGTGTGAAGAAGCGTGGCTTTTCCCTGATAAAAAATTTGTAATTCCTAAGAAGGTACTAATGGCGTTCCCTTTCCCGCCAGAGGATAGGTCACGTTGGGAAACGCCACCTAGGGTGGATAAAGCGCTCACACGTTTGTCAAAAAAGGTGGCACTACCCTCTCAGGATACGGCCGCCCTTAAGGAGCCTGCTGATAGAAAGCAGGAGGCAATCCTGAAGTCTGTATACACACACTCAGGCATTATACTTAGACCAGCTATTGCGTCAGCTTGGATGTGCAGTGCTGCCGCTGCATGGTCAGAAAAACTGTCAGAAAATATTGACACACTAGACAGAGACACTATTCTGCTAACGATTGACCATATAAAAGATTCAGTCTTATATATGAGAGATGCACAGAGGGAAATTTGCCGGCTGGCATCTAAAGTAAGTGCATTGTCTATCTCTGCTAGGAGATGCTTATGGACTCGTCAGTGGACGGGAGATGCAGATTCCAAGAGGCACATGGAAGTTTTGCCTTATAAAGGGGAGGAATTATTTGGGGATGGTCTCTCCGACCTAGTTTCCACAGCAACGTCTGGGAAGTCAGCATTTTTACCCCATGTTCCCTCACAGCCTAAGAAGGCGCCATTTTATCAGGTTCAGTCCTTTCGGACCCAGAAAAGCAAGCGTGGAAAAGGAGGGTCTTTTCTGTCTAGAGGCAGAGGTAGGGGAAAAAGGCTGCAACAGACAGCAGGTTCCCAGGAACAAAAGTCCTCCCCCGCTTCCTCTTCCAAGTCCGCCGCATGACGGTGGGGCTCCACAGGTGGAGCCAGGTACGGTGGGGGCCCGCCTCAGAAATTTCAGCGATCAGTGGGCTCGCTCACAGGTGGATCCCTGGATCCTTCAAGTAGTATCTCAGGGATACATGCTGGAATTCGAGGCTGCTCCACCCCACCGGTTCCTAAAATCTGCCTTGCCGATTGCTCCCTCAGACAGGGAGGCGGTGCTAGCGGCAATTCACAAGCTGTATTCCCAGCAGGTGATAATCAAGGTACCCCTACTTCAACAAGGCCGGGGTTACTATTCCACACTATTTGTGGTACCGAAGCCGGACGGTTCGGTGAGACCCATTTTAAATTTGAAATCCTTGAACATGTACATAAAAAAATTCAAGTTCAAGATGGAATCGCTCAGGGCGGTTATTGCAAGCCTGGACGAGGGGGATTACATGGTTTCCCTGGACATCAAGGATGCTTACCTGCATGTCCCCATTTACCATCCTCACCAGGAGTACCTCAGATTTGTGGTACAGGATTGCCATTACCAATTCCAGACGCTGCCGTTTGGACTCTCCACGGCACCAAGGGTATTTACCAAGGTTATGGCGGAAATGATGATACTCCTTCGAAGAAAGGGAGTTTTAATTATCCCGTACTTGGACGATCTCCTAATAAAGGCACGGTCCAAAGAACAGTTGTTGGTGGGAGTAGCACTATCTCAGGAAGTGCTGAACCAGCACGGCTGGATTCTGAATATCCCAAAGTCACAGCTGGTCCCGACGACACGTCTACTGTTCCTGGGGATGATTCTGGACACAGTCCAGAAAAAAGTGTTTCTCCCGGAGGAGAAAGCCAGGGAGTTGTCTTCTCTAGTCAGAGACCTCCTGAAACCAAAACAGGTATCGGTGCATCACTGCACGCGGGTCTTGGGAAAGATGGTAGCTTCTTACGAAGCAATTCCATTCGGCAGGTTCCATGCCAGAATCTTTCAGTGGGACCTGTTGGACAAGTGGTCCGGATCGCATCTTCAGATGCATCGCTTGATAACCCTGTCTGCAAGAACCAGGGTGTCTCTTCTATGGTGGCTGCAGAGTGCTCATCTTCTGGAGGGTCGCAGATTCGGCATTCAGGACTGGGTCCTGGTGACCATGGATGCCAGCCTGCGAGGCTGGGGGGCAGTCACAAAGGGAAGAAACTTCCAAGGACTATGGAAGTCAGGAGACTTCCCTTCACATAAATATTCTGGAACTAAGGGCCATCTACAATGCCCTAAGTCAAGCAAAATCCCTGCTCCTACACCAGCCGGTGCTGATCCAGTCAGACAACATCACGGCAGTCGCCCATGTGAATCGACAGGGCGGCACAAGAAGCAGGATGGCAATGACAGAAGCCACAAGAATTCTCCGATGGGCGGAAAATCATGTACTAGCACTGTCAGCAGTGTTCATTCCGGGAGTGGACAACTGGGAAGCAGACTTCCTCAGCAGACACGACCTCCACCCGGGAGAGTGGGGACTTCATCCAGAAGTCTTCCAAATGATTGTACATCAGTGGGATCGTCCACAGGTGGACATGATGGCGTCCCGCCTAAACAAAAAACTAGAGAGGTATTGCGCCAGGTCAAGAGACCCTCAAGCGATAGCTGTGGACGCTCTGGTGACACCGTGGGTGTACCAGTCAGTTTATGTGTTCCCTCCGCTGCCTCTCATACCAAAGGTATTGAGAATAATAAGAAAGCGAGGAGTAAACACAATTCTCGTGGTTCCGGATTGGCCAAGAAGAACATGGTACCCGGAACTTCAAGAGATGATCTCAGAGGACCCGTGGCCTCTGCCGCTAAGACAAGACCTGCTACAGCAGGGGCCCTGTCTGTTCCAATACTTACCGCGGCTGCGTTTGACGGCATGGTGGTTGAACGCCGGATCCTGAAAGAAAAGGGCATTCCGGAGGAAGTCATTCCTACGCTTATTAAAGCCAGGAAAGAGGTTACAGCAAATCATTATCACCGCATATGGCGGAAATATGTTGCATGGTGTGAGGCCGAAAAGGCCCCAACTGAGGAATTTCAACTAGGTCGATTTCTGCATTTCCTGCAAGCAGGAGTGAATATGGGCCTAAAACTGGGTTCCATTAAGGTACAGATCTCGGCTCTATCGATTTTCTTTCAGAAAGAACTAGCTTCAGTACCTGAAGTTCAGACATTTGTAAAGGGAGTGCTGCATATTCAGCCCCCATATGTGCCTCCTGTGGCACCTTGGGATCTCAACGTGGTGTTGAGTTTCTTAAAATCACATTGGTTTGAACCACTAAAAACCGTGGATCTGAAATATCTCACGTGGAAGGTGGTCATGTTATTGGCCTTGGCTTCTGCCAGGCGAGTATCAGAATTGGCGGCTTTGTCTTATAAAAGCCCTTATCTGATTTTCCATATGGATAGGGCAGAATTGAGGACTCGTCCCCAGTTTCTCCCTAAGGTGGTGTCAGCGTTTCATTTGAACCAGCCTATTGTGGTGCCTGCGGCCACTAGGGACTTGGAGGACTCCAAGTTGTTAGACGTGGTCAGGGCCCTGAAAATATATGTTTCCAGGACGGCTGGAGTGAGAAAATCTGACTCGCTGTTTATCCTATATGCACCCAACAAGCTGGGTGCTCCTGCTTCTAAGCAGACTATTGCTCGTTGGATTTGTAGTACAATTCAACTTGCACATTCTGTGGCAGGCCTGCCACAGCCAAAATCTGTCAATGCCCATTCCACAAGGAAGGTGGGCTCATCTTGGGCGGCTGCCCGAGGGGTCTCGGCTTTACAACTTTGCCGAGCTGCTACTTGGTCAGGGGCAAACACGTTTGCAAAATTCTATAAATTTGATACCCTGGCTGAGGAGGACCTGGAGTTCTCTCATTCGGTGTTGCAGAGTCATCCGCACTCTCCCGCCCGTTTGGGAGCTTTGGTATAATCCCCATGGTCCTTACGGAGTTCCCAGCATCCACTAGGACGTCAGAGAAAATAAGAATTTACTCACCGGTAATTCTATTTCTCGTAGTCCGTAGTGGATGCTGGGCGCCCATCCCAAGTGCGGTTTATCTGCAATACTTGTACATAGCTATGGTTAACTAAATCGGGTTATTGTTGAGCCATCTGTTGAGAGGCTCAGTTGTTTCATACTGTTAACTGGGTTTCATATCACGAGTTGTACGGTGTGATTGGTGTGGCTGGTATGAGTCTTACCCGGGATTCAAAATCCTTCCTTATTGTGTACGCTCGTCCGGGCACAGTATCCTAACTGAGGCTTGGAGGAGGGTCATAGTGGGAGGAGCCAGTGCACACCAGGTAGTCTGAAATCTTTCTAGAGTGCCCAGCCTCCTTCGGAGCCCGCTATTCCCCATGGTCCTTACGGAGTTCCCAGCATCCACTACGGACTACGAGAAATATAATTACCGGTGAGTAAATTCTTATTTAAAATGATATGCGGCATGCCTATATACTGTGTGCGACTGTGGCTGTATCTGCATATGAAATGCTACACACATAATATAGGCATGCCGCATATCATTTTAATCAGCAGAAGCTGCTTGTGCCCCTAGGCATGCCAGATGCCCTAGGCAATTGCCTAGTTTGCCTATGCCTAGGGCCGGCTCTGCTTCCAAGGCTGCCCACAACTATAGCCACTTTGTGTGTGACTCAGACTCAGCCAGGCCCAAATGAATTAAGCCTTAACAAGAGATAAAGTGGAGAAGGATAATGAGTGATAAATGACCAGCCAATCAGCTTCCTAACTGCCATTTCACAGTCTGTGTTTGAAACATGACAGGAGCTGGTTGGCTGATCATTTATCACTCTTTATCCGTATTTTCTTTATCTCTTGTTAAGGCTTAATACATTTGGTCCTCGGTGTTATCCTATTCGCCGCGGTAAAACATAGGGTGCAAAAAACTTCCATCTTACGCAGTTTTTCACGATGTTTCACCAATTTTTTTTTACAGGCTGTCCTATTAGATACTGTATTTTAAAAAAAATTATACCACATTTTTAGAATCCAGAGAAAAGTTATACAGCTATATTTTAATGCCGTATATAATGAGATGCAAAACTATAGAAGAACCAAAGTTCTTGGAATGCTGTCTGAACACTTCCACTGGATCTGACACACTTTGGCATTAAAATAAATATATACTGTACCAAAAAAGGAACCTGCACAACAATACAACAGAAAAGTTGGGGTGCGGAGAGAGAGAGATTGGGTTTGAGGGAAATGTACATATAGGGAGGAAGAAGGGAATTTGGAAGATAGATCTTTTTACCATTTTTATACTAACTGACAGGCAGAGGTATTCGGAGGGAGGGGCTGCCCCGCCTGCGTTGGCGGAATCAGAGGCTTGTTGCCCCCATTTTCCAGGAGTCGCAAGGCGAAGGACTGCGTCATGGATGCAATTTCCTTGGCCTCGCAAGGCCACCTGCGACAGCAAGCCTGAGTATGCTCAGGCTTACAAAGCCTGCCGTCACAGATGAACATCGTGGCCTATGGTTGCGATGTTCATCACAGATGCGATGAGATCGCAAATGCAGGAAGGAGGTCATGCACTTGGGTCTCAAAAACCCAAAGGCTAAGTATAGTATCAAGGGTACTATAATGGAAACTACTGAGGAGGAAAGAGATTTAGGAGTCACTATTTCAAGTGACTTGAAGGCAGGAAAGCAATGCAACAAAGCAATGAGAAAGACAAGTCAGATGTTGGTTGCATAGGGAGAGGAATCAGTAGCAGGAAAAAAGAAGTGATAATGCCACTGTATAGGTCATTGGTGCGGCCTCATCTGGAATACTGTGTCCAGTTCTGGAGACCATATCTCCAGAAGGATATAAATACATTAGAGAGTGTACAAAGAAGGGCAACTAAAATGGTGCATGGCCTACATCACAAAACTTACCCGGAAAGGCTAAAAGATCTTAACATGTAAAGTATGGAGGAGAGAAGGGAAAGGGGGGACATGATAGAAACTTTCAAATATATCAAGGGTCTTAACATAGTTCAGGAGGGAAACATTCTTCAAAGGAAAATAAGTATTAGAACTCGGGGGCATACACTGAGACTGGAGGGGGGGAGGTTCAGGGGAAATTTAAGGAAACATTCTTCACAGAAAGGGTAGTGGATAAGTGGAATAGCCTCCCATCAGAGGTGGTAGAGGCTAAGACTGTAGGGCAATTTAAACATGCTTGGGACAGGCATATGAATGGGTGTGGTTCGTTTTATCGACAGTGTCTAGGTCGACAATGTTTAGGTCGACCACTATAGGTCGACAGTCACTAGGTCGACATGGATGGAAGGTCGACAGGGTTTCTAGGTCGACATGTGCTAGGTCGACAGGTCTAAAGGTCGACATGAGGAATTTATTTATTTTTGGTGTCGTTTTCTTCGTAGAGTGACTGGGATCCCAAATTAGTGCACCGCGTCCCCTCGCATGGCTCGCTTCGCTCGCCATGCTTCGGGCATGGTGCCTTCGCTCCGCTACCGATTCGCTCGGCACACTTTACCGTATGAAAAAATCCCCCCCAATTTTTTTTTAAACTCATGTCGACCTAGCACATGTCGACCTAGAAACCCTGTCGTCCTTCCATCCATGTCGACCTAGTGACTGTCGACCTATAGTGGTCGACCTAAACATTGTCGACCTAGACACTGTCGATCTTCAGACCGGATCCCCATATGAATATCCTTACAAAGAATTAAGGTTAAAAAAGGGTTGAGATTGCCTAAAGGATAAAATTAAAAAGGGGCAGACTAGATGGGCCAAGTGGTTCTTATCTGCCGTCAAATTCTATGTTTCTATGAGGTGGTATGTACCTCCTGCATTTACATTGCAAGGTATTGCAATTGCAAAGCTGTTGCAAGCAGCTTTGCAATTGCAGTCCTTACTGAATTAGGCCCTAAGTGCACTGATATAGGGGTGGGTGCATCATAAGATACATGCAACTCTGCTTTTGGAAAATCAGAACATTGTAGACTAACTAAGGGAAATTCTCATGTTCACATATAGTGGGAAATTCAATGAAATGCAATCATTTCCCTCGGACTACTTGAAGCAGTGGGACTATCGATTTAGAGCCAGTGGCAGGCTGCAGTCAACAAGGTTTCTTTTAGAGCCTGAGCAGGCTCGAAAAGAAATCTGCGTTAAATGACCTGATCACGGGTGCCGTGAATGTGTTAACCCATTGGTCCGGGAACTTATCCAGGATTCTATGGGTTAATGCGCGTTAATGGGGTAAGTTATTGGGTAAGGAAAAGGGGCTGTAATTGAATAGCCACGGGGCATTAAAGCCAGAGGCTACCACCGTTTTATCCCCAGCTGTAAATGACCACGTCTAATTGAATTTCCCCCTATTTGTGAATGTGGGAATGCTGACAGCATCATACTTTGCAGGATGTTACATGATGGGGCATTATATAAAGGTAGGGGGTGTCAACTTTAGTAAAGCCAGACAGTATTTGTTTTTTTCTCATTCATTTCTATTCACATTTTAAATGTGTAGAAAGAAGTTGACTGACCCTATACAATTTTCAAGCAAAACAGAGTCAGAATTACAACAGACATAAAAATGACAAAGTAGAATCCCTTTTATCATGGCCATGAAAGCAAGAATACTCTTACTGTACAGTTATTACATCTACCATGTGCAGCAATTAAAACAGTTATGCAAATCATGTTTTTTGACAAACATTTGACGTTTCCAGTAGCAGAAGCTGATTATTTATAAACCTGGATAATATAGTTCCCCCTACACAGTAATGCTCTGTTCACTTAACCACTGAAACCACTAAACATTGATTACTTTGGCATGAGAATATTTAGATTTCCGCTAAGACTTTTTTAGCATTTAATCCCATGCCCACCTGCAGCTCCCCCTGGTAAAACTGCCTTCATTTATTAGAAATCACTACATATTTCCTCAGAGTTGATTTTGGAAAACAATTCCATCCTGAAGCAGAGCAGACAACAAAGGATGTAGAGATGGGGTGGGGCCCAGCAAGACAAAAACATACTGTTTAGCTTGATAAATAACCTAGATTTCTTGTGACTGCAGAGTCAAAAAGTAATTTGCAGTAATATGGAAAATGTCTGTTAAAGTGACACAAGGATCTTTTCATGTGCATACCAAACAACTAGTCTTATGTGTAGGCTGAATGGGCCCTGCTGTGTCCATGCGTTTTATCCTCTGCTCTGCTTTTTTTACTGATGTGATGTGAAATGTGTATATTCTGAGGTGGTAGTAAAGCAAAAAAAAGAGTAATTATGCACCCGGACAAACCATGTTGCAATGCAAAGGCTGCAAATACATTTATTTGCATATAGGGTAAATATTGTCTGATTTTGCATGTAGCAAACAATGCTAGACAGCTTTATTTTTACACTGCTATTTAATTTGAGCTTGGACACACCCCTCTCAAATTTAAATCTGTTCCGCCTCCTGTGCAGCATGTAGTCCAAAGTGGACCTGATGCGTTTTGTCCTTTTTGGTGGACTTCCTCAGGGTTTTGGAGGTTTATGGTATCTGGAGTGGTGCTCATATCTGAAATATTAGTTGACAACAGTTGCACACACGTTGCATGCAGAATGAAAAATGGATATATTTGCTTATATGCTGAGTTTTGTACAATTAAGGGACTGCAGCTCCCCTATTAAATACTTGGTTTAATAGCCTTTATCCATATCAGTTACCACTGAACCGCAGATGCATTAACACACCCTTGCTAAACCTTGCCTACGTGTGAATGCCACATTACCTCCCATTTATTCTCCTTTAGTCACCTCTTGCGACTGAATGGTAATGTACGACTCTGAGTTGCTCGTACAGTAGATATTTTCACTCGGGTACGAAGCATGGCCCCTGCGAAAGCACGCATGATCTGCAAAGATGACTTAATTCAAACTTACATCATCCCCAACATGTTTATTTGGTGAGACTCTAGGAGAATGTACCGAATGACAACTACAGACTAAGGGCCAAACTCAGCTGCAGTTAATTACTGTGGGCTAATTGATCTGCCAGGGATAATTAATTAGAGCCCACGGCAGCCCGCAATCAGCCTGCAGGCTGCACTTAACGCACATTTCTGTTCCAGACAGAGGGAGACTTGTACAGAAATTCAGTAAGTGCTCTTAGCGTGGGTGCCTCATACACATTAACTCATAGCTCCAGGTATTTATCCCAGATTCTATGCGTAACGTGGGTCAGTGGGTAATTTACTGCGGGAGGAAAAGGGGCTATAATTGAATAGCCCTGGAGCGTAAAAGCCCAAGACTACCACCCTTTTCCCTGCACTGTAAATTACCATGGATAATTGAATCTGGCCCTTAGAATCTACTGTACGGATGGCCGTCAAATGGTTTCCATCGATGATGCAATCAGTAATTTACACTGATGGTAGTAAACCATCATCATAAAAAACCATCAGTGTTTTGAACCATCAATGTCCATCACTACTTTGGGTCAGGAAAGTAGGCACTGTGATCAGGATTGGGCTTTTCTCCATGTGCCATAAAGTGGACACACGCCACATTTCTGCCATTGATGATGGAGAAACATCATACCGCCACCATCCATGTCAAAAACATTGACCATCTCTGGCAAATCATCCACTGGCATCCCTAATCTTTTGTCTTTAGTGTGATGGAGCATTTGTAGTCCTCAGCAATATACTGTACACCACCAAAGTTGGGCAGATACATGCAAACAATCCCTGATTCCTTTCCTTTTGGTACTTTTAGGTAGAGATGAGCGTGTTCGGTTTCTCTGAATCCGAACCCGCACGAACTTCATGTTTTTTTTCACGGGTCCGAGCGACTCGGATCTTCCCGCCTTGCTCGGTTAACCCGAGCGCGCCCGAACGTCATCATGACGCTGTCGGATTCTCGCGAGACTCGGATTCTATATAAGGAGCCGCGCGTCGCCGCCATTTTCACACGTGCATTGAGATTGATAGGGAGAGGACGTGGCTGGCGTCCTCTCCATTTAGATTAGAAGAGAGAGAGAGAGAGAGAGAGAGAGAGAGATTGACCTGATTTACTGGAGCTTAGGAGTACTGTAGAAGTGTAGAGAGTGCAGAGTTTACTAGTGACTGACCACAGTGACCACCAGACAGTGCAGTTTTATTTAATATATCCGTTCTCTGCCTGAAAAAAACGATACACACAGTGACTCAGTCACATACCATATCTGTGTGCACTGCTCAGCCCAGTGTGCTGCATCATCTATGTATATATATCTGACTGTGCTCAGCTCACACAGCTTATAATTGTGGGGGAGACTGGGGAGCACTGCAGTGCCAGTTAATAGTTATAGGTTATAGCAGGAGCCAGGAGTACATATTATATTAAAATTAAACAGTGCACACTTTTGCTGCAGGAGTGCCACTGCCAGTGTGACTGACCAGTGACCTGACCACACTGACCACCAGTATAGTTAGTTAGTAGTATACTATATTGTGTGATTGCCTGAAAAAGTTAAACACTCGTCGTGTGACTTCACTTGTGTGGTGTTTTTTTTTTTATTCTATAAAAAACTCATTCTGCTGACAGACAGTGTCCAGCAGGTCCGTCATTATATAATATATACCTGTCCGGCTGCAGTAGTGATATATATATATTTTTTATATCATTATTTATCATCCAGTCGCAGCAGACACAGTACGGTAGTTCACGGCTGTAGCTACCTCTGTGTCGGCACTCGGCAGTCCGTCCATAATTGTATACCACCTACCCGAGGTTTTGTTTTCTTTCTTCTTTATACATACATACTACTACATCTCTTTATCAACCAGTCTATATTAGCAGCAGACACAGTACGGTAGTTCACGGCTGTAGCTACCTCTGTGTCGGCACTCGGCAGTCCGTCCATAATTGTATACCACCTACCCGTGGTTTTTTTTTCTTTCTTCTTTATACATACATACTACTACATCTCTTTATCAACCAGTCTATATTAGCAGCAGACACAGTACGGTAGTTCACGGCTGTAGCTACCTCTGTGTCGGCACTCGGCAGTCCGTCCATAATTGTATACCACCTACCCGTGGTTTTTTTTTCTTTCTTCTTTATACATACATACTACTACATCTCTTTATCAACCAGTCTATATTAGCAGCAGACACAGTACAGTACGGTAGTTCATGGCTGTAGCTACCTCTGTGTCGGCACTCGGCAGTCCGTCCATAATTGTATACCACCTACCCGTGGTTTTTTTTTCTTTCTTCTTTATACATACATACTACTACATCTCTTTATCAACCAGTCTATATTAGCAGCAGACACAGTACAGTACGGTAGTTCACGGCTGTAGCTACCTCTGTGTCGGCACTCGGCAGTCCGTCCATAATTGTATACCACCTACCCGTGGGTTTTTTTTCTTTCTTCTTTATACATACATACTACTACATCTCTTTATCAACCAGTCTATATTAGCAGCAGACACAGTACGGTAGTTCACGGCTGTAGCTACCTCTGTGTCGGCACTCGGCAGTCCATCCATAATTGTATACCACCTACCCGTGGTTTTTTTTTCTTTCTTCTTTATACATACATACTACTACATCTCTTTATCAACCAGTCTATATTAGCAGCAGACACAGTACGGTAGTTCACGGCTGTAGCTACCTCTGTGTCGGCACTCGGCAGTCCGTCCATAATTGTATACCACCTACCCGTGGTTTTTTTTTTCTTTCTTCTTTATACATACATACTACTACATCTCTTTATCAACCAGTCTATATTAGCAGCAGACACAGTACAGTACGGTAGTCCACGGCTGTAGCTACCTCTGTGTCGGCACTCGGCAGTCCGTCCATAATTGTATACCACCTACCCGAGGTTTTTTTTTCTTTCTTCTTTATACATACATGCTACTACATCTCTTTATCAACCAGTCTATATTAGCAGCAGACACAGTACAGTACGGTAGTTCACGGCTGTAGCTACCTCTGTGTCGGCACTCGGCAGTCCGTCCATAATTGTATACCACCTACCCGTGGTTTTTTTTTTTTTCTTCTTTATACATACATACTACTACATCTCTTTATCAACCAGTCTATATTAGCAGCAGACACAGTACAGTACGGTAGTTCACGGCTGTAGCTACCTCTGTGTCGGCACTCGGCAGTCCGTCCATAATTGTATACTAGTATCCATCCATCTCCATTGTTTACCTGAGGTGCCTTTTAGTTGTGCCTATTAAAATATGGAGAACAAAAATGTTGAGGTTCCAAAATTAGGGAAAGATCAAGATCCACTTCCACCTCGTGCTGAAGCTGCTGCCACTAGTCATGGCCGAGACGATGAAATGCCAGCAACGTCGTCTGCCAAGGCCGATGCCCAATGTCATAGTACAGAGCATGTAAAATCCAAAACACCAAATATCAGTAAAAAAAGGACTCCAAAACCTAAAATAAAATTGTCGGAGGAGAAGCGTAAACTTGCCAATATGCCATTTACCACACGGAGTGGCAAGGAACGGCTGAGGCCCTGGCCTATGTTCATGGCTAGTGGTTCAGCTTCACATGAGGATGGAGGCACTCAGCCTCTCGCTAGAAAAATGAAAAGACTCAAGCTGGCAAAAGCAGTAGCACCGCAAAGAACTGTGCGTTCTTCGAAATCCCAAATCCACAAGGAGAGTCCAATTGTGTCGGTTGCGATGCCTGACCTTCCCAACACTGGACGTGAAGAGCATGCGCCTTCCACCATTTGCACGCCCCCTGCAAGTGCTGGAAGGAGCACCCGCAGTCCAGTTCCTGATAGTCAGATTGAAGATGTCAGTGTTGAAGTACACCAGGATGAGGAGGATATGGGTGTTGCTGGCGCTGGGGAGGAAATTGACCAGGAGGATTCTGATGGTGAGGTGGTTTGTTTAAGTCAGGCACCCGGGGAGACACCTGTTGTCCGTGGGAGGAATATGGCCGTTGACATGCCTGGTGAAAATACCAAAAAAATCAGCTCTTCGGTGTGGAACTATTTCAACAGAAATGCGGACAACAGGTGTCAAGCCGTGTGTTCCCTTTGTCAAGCTGTAATAAGTAGGGGTAAGGACGTTAACCACCTCGGAACATCCTCCCTTATACGTCACCTGCAGCACATTCATAATAAGTCAGTGACAAGTTCAAAAACTTTGGGTGACAGCGGAAGCAGTCCACTGACCAGTAAATCCCTTCCTCTTGTAACCAAGCTCACGCAAACCACCCCACCAACTCCCTCAGTGTCAATTTCCTCCTTCCCCAGGAATGCCAATAGTCCTGCAGGCCATGTCACTGGCAATTCTGACGATTCCTCTCCTGCCTGGGATTCCTCCGATGCATCCTTGCATGTAACGCCTACTGCTGCTGGCGCTGCTGTTGTTGCTGCTGGGAGTCGATGGTCATCCCAGAGGGGAAGTCGTAAGACCACTTTTACTACTTCCACCAAGCAATTGACTGTCCAACAGTCCTTTGCGAGGAAGATGAAATATCACAGCAGTCGTCCTACTGCAAAGCGGATAACTGAGGCCTTGGCATCCTGGGTGGTGAGAAACGTGGTTCCGGTATCCATCATTACTGCAGAGCCAACTAGAGACTTGTTGGAGGTACTGTGTCCCCGGTACCAAATACCATCTAGGTTCCATTTCTCTAGGCAGGCGATACCGAAAATGTACACAGACCTCAGAAAAAGAGTCACCAGTGTCCTAAAAAATGCAGCTGTACCCAATGTCCACTTAACCACGGACATGTGGACAAGTGGAGCAGGGCAGGGTCAGGACTATATGACTGTGACAGCCCACTGGGTAGATGTATGGACTCCCGCCGCAAGAACAGCAGCGGCGGCACCAGTAGCAGCATCTCGCAAACGCCAACTCTTTCCTAGGCAGGCTACGCTTTGTATCACCAGTTTCCAGAATACGCACACAGCTGAAAACCTCTTACGGCAACTGAGGAAGATCATCGCGGAATGGCTTACCCCAATTGGACTCTCCTGTGGATTTGTGGCATCGGACAACGCCAGCAACATTGTGTGTGCATTAAATATGGGCAAATTCCAGCACGTCCCATGTTTTGCACATACCTTGAATTTGGTGGTGCAGAATTATTTAAAAAACGACAGGGGCGTGCAAGAGATGCTGTCGGTGGCCAGAAGAATTGCGGGACACTTTCGGCGTACAGGCACCACGTACAGAAGACTGGAGCACCACCAAAAACTACTGAACCTGCCCTGCCATCATCTGAAGCAAGAAGTGGTAACGAGGTGGAATTCAACCCTCTATATGCTTCAGAGGTTGGAGGAGCAGCAAAAGGCCATTCAAGCCTATACAATTGAGCACGATATAGGAGGTGGAATGCACCTGTCTCAAGCGCAGTGGAGAATGATTTCAACGTTGTGCAAGGTTCTGATGCCCTTTGAACTTGCCACACGTGAAGTCAGTTCAGACACTGCCAGCCTGAGTCAGGTCATTCCCCTCATCAGGCTTTTGCAGAAGAAGCTGGAGACATTGAAGGAGGAGCTAACACGCAGCGATTCCGCTAGGCAGGTGGGACTTGTGGATGGAGCCCTTAATTCGCTTAACAAGGATTCACGGGTGGTCAATCTGTTGAAATCAGAGCACTACATTTTGGCCACCATGCTCGATCCTAGATTTAAAGCCTACCTTGGATCTCTCTTTCCGGCAGACACAAGTCTGCTGGGGTTGAAAGACCTGCTGGTGAGAAAATTGTCAAGTCAAGCGGAACGCGACCTGTCAACATCTCCTCCTTCACATTCTCCCGCAACTGGGGGTGCGAGGAAAAGGCTCAGAATTCCGAGCCCACCCGCTGGCGGTGATGCAGGGCAGTCTGGAGCGACTGCTGATGCTGACATCTGGTCCGGACTGAAGGACCTGACAACGATTACGGACATGTCGTCTACTGTCACTGCATATGATTCTCTCCCCATTGAAAGAATGGTGGAGGATTATATGAGTGACCGCATCCAAGTAGGCACGTCACACAGTCCGTACTTATACTGGCAGGAAAAAGAGGCAATTTGGAGGCCCTTGCACAAACTGGCTTTATTCTACCTAAGTTGCCCTCCCACAAGTGTGTACTCCGAAAGAGTGTTTAGTGCCGCCGCTCACCTTGTCAGCAATCGGCGTACGAGGTTACATCCAGAAAATGTGGAGAAGATGATGTTCATTAAAATGAATTATAATCAATTCCTCCGCGGAGACATTGACCAGCAGCAATTGCCTCCACAAAGTACACAGGGAGCTGAGATGGTGGATTCCAGTGGGGACGAATTGATAATCTGTGAGGAGGGGGATGTACACGGTGATATATCGGAGGATGATGATGAGGTGGACATCTTGCCTCTGTAGAGCCAGTTTGTGCAAGGAGAGATTAATTGCTTCTTTTTTGGGGGGGGTCCAAACCAACCCGTCATATCAGTCACAGTCGTGTGGCAGACCCTGTCACTGAAATGATGGGTTGGTTAAAGTGTGCATGTCCTGTTTTGTTTATACAACATAAGGGTGGGTGGGAGGGCCCAAGGACAATTCCATCTTGCACCTCTTTTTTCTTTTCTTTTTCTTTGCGTCATGTGCTGTTTGGGGAGGGTTTTTTGGAAGGGCCATCCTACGTGACACTGCAGTGCCACTCCTAGATGGGCCCGGTGTTTGTGTCGGCCACTAGGGTCGCTTATCTTACTCACACAGTCAGCTACCTCATTGCGCCTCTTTTTTTCTTTGCGTCATGTGCTGTTTGGGGAGGGTTTTTTGGAAGGGACATCCTGCGTGACACTGCAGTGCCACTCCTAAATGGGCCCGGTGTTTGTGTCGGCCACTAGGGTCGCTAATCTTACTCACACAGCTACCTCATTGCGCCTCTTATTTTTTTTGCGTCATGTGCTGTTTGGGGAGGGTTTTTTGGAAGGGACATCCTGCGTGACACTGCAGTGACACTCCTAAATGGGCCCGGTGTTTGTGTCGGCCACTAGGGTCGCTAATCTTACTCACACAGCTACCTCATTGCGCCTCTTATTTTCTTTGCGTCATGTGCTGTTTGGGGAGGGTTTTTTGGAAGGGACATCCTGCGTGACACTGCAGTGACACTCCTAAATGGGCCCGGTGTTTGTGTCGGCCACTAGGGTCGCTAATCTTACTCACACAGCTACCTCATTGCGCCTCTTTTTTTCTTTGCGTCATGTGCTGTTTGGGGAGGGTTTTTTGGAAGGGACATCCTGCGTGACACTGCAGTGCCACTCCTAGATGGGCCCGGTGTTTGTGTCGGCCACTAGGGTCGCTAATCTTACTCACACAGCTACCTCATTGCGCCTCTTATTTTCTTTGCGTCATGTGCTGTTTGGGGAGGGTTTTTTGGAAGGGACATCCTGCGTGACACTGCAGTGACACTCCTAAATGGGCCCGGTGTTTGTGTCGGCCACTAGGGTCGCTTATCTTACTCACACAGTCAGCTACCTCATTGCGCCTCTTTTTTTCTTTGCGTCATGTGCTGTTTGGGGAGGGTTTTTTGGAAGGGCCATCCTGCGTGACACTGCAGTGCCACTCCTAGATGGGCCCGGTGTTTGTGTCGGCCACTAGGGTCGCTAATCTTACTCACACAGCTACCTCATTGCGCCTCTTATTTTCTTTGCGTCATGTGCTGTTTGGGGAGGGTTTTTTGGAAGGGACATCCTGCGTGACACTGCAGTGACACTCCTAAATGGGCCCGGTGTTTGTGTCGGCCACTAGGGTCGCTTATCTTACTCACACAGTCAGCTACCTCATTGCGCCTCTTTTTTTCTTTGCGTCATGTGCTGTTTGGGGAGGGTTTTTTGGAAGGGCCATCCTGCGTGACACTGCAGTGCCACTCCTAGATGGGCCCGGTGTTTGTGTCGGCCACTAGGGTCGCTTATCTTACTCACACAGTCAGCTACCTCATTGCGCCTCTTTTTTTCTTTGCGTCATGTGCTGTTTGGGGAGGGTTTTTTGGAAGGGACATCCTGCGTGACACTGCAGTGCCACTCCTAGATGGGCCAGGTGTTTGTGTCGGCCACTAGGGTCGCTTAGCTTAGTGGCCGACACAAACACCTGTGCAAATTTTAGGACTAAAAATAATATTGTGAGGTGTGAGGTATTCAGAATAGACTGAAAATGAGTGGAAATTATGGTTTTTGAGGTTAATAATAATATGGGATCAAAATGACCCCCAAATTCTATGATTTAAGCTGTTTTTTAGGGTTTTTTGAAAAAAACACCCGAATCCAAAACACACCCGAATCCGACAAAAAAAATTCGGTGAGGTTTTGCCAAAACGCGGTCGAACCCAAAACACGGCCGCGGAACCGAACCCAAAACCAAAACCCGAAAAATTTCAGGCGCTCATCTCTACTTTTAGGTATAGTATACTCTGCTATAAATTGTATATAATCAACTGCACAAGATAGACAATGAACCTATTTGCAAAATTATATCCTTGTGTTAATATACAGAACAAAAATGTAATAGAAAAACAAACTAAAAAAGATGGTTGCTTGTCCTATACTGTTTGAGGGATATTTATAAAACTGTCCTTTTATTCATGTAGAGCATTTTATGCTGTGATTCTTATATACTATGCTTATGGTATCATATTCTATTTCTATGTTTGTACTATTAATAGTATTTATCATTGCATCATATTATGGGGTGAATTAAATTACCCGTAACCCGTTTTCGCTGTAAAAAAAATCATGGTAAATGCCAGATTTACCACATTTGTTTGGGGGGCAATTCAATTACCCCTTTTTTTGCAGACATTTTTGTGTGAAAACACAGGGATCCGGGCACTTATCCCAGATCCATGTGCTTATCGTAATTGCACCTGTGAAAAAACTGCAGTTATCAGGGATTTGACTCCTCCTGCCTCCGGCAGGTGAAGCGTCCCCGATAGTGTTGGCTATCGGGGGTAATTGAATTCTTCCCCGGGGCTCAAGTAGCTGAGATAATGTACCGCAGCTAATTTAATTTTTATACACATTATTTCTGTGCATCAATTTTTAGAAATGTTACCCATATTGTAGCAATATGCAGTATATAAGGTGGTTTTGAAATGTTTCTCACCCCCAATCGCCCATCTAAAGTGATGGGAGGTCGCAGTGTTCAATTCAGTTGTGTGTTTTTTTCGCACTGAACGCACCCATAAAGGACGGGTTTAGTCGTGTAAAGCCAGTGGGTGCGAGCTGACATGCAGACACCGGCAGCCATCTCGCCCGAATGGAGCTACAATTGAATAGCTTCATTTTGGAGCACCATCTAGTAGCTGCCAGCGGACAAAGATTTTAATTCCACCCGTAGTATTTTGCCTTTCTCTGAATATAGAATTTGACGGCAGATAAGAACCACTTGGCCCATCTAGTCTAATATGAGAAATAGGACTGTTTACTCAGAACATATTTCTAGGTAATTCTCTGCACACTGCCTTAAAGTATGTTGCTACTGTCCCTAGGTCCATAGTGGCCCAGGCTGCAACACCTACTGTATATGTACCACACTTGGCACATCTGAACAGAAACAAGTGATAAAAACAACAGACTGATAAACCTTTGTGAAGCGTGTAGGGGTCCTCTGCTCAGCCACGTAGTGTACATATACTCAGTGGCCTATTTTCCATTAGGCACATGGGGCATATGCCTAGGGGCAGCACTTGTTGGAGGGGGGGGGGGGGGGGGGCGGCACTTGGATGCTTGTGTCGGTACTGTCAGCCCGAAATGTACCAGTAATAGAATATTTCCGCTGTATTGTACCATATGCATGAATACAGTAATTAAAAATTAAAAATAAATCATAGTGGCTTATTTATCTATATACAGGTTGAGTATCCCATATCCAAATATTCCGAAATACGGAATATTCCGAAATACGGACTTTTTTGAGTGAGAGTGAGATAGTGAAACCTTTGTTTTCTGATGGCTCAATGTACACAAACTTTGTTTAATACACAGAATTATTAGAAATATTGTATTAAATGACCTTCAGGCTGTGTGTATAAGGTGTATATGAAACATAAATGAATTGTGTGAATGTAGACACACTTTGTTTAATGCACAAAGTTATAAAAAATATTGGTTGAAATTACCTTCAGGCTGTGTGTATAAGGTGTATATGTAACATAAATGCATTCTGTGCTTAGATTTAGGTCCCATCACCATGATATCTCATTATGGTATGCAATTATTCCAAAATACGGAAAAATCCCATATCCAAAATACCTCTGGTCCCAAGCATTTTGGATAAGGGAGACTCAACCTGTATATATAAATGCGAAAGCCCTCACTCAATCACTGACTCAACACTAATTTTCTTACTTCCTGATAAGTTAGGAAGCTGAAATTTAACATAGGTATTCTGTAGGTGGGAAATAGGAAAACTATGTAATTAGAATTTTCAAAACCTCCCCTACGGGGATGAAAAGGAAGTTCTTATAATGACGTCGTTACTGATGCGTGGCTTGAGTTGCGTGAACGATAACGCCCAAATGGACAATCAGATCAAAATTTGGATTGTACCTCCAGTGTGTAGAATTTAATAATCTACAAAAATGGTCCTGTCACTTTTTACCGTTTCTGCTATGGGTGCTCCTCGGGTAACATCAGGAAACATGTACAGGTTGAGTATCCCTTATCCAAAATGCTTGGGACCAGAAGTAATTTGGATATCGGATTTTTCCGTATTTTGGAATAATTGCATACCATAATGAGATATCATGGTGATGGGACCCAAGTCTAAGCCCAGAATGCATTTATGTTTCATATACACCTTATACACACAGCCTGAAGGTAATTTTAGCCAATATTTCTTATAATTTTGTGCATTAAACAAAGTGTGTGTACATTCACACAATTCATTTATGTTTCATATACACCTTATACACACAGCCTGAAGGTCATTTAATACAATATTTTAATAACTTTGTGTATTAAACAAAGTTTGTGTACATTGAGCCATCAGAAACAAAGGTTTCACTATATCACTCTCACTCAAAAAATTCCGTATTTCGGAATATTTGGATATGGGATACTCAACCTGTATTAATATTTACATAGATTAAGACATCTCAAATTTACATCTCTATAGATTTACCAAATTTTTAACACTCATTTATATTTACAATCGTGAAAATCAGAAACTCCTGTGCGAAGAACGAGTAGAACAGCTAGTTAATCTATAAAATTGTCTATCATCAAATGAGAGCTTATAACCAATCAATGAAAATAGTGAAATTAGGCAATTTGCGGCCGTTACTGTTGTGCCTATGGGCACCCACACCCTTAAACCTGCCCCTGCATATACTGTACATTCTGCATGCAAAACACTGCAAACTTGTCCCTGGAGACTCAACGAGTGAATCAGTGTAATTTAATCAACTAGTTATCCCTTTTGTTCACTGATCCAGTGCTATACGTGTGAATGCCATGACAACACATTTTAACATGATTCAAAGGAGAAAATTATATTTTTAAGCCTGGAACTTAAATAAGTTAAAACAAATAGCTAATACACAATAATTTCATTTAGCTGCACAGTGGATAAAAGATTCAGAGTTTTGGGTAATGCTGCATACACACTAGGCGATATCGTGTACGATATAGCATACAGTACATGCTCCTGCGGGTTGTAAACGATATCGCCTATCGTCCGAACATACAGATCAATCTGAAGATATCGTCATAAACTGAATGTTTGGGGACCTGGCAGGATGATGTCACTGAACGATATCGTTAGCGATATTGTTCAGTGTGTACGCGCAATATCGTCTGTCCAGGGGTTCAAGGGAAATTGTTTAAGCTGTTGAATCGTATGCACATCGCTCTGGTGTGTACATACTCTTAACCTGCAAGCTATGTAATTTGTGCTTCTAATTCACCTGGATGACAAAAATAAATTAGAGGAGTTAGAGAATATATATATATATATATATATATATATATATATATATATATATATATATATTATTAGAGATTTCTTATTGAGACAAAGGGGTAAATTTACTAAAGTTGAAAAGTGGTGATGTTGCCTATAGCAACCAATCAGATTCTGTCTATTATTTTCTAGGATGCAATCGAGGAATGATAGACCGAATCTGATTGGTTGCTATAGGCAAGGTTTGTACAAGAATTGCCTATTTTTCTACTGTTAAATTATGAGCTGCCTGCCACATTACATCCAATCTGGTTCCTTAGGGTGATAAATGTAGCCACCAGGGAATAAGACACTGGTATTACATAGATTGGTGCATCTGGCAGACTGTACACATATGGTCAGTCTGGACATAAACACAGCTGTACTATCCTGCAGACCCGTCTGTAAGGTTGTCCTTTTTCTGACACTCACTGTCTCTGCCAAAACCAAGCAGAACAAATCTCATTACAGAAGGCTCATAGGAAAAAGTCCTATGTGATAATGTTGTCGTAAATAGCAAGAAAAGACTGCCATTTGCTATTTGTCTCTTTAAATGCAACTGGGTGACTGCCAGAGCTATATTTAGACCTTTTTTAGAACCAGCATTAATATTTGTGATCGCCTGCTGTTTTTCTTTTGATAGTGTTTGCTTTTCTGGAAGCTTTTGCCTAGATTATTTTTACTTGTATCTCTACGGTTTAGATTAGACATTTTCACCCTTAAACTACCATGGGACTATTTTACATGTTTAGGATACCAGAGTATTTCTTAACATATTGATCAGTGAAGTTTAGTCATAAACCAGAATTCTAAGAGGACTCAAGGGGCTCAATGCATAATGTAGTTCAGAGACGGTATGATATGATTTAGTGTTATATGAGCTATGTAGGTGATCTTTCTTGCAGAACAGATGTTCCCTGCACGGCATGTATTTTAGTCATACAGTGTATGAATACATTTTGTATTCTTAGCATCTTTCTATGTTTTACTGTCATAAATGTATAGTAATTGGCATTTTTTTAATAAATATTTTTACTGTAGCAATGAGTGATACTAGAAACACAACAAGGCATTGTGCATAGAAATAGACATTGCCAATAGGGCCCAACATGTCCAAGTAAAGTATTACAATGCAAATAAAGGTAAGTTGGCATTTTTTATACTGCATTGACTGTGTTAAGGTGCATATACACGGTGAGATATTGACTATCTCCGATTTTGACTATGCGATTTCCCCTGAACTCCCCCAGAGCCCAGAAGCACAGATTTTGACTATCTGTACTTTCGATTTTATCTATGTATATTTTGGCAGTGTGCCAAGTTTGTCTATACTTTGTACCAGATAGTACACTAGATAGTCCATATTGACTTGCCAGCACAGTCTATCTAGCCTTATGATACCGACCCCACGGGACCACGCATTGGGATTGGATCGGTATAGCAAGCTGCCTAACACCTTGAGATATGCACTAACTTTCCTTAAGATTTTGACTATATAGTCTTAATCTTACAGATTTATCTCACCGTATGTACACACCTTTACATGTGCATTTCAGTTACAGACTGAATATACTCTTTTTTTACTGTTCAAAGAGTTTATGGGAAATACTCTTTCCAGGTTATCAGAAGATTAGCATCAACAAAGAAATATAGGGGTAATTCAGACCTGATCGTACACGTGCGAAAAAACCCGCACATCTACGATCATTTTCTCTGACTTCTGGGGGGATGCCCAGTACAGGTCAAGTCCGCCCCGCATGCCGGGTCCTGCCCCCCCTCGCTGACATACAAAAGCATTGCACGGCAGCGATGCTTTCACATGGTTCAAGTAGCTGTCTGCATACACATAGCTGCGAAGGCAGACAGCTACATGCCATGTATTGGGTCGCAGAGGCTGCGTGTCTCGTCACGCAGCCATCGCAACCCACCACAGCAGTGGTCTGGACATGCCTACGTTGTCCGGACCATGCCCCTTAAACGGAGCATCAACATCCCATTCCCGCCCCTCTCTAGGTCTTAAACTGCGTTCTGCAGAGAACGCAGTTTAGGACTTTGCACATGCATGTACCGGCATACGCGTATGTGCAGAGGAGCAAAAATTGCTTCATAGCGATTTACGCTCATCAGCGACGGGGTCTGCATTAGGCCCATAGACCCATATGTAATAAGCTGTGGTTTGCTGCTCTTGGTGTGAGTTCATTGTGATAGCTGCTAGATTTAAAGTGACAAAATCCAGGTTGTTTTTGCTGTAAAACTAATTGATTCTTTAAATGTAGAAACTTTCTTGCTGAAATTAAGCCAGAAACATCAAATCACAGCTTATTACATAAAGGTCACGGTCTCAGCACTTATGGGACAGTAGCTTAGCAAACACCCCACCCCTTCATGAAGTCATTCATGTTTAAACTAACTTCAGTGTGTCTTTGTCCAAATTTTGGCAATATTTTAACTTTATTTAAAGTTTGAAAATTTGTTGCTCATGTTTGAATTTCGGAGCTGGTCCAAGATGGCTGTCTCTGTAAATGTTACCTGAGCGTCTTGTGCAAATCAAGAAAGTCAGTTACAGTATTTCATTATAACTTTGTGGAATACAAATTAACAAAAAAGACCTAAAAAGCCGTGTTAATATACTGACACCCAACCAGAAAGACACTTTCATTGAATGTAGCACCAGGCCTACTACCTTGTCCCTAGCTTGTTCTTGGCAAGAAGAGTTAGGTTACCATTTTTGCTTCACACTCAGGAATTCTCTGTGAGGTATAACATTTTACAATTTATTTATTGTTTACTACTAAAGAGTGGCTAATTTGATTAGAATAATTAGCCTATCCACCTCAGAGGGGTCAGTGGCATGTAGGGTCTCGGCAGTGTTAAGTGTCTGTTATCTTGTCAATATCTGCATTTAAGGCTTTGAGATGTAAAGACAGATGATGATACCCCTCTAACCTTGAAGGCTTCTTAGCATTTGGCTGATGATGCTGACTGAGAATTTGTGTCTCAATTCTATGGAATGGGCTATGTTCTATATAGTAATATGCCTAAATAGCCATAGAATGCTCAACTTCAGTTTAAATTCTGACTCCAGGATGAGTTCTGAACTCAGAAGAGACTCAAGCAGGTTGGATTAAATTCCTACTTAAGGCAATTGAATGACTGTTTATTTGTACAGAGTAAGAATTATGGAGGGCCCTTTCTTTCTAGAGTAACCAGTTTTTTCCTCTGGCATAGTGAACTACCTTGTCCATCTCCGTCAAAGACTTGCAGATGAGCTGAATATAACATAGCAGAGGGGATATTGTTATCTCTACAGTGGCATTTAGCAGCAAATAAATGAGTTATTTGCATTTGAAGCATCTTACTGTTATCCTGGCACGTGCCTCTTGTGATGTGGCCGTATCTGTGTGTGAAACAAATGCTGATGGTTTCCTACTAGTTATCAACATCAGTTGGCACCTGCACCTACTGTACCTTTACTAGGAGTAAAACATATGCTTCCTAAAATGTATATATTAACTTACAGTATGTGCTGTAGCTGCATTAACAGACCAACAGTGAACATTGCCTACATAAGAACTCTCATGTTACAGTCCGATACCACCTTTTAGGCAGGATGTAATGAGTCCGATTTTCGGCAGATGTGCGGGATGCCAGATGAACTCAAACTTTTTTTTTTAAAAGGGACAATCATTTACAAGGCTAAACCATGCCTTGTACGTGATTGCCCCTTTAAAAAAAAGTCCAAGTTCGGCCCACATGGCTGCTGAACTCGGACTTCATTACATCCCGGCATTTTCCTCTTAATAGTCGACGCAATGAAAATGCGTATGACTTTGCATTGCCTGTACTTGTGCACATTTACGGAGCATACGTACAGTTCTGTATTGCAAATTTGCTAGATATACTCTCAGCAAATGGGAATACGTTCAACTCTGCATCAGTCCCTCTATGAGCTCTTTCGACCATCAAGTGAAGTCAGAAATTTTGTACACAACCAGTTTTTTAAGAGGAAGCCCAAACAGGCCTATGTTTTATATCTGAAGTGGTTATCCAACTTTCAAGATTTCTGGGATCATGTAAGAGAAGTACTGTCACTGAGGGCCTAATTCATGTTTGTATGGAATTACACTGCCGCAAGGGAGCAGCTATATAATTCCATGTCATTAAAGATCAAATGCAGCTGGCCTCCTGTAGGAGATAGACACTTCCTGCATGCATTTGCGAGATCTGAATGCTGCATCTGAGGATGCAGCCTCGGATCACCGCCGCAACCATCGCAATGCATTTATGCACCAGTCAGCCTGCGTAAGCTGAATCTTACACATGCTGGTTGTTGGACCCAGATCTGTGTCTAGTAAGTCTGTGTCCGAAGATACGGACCCTGGGCACATCACACCTTCGAAATGAGGGCAACATCCACCCTATCCCCCAAACACTGCAGCATGTCAATCATGCGGGTGAGACTGACACGGGGCTGCGAACAATGTTGCAAGATCTATTCTGGGTCTGGCGCGTATTTGTATGTAAACCATCAGGTTTCCGTACAAGTCTGATTTAGGTCCTGCCTCTATTCTAAACAGTAGTTCCACAGCCTACAGTACATTTACTGCCTATAGTTTTCCTCTCATTAGTGAGAGATCTGCAGTCACTTCCTCTATTTTAGCAGTGGGCTGCACCTGACACCCAGTTATAACTGAAGCACTGGAGAACTGACCTGGCTGGGTACCACAGTCCTCCAATGCACTGATGACCATTAGAGCAGCGATCTGGGTGTCACTTTGCTTTGGGCGATTCAATTTTCCCATTACCAGGCTAAGCAGAGCATGCAGGAATGCAGAAAGCTAGTTAGCCGGTGGTCTGCAGGATTACTGTAGAATCCGGTTGATCAGGCATACCTGTTCACATCCCCTTGCTAGCCACCCATTAATTTCATTTCCAGTGACCCTTTACGTAACTTGCTATGTGCACACAAGCCTATTCCTTTATATCAATTCCATTTTCCTGCAGCTTATTTGGATACAAGAGTCATCATCTCCATTTTTATTTTTTTATTTTTTTATAAACATTACTGTATTGGTTAACTGCGTCTGGCTGGAATTTAAGTCAGTCAGTCAGTCAGTCAGTCAGTCAGTCAGTCAGTCAGTCAGTCTGTCTATCTATCTGTCTGTCTGTCTGTCTGTGAAGTTTTAAAAAGAATGGTATAAATGCAAAATGTAATTTAGTCATCATATGGACATACAGGTAACCAACAGTATACTTAACATACTGTAACACCCATCTGTCCCATAGCGGCAATGAATGTGTGCTGCTTACAGCTGCCAGGGTGTATGCGTCATTGCAACTGAGCTTTTAGGGGAGGGGAACATGATGGAAGTGGGGAGCAGTCCGGTGTATTGTAAGCGTTGGACATGCGTTGTGACATGTAACCATGACCCCTTCTGGCACATGTAATTGTCTTACTTTACAAAATGAAACGTTGGATGGATTTTGTTGTATTTCCACATACACACATAAACGCATTATGTGCAAAGATTCCAATCGCTCTTTATTCATGCAAGCACAATTACTCATAACTTGCTTTCCCATATTCCCTGGAAAGCTTGAACAGTCTTTTAATTGTTTCTAGGGAGCGGATAGGCTTCCAGACGCTTTGAATTATTTTCTCAATGTGCTCTTGTAGTTTGCAGGAGGATGGGTGAATTACTATAACAGCCTGGATGTGTGCATGACTGTATATGTAAGAATATGCTTTTTTTACCGGCATACTTCTGGACTCAGGGGTTTCTCTCTTCTTATGACATATTTCTGTATAAACACATATTCATTTCATTTGGCTATGCAGAGTAAAGATGTACACAAGGGGAAGTGCTAATAGTTTCTCGTGCCGTGGCAGCATGTTTTGTGTCAGTGCAAATGTTCAGCTTATGATTCCAGGATAAGAATTGCAGACTTAGCTAGAGAAAATACACTCAGGACCTAGTATAAAAGCCAGCGAGTTGTGGCTACTGCCAAGAGTATGGAGAATAAAGCCCCATACACACTAGACGAGAAAATAAAAGATATCGCTCAGAAGGTCCATTCTGAGCAAGATTTATTACATCTCGTCTAGTGTGTACACTCAGTGTCGTCAACGATGTGCGGACAAGGAAGGTCCTCGTTAACGACAGCCATGCTGCAGTACAAAATAACTTATACCTTACATTTCTCTATCGTCCTAGTGGATGCTGGGGTTCCTGAAAGGACCATGGGGAATAGCGGCTCCGCAGGAGACAGGGCACAAAAAGTAAAGCTTTCCGATCATGTGGTGTGCACTGGCTCCTCCCCCTATGACCCTCCTCCAAGCCTCAGTTAGATTTTTGTGCCCGGCCGAGAAGGGTGCAATCTAGGTGGCTCTCCTAAAGAGCTGCTTAGAAAAGTTTAGCTTAGGTTTTTTATTTTACAGTGAGTCCTGCTGGCAACAGGATCACTGCAACGAGGGACTTAGGGGAGAAGAAGTGAACTCACCTGCGTGCAGGATGGATTGGCTTCTTGGCTACTGGACATCAGCTCCAGAGGGACGATCACAGGTACAGCCTGGATGGTCACCGGAGCCTCGCCGCCGGCCCCCTTGCAGATGCTGAAACAAGAAGAGGTCCAGAATCGGCGGCAGAAGACTCCTCAGACTTCTAAAGGTAGCGCACAGCACTGCAGCTGTGCGCCATTTTCCTCTCAGCACACTTCACACGGCAGTCACTGAGGGTGCAGGGCGCTGGGAGGGGAGCGCCCTGGGAGGCAAATGAAAACCTATTTGGCTAAAAAATACCTCACATATAGCCTCCGGGGGCTATATGGAGATATTTAACCCCTGCCAGAATCCACTAAAGAGCGGGAGACGAGCCCGCCGAAAAAGGGGCGGGGCCTATCTCCTCAGCACACAGCGCCATTTTCCTTACACAGCTCCGCTGGTCAGGACGGCTCCCAGGTCTCTCCCCTGCACTGCACTACAGAAACAGGGTAAAACAAGAGAGGGGGGGCAAAATAGTGGCAAAAATTATATTATAAAAGCAGCTATACAGGGAGCACTTATTATAAGGCTATCCCTGTCATATATAGCGCTTTGGTGTGTGCTGGCAAACTCTCCCTCTGTCTCCCCAAAGGGCTAGTGGGGTCCTGTCTTCGTTAAGAGCATTCCCTGTGTGTCTGCTGTGTGTCGGTACGTGTGTGTCGACATGTATGAGGACGATATTGGTGTGGAGGCGGAGCAATTGCCAAATATGGGGATGTCACCTCCTAGGGGGTCGACACCAGAATGGATGCCTTTATTTTTGGAATTACGGGATAGTGTCAACACGCTAAAGCAGTCGTTTGACGACATGAGACGGCCGGACAATCAATTAGTGCCTGTCCAGGCGCCTCAAACACCGTCAGGGGCTGTAAAACGCCCTTTGCCTCAGTCGGTCGACACAGACCCAGACACAGGCACTGATTCCAGTGGCGACGGTGACGAATCAACCGTATTTTCCAGTAGGGCCACACGTTATATGATTTTGGCAATGAAGGAGGCGTTACATTTAGCTGATACTACAGGTACCACTAAACAGGGTATTATGTGGGGTGTGAAAAAACTACCTATAGTTTTTCCTGAATCAGAAGAACTAAATGAGGTGTGTGATGAAGCGTGGGTTGCCCCCGATAAAAAGATGCTAATTTCAAAGAAGTTATTGGCTTTATACCCTTTCCCGCCAGAGGTTAGGGCGCGCTGGGAAACACCTCCTAGGGTGGACAAGGCGCTCACACGCTTATCTAAACAAGTGGCGTTACCCTCTCCTGAGACGGCCGCACTTAAAGATCCAGCAGATAGGAGGATGGAAAATATCCAAAAAAGTATATACACACATACAGGTGTTATACTACGACCAGCTATAGCGACAGCCTGGATGTGCAGTGCTGGAGTAGCTTGGTCAGAGTCCCTGATTGAAAATATTGATACCCTGGATAGGGACAATGTTTTACTGTCTTTAGAGCAAATAAAGGATGCATTTCTTTATATGCGTGATGCACAGAGGGATATCTGCACACTGGCATCACGGGTAAGTGCTATGTCCATTTCGGCCAGAAGAAGTTTATGGACGCGACAGTGGTCAGGCGATGCGGACTCAAAACGGCATATGGAAGTTTTGCCGTATAAAGGGGAGGAGTTATTTGGAGTCGGTCTATCAGATTTGGTGGCCACGGCTACAGCCGGGAAATCCACCTTTTTACCTCAAGTTACTCCCCAACAGAAAAAGACACCGACTTTTCAACCGCAGCCCTTTCGTTCCTTTAAAAACAAGAGAGCAAAGGGATATTCATATCTGCCACGAGGCAGAGGAAGGGGGAAGAGACAGCAACAGGCAGCTCCTTCCCAGGAACAGAAGCCCTCCCCCGCTTCTACAAAAGCCTCAGCATGACGCTGGGGCTTCTCAAGCGGACTCGGGGGCGGTGGGCGGTCGTCTCAAGAATTTCAGCGCGCAGTGGGCTCACTCGCAGGTAGATCCCTGGATCCTGCAGATAATATCTCAGGGATACAGGTTGGAACTAGAGACAGATCCACCTCGCCGTTTCCTGAAGTCTGCTTTACCAACGTCCCCCTCCGAAAGGGAGACGGTCTTGGAAGCCATTCACAAGCTGTACTCTCAGCAGGTGATAGTCAAGGTACCTCTTCTACAACAAGGAAAGGGGTATTATTCCACTCTATTTGTGGTACCGAAGCCGGATGGCTCGGTAAGACCTATTCTAAATCTGAAGTCCTTGAACCTGTACATAAAGAAGTTCAAGTTCAAGATGGAGTCACTCAGAGCAGTGATAGCGAACCTGGAAGAAGGGGACTTTATGGTATCCTTGGACATCAAGGATGCGTACCTCCACGTTCCAATTTACCCCTCACACCAGGGGTACCTCAGGTTCGTCGTACAAAACTGTCACTATCAGTTTCAGACGCTGCCGTTCGGATTGTCCACGGCACCTCGGGTCTTTACAAAGGTAATGGCCGAGATGATGATTCTTCTTCGAAGAAAAGGCGTATTAATTATCCCATACTTGGACGATCTCCTGATAAGGGCAAGGTCCAGAGAACAGCTAGAGATGGGATTAGCACTGTCTCAAGAAGTGCTAAAACAGCACGGGTGGATTCTGAATATTCCAAAATCCCAGTTAATGCCAACAACTCGTCTGCTGTTCCTAGGGATGATTCTGGACAAATGGTCAGGGTCGCATCTTCAGATGCACCAGCGGATAACCCTGTCTCCAAGGACAAGGGTATCTCTTCTGTGGTGGTTGCAGAGTGCTCATCTATTGGAGGGCCGCAGATTCGGCATACAGGATTGGATCCTGGTGACCACGGACGCCAGCCTGAGAGGCTGGGGAGCAGTCACACAAGGAAGAAACTTCCAGGGAGTGTGGACGAGCCTGGAAACGTCTCTTCACATAAACATTCTGGAACTAAGAGCAATCTACAATGCTCTAAGCCAGGCAGAACCTCTGCTTCAGGGAAAACCGGTGTTGATCCAGTCGGACAACATCACGGCAGTCGCCCATGTGAACAGACAGGGCGGCACAAGAAGCAGGAGTGCAATGGCAGAAGCTGCAAGGATTCTTCGCTGGGCAGAGAATCATGTGATAGCACTGTCAGCAGTGTTCATCCCGGGAGTGGACAACTGGGAAGAAGACTTCCTCAGCAGACACGACCTTCACCCGGGAGAGTGGGGACTTCATCCAGAAGTCTTCCACATGCTGGTAACCCGTTGGGAAAGACCAATGGTGGACATGATGGCGTCTCGCCTCAACAAAAAACTGGACAGGTATTGCGCCAGGTCAAGAGATCCGCAGGCAATAGCTGTGGACGCGCTGGTAACGCCTTGGGTGTACCAGTCGGTGTATGTGTTTCCTCCTCTGCCTCTCATACCAAAAGTATTGAGAATTATACGGCAAAGAGGCGTAAGAACGATACTAGTGGTTCCGGATTGGCCAAGAAGGACTTGGTACCCGGAACTTCAAGAGATGATCACGGAAGATCCGTGGCCTCTACCTCTAAGGAGGGACTTGCTTCAGCAGGGTCCCTGTCTGTTTCAAGACTTACCGCGGCTGCGTTTGACGGCATGGCGGTTGAACGCCGGATCCTAAAGGAAAAAGGCATGCCGGAAGAAGTCATTCCTACTTTGATTAAAGCAAGGAAGGAAGTAACCGTGCAACATTATCACCGCATTTGGCGAAAATATGTTGCGTGGTGCGAGGATCGGAGTGCTCCGACGGAGGAATTTCAACTGGGTCGATTCCTACATTTCCTGCAATCAGGATTGTCTATGGGTCTCAAATTGGGATCTATTAAGGTTCAAATTTCGGCCCTGTCGATTTTCTTCCAGAAAGAATTGGCTTCAGTCCCTGAAGTCCAGACTTTTGTTAAGGGAGTGCTGCATATACAGCCTCCTGTGGTGCCTCCAGTGGCACCGTGGGATCTCAATGTGGTTTTGGACTTTCTAAAATCTCATTGGTTTGAACCACTAAAAAATGTGGATTTGAAATATCTCACATGGAAAGTGACCATGCTACTAGCCCTGGCTTCGGCCAGGAGAGTGTCAGAACTGGCAGCTTTATCTTACAAAAGCCCATATCTGATTTTCCATTCGGACAGGGCGGAACTGCGGACTCGTCCGCATTTTCTCCCTAAGGTGGTGTCAGCATTTCATCTGAACCAGCCTATTGTAGTGCCTGCGGCTACAAGTGACTTGGAGGACTCCAAGTTACTGGACGTTGTCAGAGCATTGAAAATATATATTGCAAGGACAGCTGGAGTCAGAAAATCTGACTCGTTGTTTATATTGTATGCACCCAACAAGATGGGTGCTCCTGCGTCTAAGCAGACGATTGCTCGTTGGATCTGTAGCACAATCCAACTTGCACATTCTGTGGCAGGCCTGCCACAGCCTAAATCTGTAAAGGCCCACTCCACAAGGAAGGTGGGCTCATCTTGGGCGGCTGCCCGAGGGGTCTCGGCATTACAACTTTGCCGAGCAGCTACGTGGTCAGGGGAGAACACGTTTGTAAAATTTTACAAATTTGATACTCTGGCTAAGGAGGACCTGGAGTTCTCTCATTCGGTGCTGCAGAGTCATCCACACTCTCCCGCCCGTTTGGGAGCTTTGGTATAATCCCCATGGTCCTTTCAGGAACCCCAGCATCCACTAGGACGATAGAGAAAATAAGAATTTACTTACCGATAATTCTATTTCTCGGAGTCCGTAGTGGATGCTGGGCGCCCATCCCAAGTGCGGATTATCTGCAATAATTGTACATAGTTATTGTTAACTAATTCGGGTTATTGTTGTAGGGAGCCATCTTTCAGAGGCTCCTCTGTTATCATACTGTTAACTGGGTTTAGATCACAAGTTGTACGGTGTGATTGGTGTGGCTGGTATGAGTCTTACCCGGGATTCAAAATTCCTCCCTTATTGTGTACGCTCGTCCGGGCACAGTACCTAACTGAGGCTTGGAGGAGGGTCATAGGGGGAGGAGCCAGTGCACACCACCTGATCGGAAAGCTTTACTTTTTGTGCCCTGTCTCCTGCGGAGCCGCTATTCCCCATGGTCCTTTCAGGAATCCCAGCATCCACTACGGACTCCGAGAAATAGAATTATCGGTAAGTAAATTCTTATTTTCTTATACACATTTTTACATTTGCATGTATACTGTGTATAATGTAATGTGCTGGCTGTAACATGGGGGGGCTGTGTATAATGTAATGTGCTGAGTGTAACATGGGGGGGCTGTGTATAATGTAATGTGCTGAGTGTAACATGGGGGGGCTGTGTATAATGTAACGTGCTGGCTGTAACATGGGGGGCTGTGTATAATGTAATGTGCTGAGTGTAACATGGGGGGGCTGTGTATAATGTAACGTGCTGGCTGTAACATGGGGGGCTGTGTATAATGTAATGTGCTGAGTGTAACATGGGGGGGCTGTGTATAATGTAACGTGCTGGCTGTAACATGGGGGGCTGTGTATAATGTAATGTGCTGAGTGTAACATGGGGGGGCTGTGTATAATGTAACGTGCTGGCTGTAACATGGGGGGCTGTGTATAATGTAATGTGCTGAGTGTAACATGGGGGGGCTGTGTATATTGTAATGTGCTGAGTGTAATATGGGGGGGCTTGTGTATGCTGTGTGTAATGTGGTACTGAGTGTAACATGGGGGGGCTGTGTATAATGTAACGTGCTGGGTGTAATATGGGGGGGGTTGTGTATGCTGTGTGTAATGTGGTACTGGGTGTAATATGGGGGGGCTGTGTATATTGTAATGTGCTGAGTGTAATCTGGGGGGGCTTGTGTATGCTGTGTGTAATGTGGTACTGGGTGTAATATGGGGGGGCTGTGTATATTGTAATGTGCTGAGTGTAATATGGGGGGGCTTGTGTATGCTGTGTGTAATGTGGTACTGGGGGTAACATGGGGGGGCTGTGTATAGTGTAATGTGGTATTGGGTGTAATATGGGCGAGGGGCGATGTGTATGCTGTGTGTAATGTGGTACTGGGTGTAATATGGGGGGGCTGTGTATAGTGTAATGTGGTATTGGGTGTAATATGGGCGAGGGGCGATGTGTATGTTGTTTATATCATACCTCCCAGCTGTCCTAATTTTGTCGGGACAGTCTAGTTTTTCACGGACTGTACCACTTTCCCACCCGCGAGCCTCAGTGTCCCGCAGTTGGGGGAGGGGCACTTGGCAGACCCTCTCTCATGCTGCTCTGCTTAGCAGAGCAGCGGTGAATAGACACTGCGTGCATGTGCACAGCGTCTATTCACCGGCAGAGAGGACATAGGGCATGTCCAGCAGCTCAAAGAGCGCTGTTCATGCCCCCGTAGTTACAAAACAGGGGCATAGCTTGTGATCGCGGCACTTTCTGTGAGACCACACCCCTATCCATGAGGCCATGGCCCTAATTTTAGACGCGCAGATGTCTCTCCTGCAGAATTCAACAAGTTGAGCAGAATACAGTGCTAACATCACACAAGAGAAATGAATAAAAATGTATACATTCCTTAAGGTTGTTCCATAAATATTTTCATCCACATCGAGTTATTGCAGATTATCAACTCCACATGTGGGAAAAAAACATAAACTTTCATGTGTAGCACAGTAAATTTTAATAACAATTCACACAAATAAAAACAACATGAAATCTGATGTTCCACGGTGATGTCCCTAGGGGACTGAACAATTACCAGATACGATGGAGAACTGGTAGTTAACAGTTCTCAAATACAGCTCTTCTATTTAATCCGAAGAGAGTCCACCCAGGTAGGCAAAACTCCGGAAAAAAGAAATCAATCTGGCCTCCGCCCAGCACCTCAGGGTCAGCTCCGGAAATCTGAATCCTCAATAGACACAATAGACCGACTAGGAAACCACATTATTTACTTGTATATTCTTGTGAAAAATAAATATTTGGACACCTACCAAGCAGCAAGATTTCTGGCTCTCACAGACCTGTTACTTCTTCTTTAAGAAGCTCTTCTATCCTCCACTCGTTACCTGTATTAATGGTACCTGTTTGAACTGGTTATCTGTATAAAAGACACCTGTCCACACCCTCAAACAGTCAGACTGCTACCTCTCCACCATGGCCAAGACCAGAGAGCTGTCTTAGGACACCAGGGACAAAATTGTAGAGCTGCACAAGGCTGGGATTAGCTACTCAACAATAGGCAAGCAGCTTGGTGAGAAGAGATCAACTGTTGGCGCAATTATAAAAAAATGGAAGAAATACAGGATCACTGACAATCTCCCTCGACCTGGGGCTCCATGCAAGATCTCACCTCGTGGGGTATCAATGATCTTGAGAACGGTGAGGAATCAGCCCAGAAATACACGGGGGACCTAATCAATGACCTCAAGAGAGCTGGGACCACAGTCACAAAGGTTACCATTTGTAACACACTACGTTGTCATGGATTGAAATCCTGCAGCGCCCGAAAGGTTCCCCTGCTTAAGCCAGCACATGTCCAGGCCCATCTAAAGTTTGCCAGTGACCATCTGGATGATCCAGACGAGGATTGGGAGAATGTAATGTGGTCAGATGACAGCAAAATCGAACATTTTTGGTATAAACTCCACTCGCCGTGTTTGGAGGGAAAAGAATGATGAATGGCATCCCAAGAACACCATACCCACTGTGAAGCATGGGGGTGGAAACATCATGCTTTGGGGCTGCTTTTCTGCAAAAGGGACATGACGACTGATCCGTATTAAGGAGAGGATGAATGGGGCCATCTATTGTGAGATTTTGGGCAAAAACCTCCTTCCCTCAGTAAGAGCATTGAAGATGGAACGTGGCTGGGTCTTCCAGCATGACAATGACCCCAAACACACCGCCCGGGCAACTAAGGAGAGGCTCCGTAAGAAGCATTTCAAAGTCCTGGTGTGTCCTAGCCAGTCTCCAGATCTCAACCCAATAGAAAATCTGTGGAGGGAGTTGAAAGTCTGTGTTGCCCGGCGACAGCTCCAAAACATGACAGATCTAGAGAAGATCTGCATGGAAGAGTGGGCCAAAATACCTGCTACAGTGTGTGCAAACCTGGTCAAGAACTACAGTAAACGTCTGACCTCTGTAATTGCCAACGAGGTTATATTTCAAAGTATTGAGTTAAACTTTTTGATTGTCCAAATATTTATTTTCGGCAAGAATATACAAATAAATAGTTTAAAAATCATACAATGTGATTTCCTAGTTTTTTTTTCCAGATTCTGTCTCTCACAGTTGAAGTATGAAGTATGATGGAAATTACAGACCTATCTCATCTTTTTAAGTGGGTCAACTTGCACAATCGGTGGCTGTCCAATTACTTTTTTGCCCCACTGTGTGTATATATATATATATAGACAATGTGAAAGTACTGTACCACATGCAAAAAAAACTGATAATCTGAGACAATAAAATATATTAATTCAATGAGAATCAGAATGTCCAAAAAATTTAAAAAGCCAATAAAAAATGAAAAAGACACTCCCCAATATTACGGGGCGTCCGCTGCCCCCCAAGTATACAGAGATGGTAGATCACTGAGGAAATTTAATTTGGAACAAGGGAATGGGGCTATATAATATTTCAAATTAAAAAGATCAGATACCTAATGTTAAAAAAGTATAACAATTTATTTGTAACATCAGAAGAGTTAAAAAGTTATATTTTAAGAAGGCATAAAAAATAAAATATATATAAAAAAGATAAAGTGCAAATGTTTTTTTCAAAAAACAAGTAAGATATTTATCTTATCTGGACCAGAGGTCAGTAAGGGTAGTCCAACGCGTTTCGTCTCTCACTTCATCAGTGGGTAAAGACAAAATGGGACTGGGTGCATCCCCGCTTCCGGAGTCCTTCTGCACATGCGCCCGCCGCGATTCCCAGAGACCGCTGCCAATAGAGCTATAGTTTGGGTTGTAATCAGTCTTATTGTTTTCTACATTGCGGCGGCCATTTTCTTGAGGTATTGCTATTCTTTTCAATGTGGCAGCCATTTTATTGGAGACCTGGTTTCAGGACATGGTTTCATTCGTAGTAGTAGCCCGATTCCCATAAACAAGAAGAAATATAAATAGAAAAAAAAACAACACATATAAATAATCATTATAATGCATATGTCATTTATGCATTCATGTATATATATTAGCTTATTAGTGGGGGGAGGGGACAATCAACCCTTTTTAAACGACTATTAGATTATGTCATCATTATCCGTGTGAAGTGCTAGTGCCTTAATTTAATAATAATATATTCAGTATATTAGTGATTAATTAGAACCATCATGTAATGCAGCTGAAATCAGTTGATAGTTATAAAGTGTGCCAGTGCAATTAAATATTCAATACACTATTTTTAAATGTGTTAATTATAGTAAAAATAAAGTTTGTCAGTGCAATTAGCCGTACTGATGTACGATACACTATTTTCATATGTAATAATTATAAACATAAAGTGTGCCAGTGCTATTAAATGATAGCAGTGCATTATTACTGTGAATTATTAGCCTATTGACTAATGTAGTATATTATTATGTGAAGGGTTATCAAGGACAATATTGTTAGCACTTACGTTTTGAAATTACAGTACTTGATATTCCCAGGTGGTCCCCCTACCTGTTACTGCACAGGCCCAACACTGCTTAGCTTCCAAGATCGGATGAGATTGGGCATTTCCAGTGTGTTTTGACTGTAGGTATTGTTACTGTGTGCACGCCATATAGGATATTGCCTTGCTTACAAGTAAATTTCTAACAGTAAGTTGTAGTGAATTATTATCCCCAAAAAAACAAGGAAGATAAGATAAAAACTGAAGTTAAAAATGAAAATAATAAAAGGAAGATAGAAGCTGGTCGGAATTCATTTGGTGAATGCTACCTCACAAAAACGGGGCGCTTTCGTAACTCTCATTGAAGCCCATAGGATGCATAGTTTGTAGCTGAAAGATCAAAAACATTTTATGGCGTGATAGTTTATTGACCAGGGTGCCTCCTGTTTCTACCAATCTTACCAGTTCGATGGCTTTGAAGGTTAGTGCATCAGGGTTAGAGTTACTGTATGTGTTGTACTGAAATGTTTAGAAACTGCATGACTCTCTACTTTATTGTTGATGTTGCGGACATGTTCTTGTACCCTCATTAAGTGGTCTCTTTGTTTTCCCAACGTATTGTTTTCCACAAATATATATATATATATATATATATATATATATATATAAATACATACATACAATCCCACACCGGTGTATGTAGGTTTTGTTTTTCTCCGTCTCTTCTCACAAATGTACACGGTATATTCATATATTGTGCAACCTATATTATTACTCCTTTTTTTTCTTTTCTTTTTTGCTGCTTTTAGTGCTATAGTTTTTACCTGCCATTGCAGGACAAACCCCTGATTGCAATAAATACTAGAGATGAGCGCCTGAAATTTTTCGGGTTTTGTGTTTTGGTTTTGGGTTCGGTTCCGCGGCCGTGTTTTGGGTTCGAACGCGTTTTGGCAAAACCTCACCGAATTATTTTTGTCGGATTCGGGTGTGTTTTGGATTCGGGTGTTTTTTTCCAAAAACACTAAAAAACAGCTTAAATCATAGAATTTGGGGGTCATTTTGATCCCAAAGTATTATTAACCTCAAAAACCATAATTTACACTCATTTTCAGTCTATTCTGAATACCTCACACCTCACAATATTATTTTTAGTCCTAAAATTTGCACCGAGGTCGCTGTGTGAGTAAGATAAGCGACCCTAGTGGCCGACACAAACACCGGGCCCATCTAGGAGTGGCACTGCAGTGTCACGCAGGATGTCCCTTCCAAAAAACCCTCCCCAAACAGCACATGACGCAAAGAAAAAAAGAGGCGCAATGAGGTAGCTGTGTGAGTAAGATTAGCGACCCTAGTGGCCGACACAAACACCGGGCCCATCTAGGAGTGGCACTGCAGTGTCACGCAGGATGGCCCTTCCAAAAAACCCTCCCCAAACAGCACATGACGCAAAGAAAAAAAGAGGCGCAATGAGGTAGCTGACTGTGTGAGTAAGATTAGCGACCCTAGTGGCCGACACAAACACCGGGCACATCTAGGAGTGGCACTGCAGTGTCACGCAGGATGTCCCTTCCAAAAAACCCTCCCCAAACAGCACATGACGCAAAGAAAAAAAGAGGCGCAATGAGGTAGCTGTGTGAGTAAGATTAGCGACCCTAGTGGCCGACACAAACACCGGGCCCATCTAGGAGTGGCACTGCAGTGTCACGCAGGATGTCCCTTCCAAAAAACCCTCCCCAATCAGCACATGATGCAAAGAAAAAGAAAAGAAAAAAGAGGTGCAAGATGGAATTATCCTTGGGCCCTCCCACCCACCCTTATGTTGTATAAACAAAACAGGACATGCACAACCCATCATTTCAGTGACAGGGTCTGCCACACGACTGTGACTGATATGACGGGTTGGTTTGGACCCCCCCCAAAAAAGAAGCAATTAATCTCTCCTTGCACAAACTGGCTCTACAGAGGCAAGATGTCCACCTCATCTTCACCCTCCGATATATCACCGTGTACATCCCCCTCCTCACAGATTATCAATTCGTCCCCACTGGAATCCACCATCTCAGCTCCCTGTGTACTTTGTGGAGGCAATTGCTGCTGGTCAATGTCTCCGCGGAGGAATTGATTATAATTCATTTGAATGAACATCATCTTCTCCACATTTTCTGGATGTAACCTCGTACGCCGATTGCTGACAAGGTGAGCGGCGGCACTAAACACTCTTTCGGAGTACACACTTGTGGGAGGGCAACTTAGGTAGAATAAAGCCAGTTTGTGCAAGGGCCTCCAAATTGCCTCTTTTTCCTGCCAGTATAAGTACGGACTGTGTGACGTGCCTACTTGGATGCGGTCACTCATATAATCCTCCACCATTCTATCAATGTTGAGAGAATCATATGCAGTGACAGTAGACGACATGTCCGTAATCGTTGTCAGGTCCTTCAGTCCGGACCAGATGTCAGCATCAGCAGTCGCTCCAGACTGCCCTGCATCACCGCCAGCGGGTGGGCTCGGAATTCTGAGCCTTTTCCTCGCACCCCCAGTTGCGGGAGAATGTGAAGGAGGAGATGTTGACAGGTCGCGTTCCGCTTGACTTGACAATTTTGTCACCAGCAGGTCTTTCAACCCCAGCAGACCTGTGTCTGCCGGAAAGAGAGATCCAAGGTAGGCTTTAAATCTAGGATCGAGCACGGTGGCCAAAATGTAGTGCTCTGATTTCAACAGATTGACCACCCGTGAATCCTTGTTAAGCGAATTAAGGGCTGCATCCACAAGTCCCACATGCCTAGCGGAATCGCTCCGTGTTAGCTCCTTCTTCAATGCCTCCAGCTTCTTCTGCAAAAGCCTGATGAGGGGAATGACCTGACTCAGGCTGGCAGTGTCTGAACTGACTTCACGTGTGGCAAGTTCAAAGGGCATCAGAACCTTGCACAACGTTGAAATCATTCTCCACTGCACTTGAGACAGGTGCATTCCATCTCCTATATCGTGCTCAATTGTATAGGCTTGAATGGCCTTTTGCTGCTCCTCCAACCTCTGAAGCATATAGAGGGTTGAATTCCACCTCGTTACCACTTCTTGCTTCAGATGATGGCAGGGCAGGTTCAGTAGTTTTTGGTGGTGCTCCAGTCTTCTGTACGTGGTGCCTGTACGCCGAAAGTGTCCCGCAATTCTTCTGGCCACCGACAGCATCTCTTGCACACCCCTGTCGTTTTTAAAAAAATTCTGCACCACCAAATTCAAGGTATGTGCAAAACATGGGACGTGCTGGAATTTGCCCATATTTAATGCACACACAATATTGCTGGCGTTGTCCGATGCCACAAATCCACAGGAGAGTCCAATTGGGGTAAGCCATTCCGCGATGATCTTCCTCAGTTGCCGTAAGAGGTTTTCAGCTGTGTGCGTATTCTGGAAAGCGGTGATACAAAGCGTAGCCTGCCTAGGAAAGAGTTGGCGTTTGCGAGATGCTGCTACTGGTGCCGCCGCTGCTGTTCTTGCGGCGGGAGTCCATACATCTACCCAGTGGGCTGTCACAGTCATATAGTCCTGACCCTGCCCTGCTCCACTTGTCCACATGTCCGTGGTTAAGTGGACATTGGGTACAACTGCATTTTTTAGGACACTGGTGAGTCTTTTTCTGACGTCCGTGTACATTCTCGGTATCGCCTGCCTAGAGAAGTGGAACCTAGATGGTATTTGGTAACGGGGGCACACTGCCTCAATAAATTGTCTAGTTCCCTGTGAACTAACGGCGGATACCGGACGCACGTCTAACACCAACATAGTTGTCAAGGACTCAGTTATCCGCTTTGCAGTAGGATGACTGCTGTGATATTTCATCTTCCTCGCAAAGGACTGTTGAACAGTCAATTGCTTACTGGAAGTAGTACAAGTGGGCTTACGACTTCCCCTCTGGGATGACCATCGACTCCCAGCGGCAACAACAGCAGCGCCAGCAGCAGTAGGCGTTACACGCAAGGATGCATCGGAGGAATCCCAGGCAGGAGAGGACTCGTCAGACTTGCCAGTGACATGGCCTGCAGGACTATTGGCATTCCTGGGGAAGGAGGAAATTGACACTGAGGGAGTTGGTGGGGTGGTTTGCGTGAGCTTGGTTACAAGAGGAAGGGATTTACTGGTCAGTGGACTGCTTCCGCTGTCACCCAAAGTTTTTGAACTTGTCACTGACTTATTATGAATGCGCTGCAGGTGACGTATAAGGGAGGATGTTCCGAGGTGGTTAACGTCCTTACCCCTACTTATTACAGCTTGACAAAGGGAACACACGGCTTGACACCTGTTGTCCGCATTTCTGGTGAAATACCTCCACACCGAAGAGCTGATTTTTTTGGTATTTTCACCTGGCATGTCAACGGCCATATTCCTCCCACGGACAACAGGTGTCTCCCCGGGTGCCTGACTTAAACAAACCACCTCACCATCAGAATCCTTCTGGTCAATTTCCTCCCCAGCGCCAGCAACACCCATATCCTCCTCATCCTGGTGTACTTCAACACTGACATCTTCAATCTGACTATCAGGAACTGGACTGCGGGTGCTCCTTCCAGCACTTGCAGGGGGCATGCAAATAGTGGAAGGCGCATGCTCTTCACGTCCAGTGTTGGGAAGGTCAGGCATCGCAAACGACACAATTGGACTCTCCTTGTGGATTTGGGATTTCAAAGAACGCACAGTTCTTTGCGGTGCTTTTGCCAGCTTGAGTCTTTTCAGTTTTCTAGCGAGAGGCTGAGTGCTTCCATCCTCATGTGAAGCTGAACCACTAGCCATGAACATAGGCCAGGGCCTCAGCCGTTCCTTGCCACTCCGTGTGGTAAATGGCATATTGGCAAGTTTACGCTTCTCCTCCGACAATTTTATTTTAGGTTTTGGAGTCCTTTTTTTTCTGATATTTGGTGTTTTGGATTTGACATGCTCTGTACTATGACATTGGGCATCGGCCTTGGCAGACGACGTTGCTGGCATTTCATCGTCTCGGCCATGACTAGTGGCAGCAGCTTCAGCACGAGGTGGAAGTGGATCTTGATCTTTCCCTAATTTTGGAACCTCAACTTTTTTGTTCTCCATATTTTATAGGCAGAACTAAAAGGCACCTCAGGTAAACAATGGAGATGGATGGATTGGATACTAGTATACAATTATGGACGGACTGCCACGGTTAGGTGGTATAAAAAAACCACGGTTAGGTGGTATATATTGTAATACAATTATGGATGGACGGACTGCCTGCCGAGTGCCGACACAGAGGTAGCCACAGCCGTGAACTACCGCACTGTACACTGGTTGATAAAGAGATAGTAGTATACTCGTAACAACTAGTATGACTGACTATGACGGTATAAAGAATGAAAAAAAAACCACGGTTAGGTGGTATATATTATAATACAATTATGGATGGACGGACTGCCTGCCGACTGCCGACACAGAGGTAGCCACAGCCGTGAACTACCGCACTGTACACTGGTTGATAAAGAGATAGTAGTATACTCGTAACAACTAGTATGACACTATGACGGTATAAAGAATGAAAAAAAAACCACGGTTAGGTGGTATATATTATAATAATACAATTATGGATGGACGGACTGCCTGCCGAGTTCCGACACAGAGGTAGCCACAGCCGTGAACTACCGCACTGTACACTGGTTGATAAAGAGATAGTAGTATACTCGTAACAACTAGTATGACTGACTATGACGGTATAAAGAATGAAAAAAAAACCACGGTTAGGTGGTATATATTGTAATACAATTATGGATGGACGGACTGCCTGCCGAGTTCCGACACAGAGGTAGCCACAGCCGTGAACTACCGCACTGTACACTGGTTGATAAAGAGATAGTAGTATACTCGTAACAACTAGTATGACTGACTATGACGGTATAAAGAATGAAAAAAAAACCACGGTTAGGTGGTATATATTATAATACAATTATGGATGGACGGACTGCCTGCCGACTGCTGACACAGAGGTAGCCACAGCCGTGAACTACCGCACTGTACACTGGTTGATAAAGAGATAGTAGTATACTCGTAACAACTAGTATGACACTATGACGGTATAAAGAATGAAAAAAAAACCACGGTTAGGTGGTATATATTATAATAATACAATTATGGATGGACGGACTGCCTGCCGAGTTCCGACACAGAGGTAGCCACAGCCGTGAACTACCGCACTGTACACTGGTTGATAAAGAGATAGTAGTATACTCGTAACAACTAGTATGACTGACTATGACGGTATAAAGAATGAAAAAAAAACCACGGTTAGGTGGTATATATTGTAATACAATTATGGATGGACGGACTGCCTGCCGAGTTCCGACACAGAGGTAGCCACAGCCGTGAACTACCGCACTGTACACTGGTTGATAAAGAGATAGTAGTATACTCGTAACAACTAGTATGACTGACTATGACGGTATAAAGAATGAAAAAAAAACCACGGTTAGGTGGTATATATTATAATACAATTATGGATGGACGGACTGCCTGCCGACTGCCGACACAGAGGTAGCCACAGCCGTGAACTACCGCACTGTACACTGGTTGATAAAGAGATAGTAGTATACTCGTAACAACTAGTATGACACTATGACGGTATAAAGAATGAAAAAAAAACCACGGTTAGGTGGTATATATTATAATACAATTATGGATGGACGGACTGCCTGCCGACTGCCGACACAGAGGTAGCCACAGCCGTGAACTACCGCACTGTACACTGGTTGATAAAGAGATAGTAGTATACTCGTAACAACTAGTATGACACTATGACGGTATAAAGAATGAAAAAAAAACCACGGTTAGGTGGTATATATTATAATACAATTATGGATGGACGGACTGCCTGCCGAGTGCCGACACAGAGGTAGCCACAGCCGTGAACTACCGCACTGTACACTGGTTGATAAAGAGATAGTAGTATACTCGTAACAACTAGTATGACTGACTATGACGGTATAAAGAATGAAAAAAAAACCACGGTTAGGTGGTATATATTATAATACAATTATGGATGGACGGACTGCCTGCCGACTGCCGACACAGAGGTAGCCACAGCCGTGAACTACCGCACTGTACACTGGTTGATAAAGAGATAGTAGTATACTCGTAACAACTAGTATGACACTATGACGGTATAAAGAATGAAAAAAAAACCACGGTTAGGTGGTATATATTATAATACAATTATGGATGGACGGACTGCCTGCCGACTGCCGACACAGAGGTAGCCACAGCCGTGAACTACCGCACTGTACACTGGTTGATAAAGAGATAGTAGTATACTCGTAACAACTAGTATGACACTATGACGGTATAAAGAATGAAAAAAAAACCACGGTTAGGTGGTATATATTATAATAATACAATTATGGATGGACGGACTGCCTGCCGACTGCCGACACAGAGGTAGCCACAGCCGTGAACTACCGCACTGTACACTGGTTGATAAAGAGATAGTAGTATACTCGTAACAACTAGTATGACTATGACGACGGTATAAAGAAAGAAAAAAAAAATACCACGGTTAGGTGGTATATAATTATACAATTATGGATGGACGGACTGCCTGCCGAGTGCCGACTGCCGACACAGAGGTAGCCACAGCCGTGAACTACCGCACTGTACTGTGTCTGCTGCTAATATAGACTGGTTGATAAAGAGATAGTATACAACAATATACTACTATACTGGTGGTCAGGCACTGGTCACCACTAGTCACACTGGCAGTGGCACTCCTGCAGCAAAAGTGTGCACTGTTTAATTTTAAATTAATATAATATTATGTACTCCTGGCTCCTGCTATAACAACCTGCAGTGCTCCCCAGTCTCCCCCACAATTATTATAAGCTTTTATACATTGATGTGCAGCACACTGGGCTGAGCTGAGTGCACACAGACTGAGTCACACTGTGTGACTGCTGTGTATCGTTTTTTTCAGGCAGAGAACGGATATAGCAGAGAACGGATATATTAAATAAAAGTTAACTTAACAACAACTGCACTGGTCACTGTGGTAAACTCTGTCTGCACAATCTCTCTCTCTCTCTCTCTCTTCTAATCTATTCTAATGGAGAGGACGCCAGCCACGTCCTCTCCCTATCAATCTCAATGCACGTGTGAAAATGGCGGCGACGCGCGGCTCCTTATATAGAATCCGAGTCTCGCGAGAATCCGACAGCGTCATGATGACGTTCGGGCGCGCTCGGGTTAACCGAGCAAGGCGGGAAGATCCGAGTCGCTCGGACCCGTGAAAAAAAAAGTGAAGTTCGTGCGGGTTCGGATTCAAAGAAACCGAACCCGCTCATCTCTAATAAATACACCCATAGGTGGAGCTAAACAAGCCATTTGGGCGGAGCATGATATACCCCTCAGCGGTGCATACTGTTGCCGCCAGGAATCTCCTTGAAACTAATTTTCAAAAGTAGGTAAGTATGACATATCCTCATTATCACTTATCCTTTCCCAAATACATATAATTTGTAGTGTCTCTGAAAGTACATTATAATTCAAACGATGGTCATATTTTCCTCCTAGTTTCCAGAATCTTCCTCCTACCTATATTAGGCCTTACATTACCCTAATACATTAGAACACTGTATTTTAAATGTATGCAGTGCAGTATGTACTTACTTAATTAAATAACTATTTGCTTTCTCTGAAAAAATGTATGCATAACCTCACAAAATGGAATCATTTTTCTGCTGTCAGAAACGGGGCTTTAGGAGTAAGGTTTGTGGGTTATTAGACATTTTAATAGGAATTGTGTGACTGTATTAGAGCAGGTATAGCAAAATAATTTGAAATGTTCACAGAAGGTATGATGGATTAATTGAATTATGTTGTTTATTCAAAATTGTGACTCTAACATCTGCATTCACAGCAGAAATCGAGATCCATCAGATCAGGTGACATTTTTCTGTTTTCAATTGTCCAGTTTTGGTCTGGTCTTCTATTGTTGCCCATCCACTGTAAGGTTTGTCGTGCTCTGCGTTCAGAGAAGCTCTTCTGCATAGTACTGTTTAAAGGCATGGTTATTTGCCGTCTTCCTGTCATTCTCTGTCATGGGGCAGTTAGATGGTGTAATTGCTAGTATTACTGCCTCACAGCACTGAGGTCATGGGTTTAATTCCCATCATGGCCCTAACTGTGTGGAGTTTGTATATTCTCCCAGTACTTGCGTGGGTTTCCTCCGTGTACTCCGGTTTCCTCCCACAATCCAAAAATATACTGGTAGGTTAATTGACTCCCTACAAAATTAACCCTAGTGTGAATGTGTGTGCCTGTGTATGTGGTAGGGAATATAGATTGTAAGCTCCGCTGGGGCAGGGACTGATGCGAATGGACAATTATTCTCTGTAAAGCGCTGCAGAATATGAGTGCACTATATATATAACTGGTAATAATAATTCTTCCCTGACTTATATCATTAACATGTTACTTTGCCCACAAAACTGCCACTTGCTAGTTACTGTATATTTTGCTTTACTCATTACATACTGTATATAAAGATAGATAGATAGATAGTATACAAGGCGGCACTCTCGGGTCTTCCATATGAATAAAAACTGGACTATCAAGTCTTTTATTCAGCTTTTTGGTATTGCCTTCTTTATCAAGAAAGAACGTGTGTAGATACTGTAGATAGATAGATAGATAGATAGATAGATAGATAGATAGATAGATAGATAGATAGATAGATAGATAGATAGATAGATAGATAGTAGAACAGTTGCACTCACAAGATTAGTAAATCCACATCAGCTGGGGTGCATAGGTCCAGAGATTTTACCTGCTCCAGCAGGATCCCAATACTATACTTCATAATAGAGGAATGCACTTACCAGTCTTGCTCAAAGTAAAAAAAAAAGTTTTAATCCAACCTCACATCAGCAACAGAAAATTGTACAGGGTCAATGTTTTGGACCTTGTCTGCACCTTTCTCAAGACCAGTTGTACAGCGCGATACTGTTTGCTGTACAACTGGTCTTGAGAAAGGTCCAGACGAGGACCGAAACATTGACCCTGTACTTAAAACCTTTCTCTCACTTTGAGCAAGACTGGTGAGTGCATTCCTCTATTAATAAGTGCGTATATATATATATATATATATATATATATATATATATTGGTATGAACGTCAGTATCAGCTATGATACTTCCGCCGAGTTCCAGCATAACACACATCTCCAAACACTTCTGTAACTGTTATAATTGTGTTATTTCCCACGCTTGCTCATCAAATACTACCTCATGATGAAAGCAAAGACCCTTCTGAAAATCACCCAATAACTGTAGATTTATGCTAAATCCATGTTTTATAATGAACATTTAAAGTGGCATTTTTAATGTTTGGTCTGCTGGAGCATTGCATTGTCTAGGTCTAGGAGGTAAATCTCAGGCTGTCTTGGCAAAGAAACGGGGTGATGATGCATCTCAGAGGTTTTCCTTTGGAGAAACAGAATGAGCTTGGCTGTGTTTTCATGTGTCTGCATATATTAATACCCCAAAGATAATGAGTGGTAAAGTTTTTATTATTACAAATAAAAAGCTTAGAGTCTGTTTTTTGTTGCAACTTTTTTTTCTAGTTGTTTTTTTATTCAATGTAACCTTTCATTTTTTTTTCAAGATCCATAATATCATAATATCATGTAACATGGAGTTCAAGTTAATCAGTGTTGAAAAGAATAAGTTGTAAACCTATAGTATATTTCTATCAGACTTGGATGTGAGCCAGCTTTGTAATCAGTAACAGCAGGTGGTAGCAGAGTTTTGTATTAAAGCCATATTGCTCAGGATCTCTAACCCTTTTTTCAGCTGTCAAATTCTTAGGCTCCCTCATTCAACCTTATGCATATCTTCTCCTTTTATGGCAATAACATTGTTCTGCAGGTAGTGTTCTGCTCTCTTTCTAAATCTTAATGTTCTAGATTATCTTAGTTTTGTCAGGAACGGAATGTGACACCATCGTCCTTTGCTATAAGTATTAAGCACACAGCTGTATACCTATTGACCAGCAGACATATATTATTTTCTGGAACTGCTATTATCTCTTTAAGCACCGTCTTATAACCTGTACTCTGTGCTTTCTTAGTTGTAAGTAGGCCTCCCGCATGCCTTCGTGGTGGTGCCAGTTTCTGTCTTTGTATGCAGAAATAGATTTTCATAAGATTCGGACTAGACTCACGTGGACTAGCAGAACACATGTACAGATATTTTATGGATAGAGCAGATATCACACTATACCCCAGTTCTTTGTATGAAAATGATGGGTGCCCTGGACATGAGGTATCCAGATATCCAAGTGCAATTATTTCAGCAAAACATTTTACAGATGGTAAAAGAACATTAAAAACCTCTAGGTCCTAGTTAAACTGTCATAGCAGGTTATACTTTATTAATAAATGGAAGTGTGCCTTACAGTGCACACACATAGTTCTATTATGATAGCTTTTTTTTTTCCATTCTATTGTTTTGTACCATTCCAAAATGTTTTTCTTTTTTCTTGAGTTCCTTTTTGTTGCAGTTTTTTCTAGAATTTGACTTGTTTGGCTGAACATCATGTCTTTTGTATGGAAGCTATGGAGGAAGTCATGAAGATGTGTCCTCATATACTGTACTGTAGCTCAAAATGTGTGTATTATTCGCACTGATAAAACAACCAAGAGTGACAAAAGTACATTGCTAGGGTTTGCGGTACTTGTACACACAGGCGTGCGCAGAGACTGACTGGCGGGTGCCGCTCCGGACTTCCCCCCCTCCACGGCATTATAGTGTTCTCTCACCTCCCCTGTCCTGGATATCGACTGCTCACCTGGTCCGCTCACCTGGGCCGCCCAGGTGAGCAGTTTATATCCAGGACAGGGGAGGTGAGAGAACACTATAATGCCGTGGAGGGGGGGGAAGTCCGGAGCGGCACCCGCCAGTCAGTCTCTGCGCACGCCTGTGCTTGTACATCTATGTGTGACTGAGCCTCAAATCTGTGTAAAAAGGATTCTGATACAACCACTTATGGCTGTTACTACTGATGCGTCCAGTTTTCTTCATCTGCATCTTAGTGGTATATTTACTAAGATGGGCGTTCTATTTAAGATGGGATGTTGCCCATCGCAACCAATCAGAATCTATTTGTCATTTATCTAGTAGATTTGTGTTGGCCATAGCTACCAGTCATAGTCTAGCTAACATTTATCTAGAACATTCTATAAAAGGATAGCTAGAATCTGATTGGTTGCTAAAGGCAACATCTCTCCTCTTCCTTTTTAAAGGTTTTAGACAATCTACCTGCGGCGGCTCGTCTTTCCTATGGGTCGCAGTTATTGCTAGGCGACCAGGACATCACAGGACTTTCACCCAGCGACCTCCGCAAGTGCTTTGCAACTGGTACGCTGGACGTCTGTCTCCTGGTTACAGGAGATGCTGCAGTAATACATAGAGCGCTCCAGCTGTACGAAGTTCATTTAATAAAACTAACGGGATAGATATGATATCTCGGGAGACAAAATGCCGGCTGTCAGTATACCAAATCCCGGCAGCGAGACAGCGAGTCCCCTAGTGGCCTCTGCATTACTTCTCCAGTCCATTGTAGAAACATGAAGCTCCTGCCTTATCTTTAATTCCGGATCCTAATGGGTTCTTATATAGGTTATAGTTTCTGTGACATCAGTTATCCTGCCCCTGTGAATTAATTGACCAATCCATACTGTGCATTTCTGCAGTTTATGCCAACCAAACTGCCAGTCACTCTGGGGCTTATGCGGAGTTAGAGGCAAACAAAAAGAGGAGACATTTGATCCTGATACAAACCATATTAAAGTGCAAGGGGTGCAAATGCATTTATTTATTTATTTTGCATGCACAGGAAATACTTTATGAATCTGTAAATTCTGGGCGGCTTTGCTTTTACACTGAAATTTCAATTTAAGCAACTGTAGGACACAGCAACCCAACTGGAATTCAAATTACTCCTTATTTTGCTATGCTCTTAAAGTACACATTGGTAGTATAGCCCTCATTCAGCTTGGATCGCTATATGCCAGAAGCGCAAATCGTCTGATTATCGGAAGACTGCACATGCAATAACGCAAAAACTGCATTGTGATCGCAGCCTCAGTGAAATGCGATTGCAGAGTGATTGACAGGAAGTGCCCATTCGTGGGAGTGGTTGGGAAAATGCAGACGTGTCATGTCCGTTTTCAGGGTGTGTATCTGACGTCATCTCGATCACTTACGATTTATTCTGAGTAGGCATGGGTCAATCGCAACTGTCGATGGTACTCCATTTCTGCATACGGATCGCATTATCTTTTAGCATTTCTGGGCGGCACTTTGCATATGATTTTTTGCAGTAGCAGTTTTGATACAATTGCAATTTCAGTCTCAGTAGCAATCCATGCTGAATCGCCCCCTGTGTACGCTCAAACAACCTCTGGTTTCCTGCAAACATAGTCGTCTGGCTGTATCGTAAAAACCTGAAAAATCAGGAAACCTGATCGCCAATAACTCAACCAATATAGACATGTGTTCGCTCCTGTGTATGATATATATATATATCCTTTCAGCAGTAGGTTTCAGCAGATACAGATTAGAGATCTGCAGCAAAAGTGGACACATAGATCGGGTGTTGTTTATGCGACATAGATCTCCAGTAGGATTTTACCAACAGTCTAGTTGGGAGTTGAATCCACAATGGACTGGACATGCGTGTGCCCTGCTTAATTCTGTGTACACTCCTCTGTGTCTCATGTGTTCTTTACTTATTACTAATGAAGTATTTGTTTCTTGTTGCGTGTGCACTTTATAATGTTATAGTAAAATATATTAAATAGCCTTTTGTGGTTTTCATGTTTATCTCAAACATAATATCTTATTCGTATTCCACTAGTAACATATTTTAGCAATTTTGTGAAGTTAAATATGTAGTATTAAGAATTGTGGTAAATTACCTGTTTATAATCTGCAGTGGGCAAACTTACAAAATTCCAGATTTAAAGGTAATTTTTAATTAGAATTTTTCATAAATGTATTTCTGTAGGTAAAATTAACTGTTTCATTCATTGAAATAATATCAGACAACGAGAATTCTTCTTGCTAATGCCAATCAAACTTAATCTATTGAATAACTGTTGGTTACTGAACGGTCAAACTGAAATCCATGTTACCGTGAAAAGAAACTAGTACGGGCACATATCTGTTTTGTGGCTACCCCACGGGTCTCAAACTTTTTTGAATCACAGCACCCTAGAGCATCAGAAAAAAAATTCACGGCACCCCTAGGCCAAGAGTTTCTTATTGAGAAATTTAGAAAGAAATATTAAATATGTCATCCTTAGCTTCAATTGTGCAGTGAGGGACAAGATTTGCTTCTGTTTGTCAACATTTTTAATGATTAGCAGCCACCAGCACTGGTTCTTCCTATTACTGTACATTGACCATAAAAGTGTTAATTGATCCTCGACCACTAACCCAGGGCACCCCTACAAGTGTCCTGAGGCACACCAGGGTGCCACGGCACATAGTTTGGGAACCACTGGGCAACCCAAATATTTAGAACATTTGGTCTCAGACTGTGAAAAGTACATATTAATTAAAAACAAAACATTGTTCTGTGCCAAAAACTAATATTGTATTACTTACAGAAGATAGATTACAATAAAACATAACTATCGGCATTATGTGATACAAAACTCTGTACCAGAAGATGCTACTTCAGTACTTTTTTAAAATTCTAGTTCTTGTCTTAATCCCCCTATACACTAGAGAATATTGCTGCTTTCCCCCCGATCCCCTGACGGTCGTGTCAGTGGATCGGGGATATTAAACATATTTAAAATCAGGCATCAATAAAAAGCTTAATTTCCCAAATCCCCTGACGGGTTGCCGATCATCGCTGGCCACCAATCCGTGCATATGGATCGGCGGTATCGGCGTGTCAGGGGATCGCTTCTGCAGATGTATGAGGGGCATTAGTTAACTTGTGAAGAGATTTTTCACTGTAATAAAATGTAATAAAATAATTTTATAAATACATGTACCTTTCCTAACCAATAATAGTGCTTTAGTGATGGTCACTGTATTAAGCAGCATCACTGCATTTACATACAGCCAGAATGCTCCCTATCGCCTTTAGCACTGATTCGCGGAACACCTACCAAAGTGTTATTATTGATAAGTGACGATATATAGTACAGTCATAGTTGGAAAACACTCTTCACAATATGTAATGTAATTATATAGGTTAATAACTGTACACCTCCATGTAGTGTGAATATACACCCTTCTCAAGTACACTGTCACAAGTCTAAAACTTGGGAGGAATAACGATAGCTTATATATACAGTTATATACACACTGATGCAGAGTTGAACGCAAGTCAGCAGTCATTTCTCCTGCATTACATGCATGCCACATAACGGCAGAATGTCCTCTGCAATCGGAGCATATGCTTGGTTTCATACCGCCCATGATTTATAGTGCACACTTACACAGGCTTGGTGAAAAAGATCCTTCTGAAAGAAGTATCATTGCGTGTGCGCACAAACTGCATAGTTGCAAATACATCAATATATTGACAGTTTAATTCATGGCTTGTCTAATGAGTGTCAAAAAAATCCAAATAATATAAATCTATATAACAGGGAAAGAAAATACTGTTCTAAATCATCTGACTATATATTAGCTGACCGTAATGAACTAACTACCTCTGCTACTATACATGGGATGTTTAGTGTCTAATGTGTATTTTTATTTTTTAAATTATGAGGCACCTCTTACTTAAGCAAAGTTCTTCCTTTCTTTTCTTTGCCTGACAATTTTGGCCCCATTTCACTGCACTGTTATTTTTATTACTTACATGCTAATTAGTTTGGACTAACGTATCCGTGTATCTCTGAGGAACTTTCTGATTAAATAGACCTGAAACGTTGGTGTAGTACTTGTCTTGGGCGTATGTAGCGTGTTTTTTTCTCTCTGGAATGCTGGAATAGAAGAATTGATGCCCATGTGTGTATGCGTTAACATCCCTTGGCCCTACTACCTCCAAGCCCTGTCAATTGTTCATATATTGGGTGGCAGGCATTTTCATGCATCCTATGTGCCATTTAAAAACTTTACATTTCATTCTAAGCCACCCGTTTGTAGACTGTTACATTCCACACAATCTTGAATTAAAATTCCCACTGTTTTGTTGCTTAAATCAAACCATCTGGCAATGTGTGTGTGACTCCTGTATTACTAATCACCATCCTGTTTGTCTTTCCTTTTTTTGGGGGTGTATTTTATTGCTGTTTTTTGGAAGAGTTCAGATCTCTGACTACCAGATTATCGGCATGCTGTGTCCCAAGAGACAACGTTAGCAGTTTTTAATATGTTTATTTAAGAATATTAAGGAAGACTTGTGTGACTGTAAAATAGTAATCCCATTCTCATTGGATTTGCCCAGTTTTCTTGCTCAATGTAAAGGAAAGGAATAGTTTAATTTTTTCTCTTACGTCCTAGTGGATGCCGGGGACTCCGTAAGGACCATGGGGTATAGACGGGCTCCGCAGGAGATATGGGCACTCTAAAGAACTTTCTCTGACGTCCTAGTGGATGCTGGGTACTCCGTAAGGACCATGGGGAATAGAGGGGCTCCGCAGGAGACTGGGCACTTTAAAGAAAAGATTAGGTACTACATCTGGTGTGCACTGGCTCCTCCCTCTATGCCCCTCCTCCAGACCTCAGTTAGAATCTGTGCCCGGCCAGAGCTGGTTGCACACTAGGGGCTCTCCTGAGCTTCCTAGAAAGAAAAGTATTTGTTAGGTTTTTTATTTTCAGTGAGATCTGCTGGCAACAGACTCACTGCTACGTGGGACTTAGGGGAGAGAAGCAAACCTACCTGCTTGCAGCTAGCTTGTGCTACTAGGCTACTGGACACCATTAGCTCCAGAGGGATCGAACACAGGGCCCGACCTCGATTGTCCGTTCCCGGAGCCGCGCCGCCGTCCCCCTTGCAGAGCCAGAAGACGGAAGAAACCGGAGGAAACCGGCGGCTGAAGACTTCGGTCTTCATTAAGGTAGCGCACAGCACTGCAGCTGTGCGCCATTGCTCCCTATGCACACTACACACTCCGGTCACTGATGGGTGCAGGGGGCTGGGGGGGGCGCCCTGGGCAGCAATTAGAGTACCTTGCATGGCAAAAAGCACATAATACAGTCTAATAAACTGTATATGTGCACAATCCCCCGCCATAAAAGTATATAAAAAAGCGGGAGAAGTCTGCCGAGAAGGGGGCGGGGCTATCTCCCTCAGCACACCGGCGCCATTTTCTCTTCACAGCTCCGCTGGAAGACAGCTCCCCAGGCTCTCCCCTGCAGTTTCCAGGCTCAAAGGGTAAAAAAGAAAGGGGGGGCACTAAATTTAGGCGCTAACTGAGTATATTAAGCAGCTATAGGGAAAATTCACTTTTGTTAGTGTAAATCCCTGTTTATATAGCGCTGTGGTGTGTGGTGGCATACTCTCTCTCTGTCTCCCCAAAGGACTTCGTGGGGTCCTGTCCTCAGTCAGAGCATTCCCTGTGTGTGTGTGTGTGTGCGGTGTGTCGGTACGGCTGTGTCGACATGTTTGAGGACGCTTACGTGGAGGCAGAGCAGGTGCCGATAAGTGTGATGTCGCCCCCTGCGGGGCCGACACCTGAGTGGATGGATATGTGGAAGGTATTAACCGACAGTGTCAACTCCTTACATAAAAGGTTCGATGACGCAGCTTTGGGACAGCCGGCATCTCAGCCCGCGCCTGCCCAGGCATCTCAGAGGCCGTCAGGGGCTCAAAAACGCCCGCTACCTCAGATGGCAGACACAGATGTCGACATGGAGTCTGACTCCAGTGTCGACGAGGATGAGACAAATATACAATCCACTAGGGCCATCCGATGCATGATTACGGCAATGAAAAATGTGTTGCACATTTCTGACATTAACCCGGTTACCACAAAAAAGGGTATTATGTTTGGGGAGAAAAAGCAGCCAGTGACTTTTCCCCCATCTGATGAGTTAAACGAATTGTGTGAAGAAGCGTGGGGTTCACCAGATAAGAAACTAGTAATGTCTAAGCGGTTACTAATGGCGTACCCTTTCCCGCCAACGGATAGGTTACGCTGGGAGACATCCCCTAAGGTGGACAAGGCGCTCACACGCTTATCAAAAAAGGTGGCACTGCCATCTCGGGATACGGCCGCCTTAAAGGAGCCTGCAGATAGAAAGCAGGAGGCTATCCTGAAGTCTGTGTATACACACTCAGGTACTATACTGAGACGTGCTATTGCTTCAGCATGGATGTGCAGTGCTGCAGCAGCGTGGTCTGATTCCCTGTCTGATAACATTGATTCCCTTGACAGGGACACTATATTGCTAACCATAGAGCATATTAAAGACGTAGTCTTATATATGAGAGATGCACAGAGGGACATTTGCCGGCTGGCATCTAGAATTAATGCGATGTCCATTTCTGCTAGGAGAGTATTATGGACTCGGCAGTGGACGGGTGATGCTGATTCTAAAAGGCACATGGAAATTTTGCCTTATAAGGGTGAGGAATTGTTTGGGGACAGTCTTTCGGACCTCGTATCCACAGCAACAGCTGGGAAGTCGACTTTTTTACCTCAGGTTCCCTCACAGCCTAAGAAAGCACCGTATTATCAAGTACAGTCCTTTCGGCCTCAGAAAGGCAAGCGGGTTAGAGGCGCGTCCTTTCTGCCCAGAGGCAGGGGTAGAGGGAAAAAGCTGCACCATACAGCCAGTTCCCAAGAACAGAAATCCTCCCCTGCTTCCACTAAGTCCACCGCATGACGCTGGGGCTCCACATGTGGAGCCAGGTGCGGTGGGGGCCCGTCTCCGGAACTTCAGCGACCAGTGGGTTAGCTCACAGGTGGATCTCTGGGTTCTACAAGTGGTATCTCAGGGATACAAGCTGGAGTTCGAGACGTCTCCTCCTCGCCGTTACCTCAAATCAGCCTTGCCAGCTACTCCCCAGGACAGGGAGGTAGTACTGGCGGCAATTCACAAGCTGTACCTCCAGCAGGTGATAATAAAAGTTCCCCTCCTTCAACAGGGACGGGGTTACTATTCCACAATGTTTGTGGTACCGAAACCAGACGGTTCGGTGAGACCCATTCTAAATTTGAAATCCTTGAACACTTATATAAGGAAGTTCAAGTTCAAAATGGAATCGCTCAGGGCAAGCCTGGAAGAGGGGGATTACATGGTATCACTGGACATCAAGGATGCTTACCTACATGTCCCCATTTACCCACCTCACCAGGTGTACCTCCGTTTTGTGGTACAGGACTGCCATTACCAATTCCAGACGTTGCCGTTTGGTCTGTCCACGGCACCGAGGGTATTTACCAAAGTAATGGCCGAAATGATGATACTCCTTCGAAAGAAGGGAGTTATAATTATCCCGTACTTGGACGATCTCCTTATAAAGGCGAGGTCCAGGGAGCAGTTGTTGGTCGGAGTAGCACTATCTCAGGAAGTGCTACAACAGCACGGCTGGATTCTGTATATCCCGAAGTCGCAGCTGGTTCCTACAACGCGTCTGCTGTTCCTGGGTATGATTCTGGACAAAGAACAGAAGAAGGTGTTTCTCCCGGAGGAGAAGGCCAAGGAGTTGTCATCTCTGGTCAGAGACCTCCTAAAACCAATACAGGTGTCGGTGCATCACTGCACGCGAGTCCTGGGAAAGATGGTAGCTTCTTACGAGGCAATTCCATTCGGCAGGTTCCATGCATGGATCTTTCAGTGGGATCTGTTAGACAAGTGGTCCGGATCGCATCTTCAGATGCATCGGCTGATCACCCTGTCCCCGAGGGCCAGGGTGTCTCTGCTGTGGTGGCTGCAGAGTGCTCATCTACTCGAGGGCCGCAGATTCGGCATACAAGACTGGGTCCTGGTGACCACGGATGCAAGCCTCCGAGGTTGGGGGGCAGTCACTCAGGGAAGAAACTTCCAAGGACAATGGTCGAGTCAGGAAGCTTCCCTACACATAAACATTCTGGAACTAAGGGCCATTTACAATGCCCTAAGCCAGGCAAAACCCCTGCTTCAAAACCAGCCGGTGCTGATTCAGTCAGACAACATCACGGCGGTCGCCCATGTAAACCGACAGGGAGGCACAAGAAGCAGGACGGCGATGGCAGAAGCCACAAGGATTCTCCGATGGGCGGAAAATCACGTGATAGCACTGTCAGCAGTGTTCATTCCAGGAGTGGACATCTGGGAAGCAGACTTCCTCAGCAGGCACGACCTCCACCCGGGAGAGTGGGGACTTCATCCAGAAGTCTTCCAGCTGATTGTAAATCGCTGGGAAAGGCCACAGGTGGACATGATGGCGTCCCGCCTCAACAAAAAGCTAAAAAGATGTTGCGCCAGGTCAAGGGACCCTCAGGCGATAGCTGTGGACACTCTAGTGACACCGTGGGTGTACCTGTCGGTTTATGTGTTCCCTCCTCTTCCTCTCATACCAAAGGTACTAAGGATAATAAGAAAGAGAGGAGTAAGAACTATATTCATCGTTCCGGATTGGCCAAGAAGGACTTGGTACCCGGAACTACAAGAAATGATCTCAGAGGACCTTTGGCCTCTGCCTCTCAGACAGGACCTGCTACAACAGGGGCCCTGTCTGTTCCAAGACTTACCGCGGCTGCGTTTGACGGCATGGCGGTTGAACGCCGGATCCTGATGGAAAAGGGCATTCCGGTTGAAGTCATTCCTACGCTGATAAAAGCTAGGAAGGATGTGACAGCAAAACATTATCACCGCATATGGTGAAAATATGTTGCTTGGTGTGAGGCTATGAAGGCCCCAACAGAAGAATTTCAGCTGGGTCGATTTCTGCACTTCCTACAGTCAGGAGTGACTATGGGCCTAAAATTGGGATCCATTAAAGTCCAGATTTTGGCCCTGTCTATTTTCTTTCAAAAAGAACTGGCGTCACTGCCTGAAGTTCAGACGTTTGTTAAGGGAGTGCTGCATATTCAGCCCCCTTTTGTGCCCCCAGTGGCACCTTGGGATCTCAACGTTGTGTTGGATTTCCTAAAATCACATTGGTTTGAGCCACTTCAGACCGTGGAGTTGAAATATCTCACGTGGAAAGTGGTCATGCTTTTGGCCTTGGCTTCGGCTAGGCGTGTGTCAGAATTGGCGGCTTTGTCCTGCAAAAGCCCCTATCTGATCTTCCATATGGACAGGGCAGAATTGAGGACTCGTCTCCAATTTCTCCCTAAGGTGGTATCAGCGTTTCATTTGAACCAACCTATTGTGGTGCCTGCGGCTACTCGGGACTTGGAGGCTTCCAAGTTGCTGGACGTAGTCCGGGCCCTGAAAATCTATGTCTCCAGGACGGCTAGAGTCAGAAAAACTGACTCCCTGTTTATCCTGCATGCACCCAACAAGCTGGGTGCTCCTGCTTCTAAGCAGACTATTGCTCGCTGGATCTGTTGCACGATTCAACTTGCACATCCTGCGGCTGGACTGCCGCATCCTAAATCAGTGAAAGCCCATTCCACGAGGAAGGTGGGCTCTTCTTGGGCGGCTGCCCGAGGGGTCTCGGCTTTACAACTTTGCCGAGCTGCTACCTGGTCGGGATCAAACACGTTTGCAAAATTCTACAAGTTTGATACCCTGGCTGAGGAGGACCTTGAGTTTGCTCATTTGGTGCTGCACTCTCCCGCCCGTTTGGGAGCTTTGGTATAATCCCCATGGTCCTTACGGAGTACCCAGCATCCACTAGGACGTCAGAGAAAATAAGATTTTACTCACCGGTAAATCTATTTCTCGTAGTCCGTAGTGGATGCTGGGAGCCCGTACCAAGTGCGGAATTCTGCAATACTTGTATATAGTTATTGCTTAACTATAGGGTTTTTTGTTCTGAGCCATCAGTTTAATAAGGCTCAGTTGTTGTTCATACTGTTAACTGGGTATAATTATCACAAGTTGTACGGTGTGATTGGTGTGGCTGGTATGAGTCTTACCCTGGATTCCAAATCCTTTCCTAGTAATGTCAGCTCTTCCAGGCACAGTTTCCCTAACTGAGGTCTGGAGGAGGGGCATAGAGGGAGGAGCCAGTGCACACCAGATGTAGTACCTAATCTTTTCTTTAGAGTGCCCAGTCTCCTGCGGAGCCCGTCTATTCCCCATGGTCCTTACGGAGTACCCAGCATCCACTACGGACTACGAGAAATAGATTTACCGGTGAGTAAAATCTTATTTTTAGTATGGGTGTGCACTGGCTCCTCCCTCTATGCCCCTCCTCCAGACCTCAGTTAGATTCTGTGCCCAGAGGAGAATGGGTGCACTACAGGGGAGCTCTACTGACTTTCTCTGATAAAAGAATTTTGTTAGGTTTTTTATTTTCAGGGAGCACTGCTGGCAACAGGCTCCCTGCATCGTGGGACTGAGGAGAGAGAAGCAGACCTACTTAAGTGACAGGCTCTGCTTCTTAGGCTACTGGACACCATTAGCTCCAGAGGGATCGGAACGCAGGTCTCCCCCTGCCGTTCGTCTCAGAGCCGTGCCGCCGTCCTCCTCGCAGAGCCGAGAGATAGAAGCCGGGTGAGTATAAGAAGAAAGAAGACTTCTAAGGCGGCAGAAGACTTCAGATCTTCCCTGAGGTAAGCGTTGTGCGCCATTGCTCCCACACGTTACACACACGGACAGACACTGATGGGTGCAGGGCGCAGGGGGGGCGCCCTGGGCAGCAATATATACTTCTGTTTTGGCATGTTTTGACACATATGGGCTGCGGAGTCAGTGGATATGTTCATTCCCCCGCCATTAATTGTGAATTTGAGCGGGACCGAAGCCCACCACTAGAGGGGGCGGAGCTTGGTCGCACAGCACTAACCAGCGCCATTTTCTCCACAGTGTGCTGAAGAGAAGCTGTCTCCCCGGACTCTCCCCTGCAGAACGGTGATACAGGGCTGAAAAAGAGGGGGGGGGGGGGGGGGGCAAATTTTGGCACAGTGAGTGTATTACACGATTGACATATATATAAAAGCGCTATATCTGGGAATTGTTTCCAGTGTCAGTTGGCGCTGGGTGTGTGCTGGCATACTCTCTCTATGTCTCTCCAAAGGGCCTTGTTGGGGAACTGTCCCCTTATAGATATATCCTTGTGTTTGTGTGTACGGGTGTCGGTACGCGTGTGTCGACATGTCTGAAGCGGAAGGCTCATCCAAGGAGGAGGTGGAGCAGATGATTGTGGTGTCTCCGTCAGCAACGCGACTCATGATTGGTATCATATGTGGAATAGTTTAAATGCTAATGTGACCTTATTACATAAGAGAAAGGACAAAGCTGAGTCCAAGGAAACAGCAGGGAGTCAATCCGCGGATCTGACTGGATCACAGGGCCCGTCAGGGTCTCAAAAGCGTCCCTTATCACAAATAGTAGACACTGATACCGACACAGATTCTGACTCCAGTGTCGACTATGATGAGGCAAGGTTGCACCCTAAGGTGACCAAAAGTATTCATTATATGATTATGGCAGTAAAAGATGTTTTGCATATCACAGATGACCCCTCTGTTCCTGACACGAGGGTACACATGTTTAAGGGGAAGAAACCTGAAATGGGTGTGGTTCGTTTTATCGACAGTATCTAGGTCGACAATGTTTAGGTCGACCACTATAGGTCGACAGTCACTAGGTCGACATGGATGGAATGTCGACAGGGTTTCTAGGTCGACATGTGCTAGGTCGACAGGTCTAAAGGTCGACATGAGGAAAAAAATTTTTTTTTGTGCCGTTTTCTTCGTAGAGTGACCGGGATCCCAAATTAGTGCACCGCGTCCCCTCGCATGGCTCGCTTCGCTCGCCATGCTTCGGGCATGGTGCCTTCGCTCCGCTACCGCTTCGCTCGGCACACTTTACCGTTCCAATCGTAGTCCACGTGGAACGTTAAGTATGAAAAAAATAAAAAAAATTCAAATGTGAAAAACTCATGTCGACCTTTAGACCTGTCGACCTAGAAACCCTGTCGACCTTCCATCCATGTCGACCTAGTGACTGTCGACCTATAGTGGTCGACCTAAACATTGTCGACCTAGACACTGTCGATCTTCAGACCGGATCCCACCTGAAATAACGTTTCCTTCATCTCATGAGCTGAACAATAATTTGAAAAAGCTTGGGAAACTCCAGACAAAAAACTGCAGATTCCAAAGAGGATCCTTATGGCGTATCCTTTCCCAGCAAAGGACAGGGTACGTTGGGAATCCTCGCCCAGGGTGGACAAGACATTAACGCGTCTGTCCAAGAAGGTGGCGCTACCGTCTCCAGACACCGCGGCCCTTAAGGATCCTGCGGATCATAGACAGGAGACTACCTTAAAGTCTATTTATGCACATACGGGGGCTTTACTCAGACCGGCAATAGCATCGGCATGGGTCTGTAGCGCTGTTGCAGCATGGACAGATATCTTGTTGGCTGACATGGATACCCTGGTCAAGGATACCATTGTCCTGACTTTAGGTCACATTAAGGACGCAGTCTTGTATATGAGAGACGCTCAAAGAGACGTTGGGCTGCTTGGTTCCAGAGCCAACGCCATGGCAGTGTCGGCAAGACGAGCTCTGTGGACCTGCCAATGGTCGGGTGATGCCGACTCAAAAAAGCATATGGAGGTTTTACCTTACAAGGGTGAAGTTTTGTTTGGGGATGGTCTCGCGGACCTGGTTTCCACAGCTACCGTGGGTAAATCTACATTTTTGCCTTTTGTTCCCCCACAGCAAAAGAAAACTCCACAATATCAGATGCAGTCCTTTCGGTCGCATAAGTCCAGAAGAGGTCGGGGCTCCTCTTTCCTCGCCAGAGGTAAGGGTAGAGGTAAGAGAACACCTGCTTCGGCTAGTTTCCAGGAGCAGAAGTCCTCCCCGGCTTCTGCTAAATCCACCGCATGACGCTGGGGCTCCACGGAGGGAGTCCGCACCAGTGTGGGGGCACGTCTTCGACTCTTCAGCCAGGTCTGGGTCCTATCAGGCGTGGATCCTTGGGCATTGGAAATTGTATCCCAAGGTTACAAACTGGAGTTCGAAGAAGTGCCTCCTTGACGATTTCTCAAGTCGGCCTTGCCAGCCTCTTTCCCGGAGAGGGGAGTGGTATTAGATGCAATTCAAAAGCTTTATCAACAGCAAGTGATTGTCAAGGTTCCCCTAGGCCAACAGGGAAAAGGGTGCTATTCAACACTGTTTGTGGTCCCGAAGCCGGATGGTTCGGTCAGACCAATTTTGAATCTAAAATCCCTAAACCTATACTTGAAAAAGTTTAAATTCAAGATGGAATCACTCCGGACTGTGATATCCAGTCTGGAAGCAGGGGATTTTATGGTGTCGCTGGACGTGAAGGATGCCTACCTTCATGTCCCCATATTTCCTCTTCATCAAGAATACCTGCGTTTCGCGGTACAGGACTGTCATTACCAGTTTCAGATGTTGCCGTTTGGGCTTTCCACAGCCCCGAGGATTTTCACCAAGGTAATGGCGGAAATGATGGTGCTCCTGCGCAAGCAGGGGGTCACAATTATCCCGTACTTGGACGATCTCCTGATAAAGGCGAGATCCAGGGATCAATTGCTGAAAAGTGTGTTACTCTCCCCGAGAGTGTTACATCAACACGGTTGGATTCTCAATCTGCCAAAGTCTCAGTTGCTTCCAATGACTCGACTATCATTCCTAGGCATGATTCTGGACACGGAACAGAAGAGGGTTTTTCTACCAATAGAAAAAGCCCAGGACATCCAGAACATGGTCAGGGACCTGCTAAAACCAAAAAGAGTGTCTGTTCATCAATGCACTCGAGTTCTGGGAAAAATGGTGGCAGCCTACGAGGCCATCCCCTTCGGCAGGTTCCATGCGAGGACGTTTCAGTGGGACCTTCTCGACAAATGGTCGGGGTCCCATCTACACCTTCATCAAAAGATAAGCCTGTCCCCCAGGGCCAGGGCGTCTCTCCTGTGGTGGCTGCAGAGTGCTCACCTTCTAGAGGGTCGCAGGTTCGGCATTCAAGACTGGGTTCTGGTGACCACGGACGCGAGCCTCCGAGGATGGGGAGCAGTCACAAAAGGAAGAAATTTTCAGGGGATATGGTCAAGCCAGGAGGCTTGTCTACACATCAACGTACTGGAATTGAGGGCCATATACAACGGCCTACGACAAGCGGAGTATCTTCTTCGCGACCTGCCGGTTCTGATTCAATCAGACAACGTCACAGCAGTGGCTCATGTAAACCGCCAAGGCGGGACAAGGAGCAGAGTGGCAATGGCGGAAGCCACCAGGATTCTGCGCTGGGCAGAAAATCACGTAAGTGTTCTGTCAGCAGTCTTCATACCAGGAGTGGACAACTGGGAAGCAGACTTCCTCAGCAGACACGATCTCCATCCAGGAGAGTGGGGACTTCATCAAGAGGTCTTTGCAGAGATAGCAAGTCTTTGGGGACTTCCTCAAATAGACATGATAGCGTCACGCCTCAACAAAAAGCTTCGGAGGTATTGTGCCAGGTCAAGGGACCCTCAGGCAGTAGCGGTAGATGCCCTAGTGACACCATGGGTGTTTCTATGTGTTACCTCCTCTACCTCTCATCTCAAAAGTGTTGAAAATCATAAGACGAAACAGAGTACAAGCAATACTCGTGGTTCCAGATTGGCCTTGAAGGGCCTGGTATTCGGATCTATGTGGATAGAGCAGAGTTGAGGACTCGTCCTCAATTTCTGCCTAAGGTGGTCTCTTCTTTTCATATGAACCAACCTATTGTGGTGCCTGTGGCTACGGGTGACTTGGAGGACTCCAAGTCCCTGTATGTGGTCAGGGCCTTAAAAATTTACGTAGCCAGGACGGCTAGGGTTAGAAAAACAGAGGCTCTGTTTGTCCTGTATGCAGCCAACAAGATTGGCGCGCCTGCTTCTAAACAGACTATTGCTCGCTGGATCTGTAACACGATTCAGCAGGCTCATTCTACGGCTGGATTGCCGGTACCAAATTCGGTAAAGGCCCATTCCACTAGGAAGGTGGGCTCTTCTCTCCCAAGAAGAGCGGCTGCCCGAGGCGTCTCGGCATTACAGTTGTGCCGAGCAGCTACTTGGTCGGGTTCAAACACTTTTGCAAAATTCTACAAATTTGATACCCTGGCTGATGAGGACCTCGCGTTTGCTCAATCGGTGCTGCAGAGTCATCCGCACTCTCCTGCCCGGTTTGGAGCTTTGGTATAAACCCCATGGTCCTTACGGAGTCCCCAGCATCCTCTAGGACGTAAGAGAAAATAAGATTTTAAACCTACCGGTAAATCTTTTTCTCCTAGTCCGTAGAGGATGCTGGGCGCCTGTCCCAGTGCGGACTAAATCTGCAAGACTTGTATATAGTTGTTGCTTACATAAGGGTTATGTTACAGTTGGAATCGGTCTTTGACTGATACTGTTTTTTCGTTCATACTGTTAACTGGTCGGGTATATTCTAAGTTATATGGTATGATTGGTGTGGGCTGGTATGAATCTTGCCCTTAGATTTACAAAATCCTTTCCTCATATTGTCCATCTCCTCTGGGCACAGTTTCTCTAACTGAGGTCTGGAGGAGGGGCATAGAGGGAGGAGCCAGTGCACACCCATACTAAAAGTTCTTTAGAGTGCCCATATCTCCTGCGGAACCCGTCTATACCCCATGGTCCTTACGGAGTTCCCAGCATCCTCTACGGACTAGGAGAAAAAGATTTACCGGTAGGTTTAAAATCTTATTTTTTTTAAAGAGAACTCTTCATACACAAAGGAGAGGTAGCCAATTGTGTCCTATCCATCATATTTGAGAACGCAGCATCTCAGTTCTTTAGGGATAACTGACATCACTGCTGCATGAAGCTGGAAGGGACAGGGCCGGTGCAAGGATTATCAGCTCCCTAGGCAAACCCCCACCCCCCATTCCAAATACACAGTCCCTTAAGTGAAAAAGTGTGGGGGCACCATCTTATAGGTTTCACAGCCACCGCCTGATAAAGAAGCAGCACTGCAAACTATAATTTTGCACCCTCCTTTAACTCATAAAGGAACAGAGGGAGGGTGAGGGTAGGGACACTGAGGGGGGTTAGAGGGAGGGTGAGGGCAGGGACGCTGAGGGGGGTTAGAGTGAGGGCGGGGACGCTGAGGGGGAGACAGAGGGAGGGTGAGGGTAGGGACACAGGGGGGTTAGAGGGAGGGTGAGGGCAGGGACGCTGAGGGGGAGATAGAGGGAGGGTGAGGGCGGGGACGCTGAGGGGGAGACAGAGGGAGGGTGAGGACAGGGACACTGAGGGGGGTTAGAGGGTGGGTAAGGGCAGGGACGCTGAGGGGGAGACATAAGGAGGGTGAGGGTAGGGTCACTGAGGGGGGTTAGAGGGAGGGTGAGGGTAGGGACACTGAGGGGGGTTAGAGGGAGGGTGAGGGTAGGGACGCTGAGGGGGAGTTAGAAGGAGGTTGAGGGTAGGACGCTAGCGGGGGTTAGAGGGAGGGTGAGGATAGGGATGCTGAGGGGGATTAGAGGGTGGGTGTGGGCAGGGATGCTGAGGGGGGTTAGAGGGAGGGTGAGGGCAGGGACGCTGAGGGGGGGACAGAGGGAGGGTGAGGGTAGGAACACTGAGGGGGGTTAGAGGGAGGGGGGGTATGGACACTGAGGTGGGTTAGGGGGAGTGTGAGGGCAGTGACGTTGAGGGGGAGTTAGAGGGAAGGTGAGGGCGGGGACGCTGAGGGGGGGTTAGAGGGAGGGTGAGGGTAGGGACGCTGATGGGGGTTAGAGGGAGGGTGAGGGCAGGGGTGATGACAGGGAGTTAGAGGGAGGGTGAGGGTAGGGACGCTGATGGGGTTAGAGGGACTGTGATGGTCGGGACGCAGACTGGGAGTTAATGGGAGGGTGGGGGCATGTGTACATAGGATGCAGTAATCTGTGTACCGTCCTAAGACATACTTTTCCTGACATATGCCTTCTGTGGAATTTTATTTGAAATGATGTGTATATAAATATATGTTTGTATGTATGTGTAACATTAAAAAATATAGCTCTATTAAAATAAACAAATGCTTTAAATCTATGTGTCAATTAAACTTAATATGTAGTCTATATGCAATGCAGAGAGCCCCCGACTGTCACTTACCTGATAAAGGCTGAAGCAGTGCCTCCTCTCCATTTAAGGGACAGGCAGCTGTCACACGTGGGTCTCTATTTCTGATGTCTCGTCTCCACCTCCTGGTTATTGCGTGCCGCTCCTCCTCGGTTAGTCTTTGCAGGGGGCGGGTCAGGCTTTGCTCTTGGTGTGACATCATCATGTCACACCAAGCAGCTACCCGTGCTACCCAGCGCAATGGGGAGGCGGAGCTCGGGACGGGACTCAGAGCTGCTAGTCTCCTCCTGGATTTGACTGGGCGGGCGGCGACAGCGGAAGTATATTTAAAATTTCTGTTATATGGCCAATGGGTGGTCCCGGCCCGGTGCACACCTGGACCCCCTTTAGTTTCGCCGGGCACGGTCACCGAGAGAGGGGGAGAGGCGGGACGCGCTCTACATGCTGCTGGTGCCGCTACTCACTGCCTGACATTCAGTGAAGGGCAGAGGCTGCGGCGGCTACAGTGCACATCAGCAAGGTAGCAGAGCAGGGAGAGCGCCTCCCTGCTTTGCAGACCTTGCTGAGCGATCAGCCGGTGGTTGGAGAAGTACTGGCCGCTGCTGTAAATCTTGCCATCCCGGGTGAAGGTGCCGCCCCGTCCTCTAGCAGCTCTTCTCCTTACACGACTTGCCAGCGTAGCTAGGGAGCGGATCTTCTTCCTGGTCATCGCGGCAGCAGGGAAGGGGGAGGTGGGGGGGGACAGGACCCGGACATCCAACACCGGGTGAACAGGGAGCGGGCGCCTCGCATCCCCCACAGCGCACATCCTGTGACATACTGTACTGCACTCCACTCAGCACCGCCCTCCAAGTGCCGGCGCCCATAGGCAGCTGCCTAAAGCTGCCTAATGGTAGCGCCGGCCCTGGGAAGGGATGTGTCACTAGACCCCACTGAACAGCTGAATATTGGCTCAGTCTACAACATGGCTGTTTCCATTGTCAGTGAAGATGAGTCCATTTTAATTAAGATTCACATGAGTATAAAATACATCAATATAACCAATTATAGGCACATTCAGTAAAGCAGCAAGATATACCCCACACAAGTCACCAGCAACTTGATGAAAATAGCAAATATTCACAAAAGAAGGTTATATACTTTGCATGGGTTTCCTCCGGGTACTCCGGTTTCCTCCCACAATCCAAAAATATACTGGTAGGTTAATTGGCTCCCTTCAAAATTAACCCTAGCGTGAATGTGTGTGTGTGTGTGTGTGTGTGTGTGTGTGTGTGTGTGTGTGTGTGTGTGTGTGTGTGTACATGTGGTAGGGAATATAGATTGTAAACTCCACTGGGGCAGGGACTGATGTGAATGAGCAAGTATTCTCTGTAAAGCGCTGTGGAATATGTGTGCGCTATATAAATAAATGGTAATAATAATAATAATAATATGTATTCTGCGCCCAACTTGTTCCAAATGTCTGGGATGTTATGTCAGTTTCTTTATGATGTGGATCACTCCAACGAATCCTCAGTTAATTTTTTTTTATGTAAAATCATACAATCATACGTATGGTTGTAAATGAACAAAAAATGCCAGAAACAGGTATGTGACAGTCCGACCGGACTACTTTTGGGCACCCACAGAGTGGTGTATAGAATAAGATGCTCGCATTTATGCTTACATAAAAGGGGTGGGATATATTCCTATAAACGTATCTTTGCGATCCACCGTTGAAACACACCATACCCTTATGTGTGGAATAACATAGATGCTTACATGTAATCTTACATTAAGATAATGAATTGAAAGCACATCAAGGTATCTTTCGTAGCCTCTCAGATGTGGCCATAGAATGAAACAAGAAAAATGCTCCTCATGGTATAGTATTTAAAAACACATTTTATTACCATTCATAAAATAAGGGGGTAATAAATTCCTCCATACCAGATTTTAGATGACAGTTCACAAAGAAATCAAGGATTGCAGATGGAACCCGGTATGTGCGGCAGGCAAGCTGTGGCACAGCTATAACATTATTCAAAGGAATACAGGGAAAAGTGTTATTCCTGCTAGCTGGAACTTCCGGGGGATCACTTCCGGGCTATAGGGTACAGTATATAAACCCTTTAGTGCACACATCACTCCACCTTGATAAAGTGAACCTATAGGTGTTGAAACATGTTGGAATGAAAGGGGAGAGATTTGCGGCCCACCAGCTTGACACAGGAGGAGCTCAACGGCAGTGCATACCTGGGTTCCATCTGGGTAGCAGTTGCTTTACCGACGGATACAATACCAACGGTCATAATCCCGACAACCCTTGACCGACAGTCAATATACCAACACGGTCAAAATACCGACATGCATTATATCGACATGTTCAAAATGCCGACATAGTCAGAATACCGACATTTTAAATGCCGACATGTCAAAATGCTGACGTGTGTTTTTAAGGAATTTATGCCCATAAACAGACTTGTTCATACTTTACCATCCCAGTGGACCCAGAGGGGGAAGATAATAGTGTGCGGAGAGCAGCGAGGTACCGTGGTACACTTACACGGTGTCCATGTCTACCTACGTTGACATTGACACAACCCCCCCTAAAAACTCATTCTGACTGTCGGCATTTTGAATATGTTGGCATAATGAATGTTGGTATTTTGACCGTGTCTGTATTTTGACTGTTGGTCAGTGGCTGTCGGGATTATGACTGTCGGTATAGTGTCCGTCGGTAAATCATACTGAACCCGTTCCATCTGCATTCCTTTTATGTAAGCATAAATGTGAGCATCTTATTCTATACACCAGTCTGTGGGTGCCTAAAATTAGTCCGGTCGGGCTGTTACATACCTGTTTCTGACATTATTAACCATTTATTCATTTACAACTTTACATCTGATTGAAATTTTTTTTTTTTTTTACATAAAAAAACTTAACTGAGGATTCACTGGAGTGATCCACATCATAAAGAAACTGACATAACATCTGAATCCCAGACATTTGGAACAAGTTTGGCACAGACTATATTTCAAGAATCCCATGAGGGCAATAAGCTCACCTGTAAGCAGTCACTAAGGCCGGTGCTGCGGGTTGAATTATTCCTGTAAGCCTACTCACAGACCTAATTGCAGCATCAAATTTGTTAGCTAATGGACAAAACCATGGTAGTCATTCCGAGTTGATCGCACATAGCAACATTTTGCTGCTCGTGCGATCAACTTGACGCCGCCTATGGGGGAGTGTATTTTAGCATAGCAGGGCTGCGATCGCTTGTGCAGCCCGGCTATGCTAAAAAAGTTTCCTGCAAAACAAGACCAAGGTCAGACCTACTTACCCTGTGCGACGGATCCAGCGACAAAGGTCCCGGGATTGACGTCAGACATCCGCCCCCCAAACGCTTGGACACGTCTGCGTTCACCTCACCACGCCTGGAAAATGGTGAGTAGACGCCCTGGAACGCTTCCCCACTGTCAATCTTGTAGCAATCGCCGCTGTGATCACTTTCAGTGCTGGCCGCGTCGCTGCCCGGCGGCGACGACCATTGCCAGGCAACGACACGCCTGCACATTGCGGGCGCCATGCAGCCGCAGTCCCGACCCAGTCGCGCCGCAACGAAGAACCGCTGCATGCGAACGGGTCGGAATGACCCCCTATGTGCACTGCAGGGGGCAGCTATAACGTGCAGAGAGAGTTAGATTTGGGTGGGGTGTGTTCAAACTGAAATCTAGATTGCAGTGTAAAAATAAAACAGCCAGTATTGACACTGCACAGAAACAATATAACCCACCCAAATTTAACTATCTCTGCACATGTTACATCTGCCCCACCTGCAGTGCACGTTATTTCCATTAGCTAACAGATTTGCTGCTGCCATCAGATCTGAATTACGCCCACTGAGCAGTAATTTACAGTATATTTCAGAGGACGGGCGTTTAATCTGCACTTTATGTAGCAAATACAGTATTCTATTCTGGCACTTCTGTGTTTATAAGCACTAGCATCACTTGGGGCACTTTTCCTCAAATTGATGGGTGTTTACTTTTAACGCTCTCACTGGCCTCAGATGGTGACTGAATCATTCTATACACATTGGGATAAATTTACTAAAATGGGAGTTCTAATTAAGATGGGAAGTTGCCCATAGCAACCAATCAGATTCCAGGTATTATCTTCTAGAAGGTGCTAGATAAATGATAAGTACTGTAGAATCTGATTGGTTGCTATGAGCAACATCCCATCTTAAATAGAACTCACATCTTAGTAAATTTACCCCATTATATCTGGGACACTCACTCCACAAGGAGCTATTCCAATTACCTTCAGTGACATTCGTTTGGATGTTTGCTGAACAGTACTTGCAATCCTCCAAAGCCGTAACGAGGTGTGGGCAGATGGTGCGTTGCACACAGTTCATTTGCGCTGTGGGCACACCATCAGCATCCACCCCATTTGGCCACCGCAAGCAGCAACGCTGTGTACTACCTAATATCATAGCAGCATTGCGCCCAGCTCCTTCTCTGCTGGACGCAGCGCTGCTGATATACTTACAGGAAGCAGCAGCGCTCCCCCATCCTTCCTTGACTCCAGCAGCACGCTGAAAACAGAGCCAGGATACACCTTCGGCTCCTTCTGGCGAGGAGCCGTGCAGAGGATGTGCGTCACCTGCACGGAGACTTCCCCTGCCGCTGCCATGGCCGCCCGCACTTCCAAAGAAGAGCAGCTCAGACCGTCGATGGGTGAGTGCTCTGAAGCAAGTCCTGCGGGGAGGGGGTGTTTACAGCGGCAGCCAGACCTGGGAGGAGGGGATACTTGTGGTGGCAGGTCCATGGAGGGGTGATCGAGATAAATTTAGCTGGCCGGCCAGTAACTGTCTCCACTAACTCTGTGTGTCTCTCACATGGCTGAGGTGCTGACAGGTGGGGAGGGGAAGGTGTCACAGCCTGTGGACCCCCCCCACTCCTGTCAGCACCCAAGGCATGTGAGACTCACAGGTAAGTATAATTATCTCTCTCTCGGACTCTGCCTGCCTAATGTGTGAAAATGGGGGGACTGCTGCCATAATGTGTAAAAAGGGGGACTCTGCTGCTGTAATGTGTAAAAAAGGGGGATTGTGCCTGCCTAATGTGTAAAAATCCGGGACTCTGCCTGCCGTTATGTGTAAAAAGGGGGACTCTGCCTGACATAATGTGTAAAATGGGGGTCTCTGTTGCAGTAATGTGTAAAAAAGGAGGACCCTGCCTGCCTAACGTGGGGACTCTGCCTACTGTTATGTGTAAAAAGGGGACTCTGCCTGCTGTAATGTGTAAACAGGGGGACTCTGCTGCCATAATGTGTAAAAAGGGGACGTACTGTGTGAAAGGGGAGCTCTGCCTGCCAGAATGTGTAAAAGGTAGCTAAGTGGTCACACCCCTTCCCCATGAAGCCATGCTCCCCTATTTTTGGGTGCGTGCCTACGGCGCACACTGGCCCTATTTACTATATGGGGTGGGGTGTGTGTGTGGGGGGGGGGGGGGGGCACCGATGCAGTTTCTTGCATACAGCTCTGAAATGTCTAGTTACGGCACTGCAGTCCTCAAACACTTTGATGCTTCTTTTTTAGTTTTTATATTGTGTTTAGCTGTGATTGATAAATGTACCTTTTTATTGCTTCTCTATATTTGTAGGGCTATAAAAGACCAAAGCCTACAGCTCCAAAATAACGCAACAGATTTGTTTGTATTCTCTAATGCATAAGTATAAGTGAAAGCGCCAGGTTTTCTTAAATAGAGTTTTACCTTTCTTTTCTGGCTTGCTCATGGTTATGAAGAAACACTAAAAATAAAGAACCAAATAGAGTTAAAATTTACCGCACAAGAAAAAGTCAACCCAAATGCTTAAAGTTTTTGACATACATTTAGATAACTTTAATTTATTGGTGTGCTATACTGCATTTCTATTGAAAATATTGATCATTCTATCTTGCTGATAAACCATATTTTTTTATAAGCACAAAGATGTTTGTTTTGTTGCTATGAAATACAGTAGTAGACATTAACCACAATGCAGAGTGCACAGGAGAGCTGAGTTGTATCCCAAAGTAACAAAACATAGCAGTGTCTGTGGATAAACTGTCATTACATGGCTAAAATGCACAGAAGGAATAAGGAAGACAAAGCATATTTGTAATAAAAGGAGGAGAATATTGACAAATCAATCAGAAAGTGCTGTGCTGTGACACGGTGTGTTGTTTTACTTATTACTGTATCTGATATTCCAAAACAAAATGTTCTGAACGGTAAATGATAAAACATGCACACTGTGTCTGTCCAGACTGCCCAGGACTGTAATGATGTATGTCCCGATGCTGGTGCTTGTATCATTTCCAGGGTTATTTCAGTAGCGGTAATCCTAGTTTATCTCAAGTACTAAGATGGCTTCCTTTTTGGCAGCATGCTCTTTGTACCCAATGACCCAAATTATAGTGCAACATGGATTTCTGCCCGTATCTCCAAGGTCCCCATATGGAGGGATGAACCAGGCTATCAGGAGAGGAGTAGAAAGCCCACATTGGACCAAACAACAGACGTATGGTGGGAAAGGCCTGAAGGAAAGCTAATTTACCTCATAGACGGATGATTGATGAGGAAACAGTGACAAATTTGCCATTATAATTTAAACATGACCATGTAGCCAGGAAATGGTTAATTAACAGGTGCAGTCGGGATACTGAGGGCATTTAGTATGGTACTAACAATAAAAGAGAACAGACAGGGAAGCTGCATGTCTCTGTGGTCTCCTTATTCACCCATGTGAGGAGTGCCATTACATGTATTATGCCAGCCGAGTAGTCATATTTGTGGGAATTATTAGTGGTCTCTAGGTCGACCACACTTAGGTCTACACTGTCTAGGTCGACCACTATTGGTCAACAGTAAGTATGTCGACATGGTTTCTAGGTTGACATGTTCTAGGTCGAAATGACAAAAGGTCGACATGAGTTTAAAAAAAAAATAATTTTTAAACTTTTTCATACTTTATGATCCACGTGGACTACAACTGGGAACAGTAACCTGTGCCGAGCACAGCGAGGAAGCTTGCCCGAAGCTGCGAGGGGACATGGTGCACTAATTGGAGATCCCGGTCACTGTACATAGAAAACGACACCAAAAGAAGTGCAAAAACTTATGTCGACCTTCTCTCATGTCGACCTAGTACATGTCCTCTAGAGAGAGACACCAAGGTCCAAAGGGATAATGCACAGGCATTTATTAACAATAAATGGTAGATTGCTGAAAAAACCAACCAATAAAGACATTACTTGACCCAAAGAAAAAAAAGGGGGCCCAAAAATAACAATAGGTTGGAGGTGCGCCACTAAGCTGAAATTGCAGTATATTTCTAAAGGTGATTAATGTAGACCACTAGTGGGTGCTTCATTAAACAAAGAGGCTTAGTGTGTGGCGCACTCTTTTATGTAATATTAGTTAATTTTAAAATATAACTTTTATTTCATTTGTTAAAATAAATCTCCCTGTCCAGGCATGTAAATGTATGTATAGCCTGAGAGTAGAACTACAAAAAATAATTGCCTATAATTTTTAAAAATCCAAATACTGGTAAGATTCCAGAATTAATATGGGCAATTAATTTCACTGATATTGTCAAGCCAAGTGATATATATTTTTTTTTTTTAATTATTATTATGCACATATGCTAAAGGCTATCAGTTATGCCTATTAGCATGATTTATTCAGTCTTGGATCCTAAATATGAGCCTGACAAAAAAGCTTTTTTCAGGAAAAAATTATTATATATCACTGTTTGCGTAATAGATCTAATTACGTCGTGGATTACAATAATGAAGAGAAAATTTGCCGCAGTATCATAACTATCTGTACTGAGCTTGGCTCTCAGTTTCTGGATTATTTGCACGGCAACGAAATTGGGCATACATTTAGCATATGTGCATAATAATAATTTTTAAAAAAATATATCACTTGGCTTGACAATATCAGTGAAATTAATTGCCCATATTAATTCTGGAATCTTACCAGTATTTGGATTTTTAAAAATTATAGGCAATTATTTTTTATAGTTCTACTCTCAGGCTATACATACATTTACATGCCTGGACAGGGAGATTTATTTTAACAAATGAAATAAAAGTTATATTTTAAAATTAACTAATATTACATAAAAGAGTGCGCCACACACTAAGCCTCTTTGTTTAATGAAGCACCCACTAGTGGTCTACATTAATCACCTTTAGAGACCTAGTACATGTCGACATAGAGTTCCTGTCGACCTAGAAACCATGTCGACCTACTTACTGTCGACCACTAGTGATCAACTTAGACACTGTCGACTTAAGTGTGGTCTACCTTGCATACCACACCCTTATTAATGCCACGTCTGCCAGCTGCAGAGGATCATTGAAGGATGCTAGCTTGGATCCATGGTTTCTTATCAGACTAAATGTATTTCAGCACTAGTTTTTGAAGTGAGGAAAAAAGAGTATTCTGAAATACTTCTGCTCCCACACTAAGCCACGGACCCAGCACGTTGTTTGCCAGTCTTGCTGAGACCTCACGGACCCAGTGGTGAGCTAAAATCTTAGGCAGTTGTGGAGGTGGTAGCATAGCGCACGTTCTGCGGGCTATGCTGAGCAGAACAGCATTCAAACCAACAACTGTCTACAGTTAAACACTCTTTGGAACTGTTGTTGGGATCCTAAATATCTGTTGCTAACCATTAAGTGGAGCACCACGTGAACTATACATCCTCTGTGGACTAAAACATTGCTCCGTGAGCTGGTAATTACGTGCTACAGTGCGGTGTCATATATCAGTGCTAAAAATTGATTTTTACAGACCATATTTTATATCCATATTTTATGCTACATATAATAAATTGTCTTTAACAAATGTATTTCCACTCAAGCACTCCCTTGTGATATTTTATATCATTGTTTTTTTTATTTATTTAATTACGAGAAATGTAGAGACTGTACCAGTGCTTGAGAACTGACTAAATAAAATAAATGAGAAGGGAATAGTACAGAATAAGTAATAATCCTTGATCTGAAGTTCTTTTTCATGGAATACGAACAGAAAAAATTGCATAGTGTAATACAGTTGACAAAGTGGGTGAAAATCCCTTTTAAAGATGGTAATAAAATGGGTGTAAATGGAACTTAATCATAAAAAGGTGGGAATATAGTGTAAAACCATTACTATGAAATGTATTAATTGAACAATAAAATCCAATTATCATAATCTTATGGCTCAGAATCACATTACAAGGAACTAGGTAGAGCCATAACAGAAAGAGGTTATAAACAGGCATGGTATATGAACATCTTTGAGATCTGTTGTACAGTATATGGGGATCTTGTTGAACCTACAGAATTGAATGTGTAAGTTTGTGGTGAAATGCTAATTTTGGAGGACAAGAGGATAATCATGAGGAAAGGTCTGACCAGACTGTTGGGCACATCTAAAAGAACTCGGATCTCTAATATGAGTTTCTCATTTATAAAAAAACAGGCATTGGAGACAAGCAATATGACCAGAATAGGGGGCATAACTACAGACCAAAGTGATAGGTAGTTGGACGAGTGTGCCAATGAACATGAGAAATCTTCATTCGGGTCCATGATGGGCATTTTGAACAGAGAGTGCGATGTTGTTACAGACTTAAAATGCAACACCTCTGTGTTTGGATGTAGCACCGGTGAAGAAGGTTTGGAAAAAGTGTTTCCCCTGGAGGGAGTAGTGTCGAAAAGGCAAATTGAGTCTCTTCAAAGAAATCAATGTCTGACTTTTCTTCAGCACAGCTAGGTGTCTGGAACATTTTGAGGGAGGTTATTAAATCCCTTTACATTAAAGGACTGTAAATGAAGTTTGGTACTAGAGTGAAGTACAGTTGATGCCAGCTTTTCCAGGATGACAATGCCTTCTGCAGGTCTGTCTAGTAGGAGATCGGTTCCCAATGCATCAGGACTGATTTGTTTCTTTAGTGTGAAAGTTTCATACCTAAAAGCATGAATTAAAGAACATGTGCTGAAATGTATTTAGGCTGAGAACAGAACAACACTGACTATGAAGAGAGAATTGCAAAGATATTGAGAAGCAAGAAGTGAGACATCACCTGACAAAGATTATACATCCATTGTAAAGCCCATATATCCAGGTCTTGTGTGGAGCTGTAAAATGATTTTGTATTTCAGTGTAAAAATGAACAAGGATTATATCACTGTGAAAGTATTTATGGAAACCAAGACTATATTTAACTCCATACTGTATGTTATACCAAAGTCTTTAAAAAAGAGACCTAAAAAAACCCCCAACAGAAATTAATTAAAAGAGGACACTGAATTGGCCATGTCGAGCCCATGGTGAAAAGATCTTTGGTGTCCCCCTCTCCCTTGAGTAATAAAAAGATACCTTACCTATGGTTTCTGTGCCACCTGGAACCTCTGAAGAAATTGAGCCTCTCTGAGCAGATAGCTTCTTGAGTCACTATTTATATAGGAAATAACATGGTATGGATAACACCTTTGAGATAGGAATAAAGCCAATGTCAACATCATACAACAAAGGTTCAACATGAAAATACATAGTAATAGTAGTTTTGGGGCAAGGCAAAATATGAATTTCTCTGATTAAGCAATTTAGTATTACTAAATTGTATTTTCTAATTTGTTATACAATTTGTATCAGTAATACGTATATTGTATCAGTAATACGGTATATAAATAATTGGTAATAATAATAATAATAATAATATTTTCTTCTAAACCTGCCAGTTGTGATTCATGTACAGCCCCTTCCCCTAGTTCTTTCCAGCCTCATACACCCAGTGTATATGATATGGCTGATGGACAACCCGGGGGTGGGCGGGTGGAGGAGTGTGACGGGTGGAGTGAAGTTTCTTCACTCCCTGCCGTCACCCAGCCCCATAGCCCTGCATGCTAATATGGACGAGATTGTCCATATTGGCTTGCATGAAGAAACGAGCCGGCACCAACGATTAACGAGCGCAGGGCCGCGCATCGTTCTCGTTGGTGCATACACACTGAGCGATATGAACGATATCGCGTTCAGTAATGAACGAGATCGTTTATATTGCTCAATTTAATCAGCAAGTGTGTAGGACCCTTTAGATAAAAGTGAATTAAAATTGCATCAAACATATTACAATACATTTGGATTATAAACAATCCCAGACCAACAAAAAAAGAGAAGAAAATAATGTAAACAAAAAAAATAATGATTGACTTATGGAGTGGAAAAAAAATGACGACATTATAATAACAGAGTTACAACGCACAGTGATTGAACAGGTTCTACATGGTTAACAAAATGACAGCATCTGTAATTTACAGTATATTACGGTGTCACACTGGCAATAGTCTTCATGGATCACTGGGTCCACATCTGCAGTGGGACCAAAATATTCTCATCACTCAGTCATCTTTGTTTTCTTTTCCATAGCAACACCGTATGCTGGACAATGCACTGTACTGCACTGCAGCTGTAAAAACAGCTGTGCATTTCAATATGACCATCACTAATTATGACATGTTTTAGTAAACATACATTTCAGCTGTGATAAGTGGTAGCAGTATACATTTTTTGTAAGCTTTCAAACTCTAACAATAACATAAGCACTTAAATAAGATTCAGATAGCCATCAAAGCCCATTCATTCCATGCCTTTCTCCAGTGATATATTTAACTTTTCTTAACTCTAGTTATTAGAAAGGGGTACTCAGATTATTACTTAACACCAATAGGTAAAAAAAAATAGATTTGCATCTTTAAAATGAATCTGAATCTTAACTCTGTGTTGTCACTTTGCCAATTCGATCCGCAGGAGACATTTTTATCCAGTTGATATGGCTGACTCATGTATATCCTCACCCCTTCACTATTGAGTCTTTTCTCACCCCTATGCGGAGTCTGTTTTTGCATTTTTTTACACTGGTGATCACAGAGAATAAAAACTAAAGGGCCACCTTTTATTTTCTGCAGTGTAGGTCAATAATCTATGTGAGTGCTCCCCTCTTTTAGACAAGAGTACTTCCATGTTTCTAAGTGCCATGTTGGGTTAGATAGGAATAGGGCCATAACTAGGGGTGTTTGAGTGGTGTCAGCACAATCGGACCTCACTGCCTGGATGACACCTGTATTTGGCTTTCAGGGTACTTAGAACAGCACCTTGCAGCCTGAGTATCCGCCAGAGAGCTGTTCTTTGCATCCTTAGTACATGGTGAAAGCACAGCTTTCTGGTCCAAATGCCTGCCCAACACCTTCTTCGAGACAGCGTAATGCCTTATTTGTGGGGGTCACCAACACAATGATACCACCTCCCCAACTCTTTACTGCTGTGGATTACTAAGCAATGTTATCATTTACAAAATAGTGAGGATAAATTGTATATGTAATTCAACCTAATATGCTGGATATCTAATTATGACTGTGGTTGCATGTCACTGATCAAACTATATCATTCATCAAAGCCTATATCACATGTCTACTGTAAAAAGAAAAATACAGCATGTCAGTTACAGTTACCCACAATAACAGCAACTACGTTTTAGAGCTGATTGGAGCATTACAAAAGAACCTAAATACAAAAGTCAGTTTGAAAGAATTTTTAGCTGGTTTTCAATACGTCACCTAGCAGTTGATGTTCTCCTCTGCACATACAGAATCTAAGCACAAACCAGTCAATTCATCTCTTATACAGATGGGTCCTTGCTGATCTTACATGCGACCCATTCGCATATAGCAGCTAAGTTGCGACTGCGACTAGTCGCAGCTCGGTGCAGCTAATCTTATACGCGATATGTATGCATGTGCGTACGCATTGGCTGTAAGATCAGAGAGGACAGCGCTGTACTAATGATGAAAAAACAGAAACAGTAAACATATGTTTGGTGAAAGATCACACCTCTAATTATATTTCACATGATATCTGAGAAAGCACTATCAACTATCAGCTCCAGCCATCACTTACAAACAATAATAAACCAGGCGGAGACATACATATGTAACTGGCATTCCCAGGTTGTGGAAAACCCAATCCATCTCTAGGCTTAGTACTGTGTCACCCAATAACTAACCAGAGTCCCCTCCTACTGTCCCTTATTCTACCTGTTGTCACTTACTAGTGTTCTTCCCCACCTGCTATGCCTCATTTGCAGTATATTACAGTCCCACACTGGCAGCAGACTACATGGATCACTAGGTCCGCATCTGCAGTGGGACCAGAATATTCTCATCTTGCAGTCATCTTTGTTTTCTTTTTCATAGCATCTCTGTATACTGGACAAAAATTACTGCACTTCAAATGAAAACAAGCAATGGACTTATACAAAACATACCAAAATGCATAAAAATGTTGGATGAGTGGGAAATTCTTCATGAAGTCAAGAAGCCATAACTTTGCATTCCTCTAAATATTTAACTTCCCAATTCACCTAAACCCTGCCTCTATCTCAATGGTCTCTGCAATTGAAAAGTGTGCTTAGTAACAACTGTTTCCCAACCCTAACACTGATATACTAAAACAATCTAGATATTTAAATACCTTCAGACCTATAAAGCTTTCACTTGTCCATCAATCTAAAGGGAGGTACATGCAGAGAAATCCATGCTTAAATTCTAAGCAATTTGACTGACTATTCAGCGATAGCGATGCACGGACCCGGGGGCACATCGCTATTGCTGCTGCTAGATTGGCCTGCATGCAGGCACAATCTAGCAGGTTGCTCATTTCACCGCTGGTACCGTATAAGATATACAACAATAATATACAACAATAATACATTATGTACACAGTATTAAAATGTGCCTTCGTTAACAGGTACAGGTCAGGCACTGGTTGCACTGTGAACCTGATTCAGAGGAGGAGGCAGTCCGGGCAGCTGCTACTGTATGTCTTTAGTAGCAGCAGATCTGAGAATTTATACTAATGCTGAAAGAGCTACATTTAGGTTCTCAGAGCGTATGTCTGTGTCCAAAGACGCAGCATCTGATCCACATTGCGATTGTTGGGCATCTGAACAGCACTAGGGAAGCAAAATGCCTCTGTTTTCAAAGCTGCTCCTCAACTCCATCCCCAAACACCTGCAGTTATCTAACTCCACACAACTGGTGCCTAAGCATCAACGCGGCATATGCACACAGTGGCTTCGGTGCATGAAAAAAAAAAAAAAAAATTGTCAATTGCAACTGAATCAGGATCACATATGAGTCTGAATCAGACCCCATGCACTTTTTTTTTAGCAGTGAGCCACAGTCCAATGGCACTGGATTTTTTTCTAATCTAGAATATGGGGAAGATTTATCAAAGCTTGGAAAGAGATAAAGAACCGACCGACCAATCAGCTCCAGTCATTTTTCAAACACAGAAAATGACAGATGCTGTTTGGTTGGTACTCTATCTCTCTGCACGCTTTGATAAATCTCCCCTTACATGCTAGTAGAAACCTTTGAATGCAAGTTACAGGTGATTTTTTTGTTTACCTGCCGTAATGAAAGCAATATATTTATCTTTTTTCATTTTTTCTCTATATCTTATATTAAAAAGAATGCTTGATTTCTAATAAAATTATTCTTTTATTTTTCAGCATTCAAAGATCCCATTAAGGCAGCATGTTTATTTGCTCACTGGCCGTGGGATTTTGGTCTACTGAGAATTGCCATTGTTTATTGTTTTATGCTTAAACTGTTTCAAAGGGTTATGCAACTGGTAAAATTGTTTGTGGTTACATTTGTTATTTTGCAGATAGATTACAGAGCAGTTGTTATTTCACCTTAACTTTTTGCAGAACATTTCTCTCATTTAACACAAGAGTTTAAGCAATGTTATTTTGGTGATATAGAACAATATATACACATACTTGTTTTTCTTGTATAGTGAAAAATGTGTTTTATTTTAAACAATAAATATATCTAATTAAACTTGTAATACTAGTTTTATTACAATGTATTGAAATATAATAGTTGTGTGTTGAAAAAAATCCAACAACTTAAACCTTGTAAATTACCACTGTGTTGCTTCAGCTTAAATCAAAAAATTATCTCTTTGAAGTCAAAGTGGATAAAGAAAAACAATACTGTGGAACTCAAAGAGTAAAATCAAATAACATTTCTCTAATAATATAAATGTAAAGTTCTATCCTGTATGTATTATTTTATTGTTTTCAAATGAAAATGTATTTGTTGATGTTGCTAAGCAGATATTGTTCTTTTCTTTGGACGTTAGCCATACTTCTGTGCAGATTTAGGGCTAGTCGAACAGGAGCCCAGGCCAGTAAATAAATAAACATTACAACTGCCACAGTATTTATATTTCTTACATCTTTTAAGGGCAAATGATACTTTTTATTTCCCATATTAGCTTCTAATTCTCTTTTTAAAAATATTTATGCAAATAAGAGTGTATACTGTAATCAGAAACAAAACATTACAGAACAGTTACTTTGGCAACACACTCATGCTGGGAGACAGGAAACAACGTGTGAAATAGGGTCTGTACTGTATACCTGCAATAAGTGCCCTGTGCTATTCCCTCCTCCTGCACCAGGCATAATGTAAGTTATTTATGTATATAATACACTCTTATTACACAGCGTTTTACAAGAATATTTAGTCATTCACATCAGTCTCTGCTGCAGTGAAGCTTACAGTCTGTATTTCCTACTACATATTCACATATACTGTACATACTAGGGCTAATTTTTATGAAGTATCTGGACCAAACATACTGTACACAGACATGGGGATAATGTAGTTATGATACAGTTACCACCCCTTCCAAACCTTCACAGATTTAAAAACATTATTGTAAGTCAGTGCTTCTCAAACTGTGTGCCGTGGCACCCTCAGAGCACTGGCATGGGTGCCTCGGGTTGGTGGTCCAGGACCAATTCAGATTATCTATGGTCAATGTAATAGGCGAAACCAGTGCTGGTGGCCGCTAACCATACACTATGTAGACGGGATCCGGTCTCTAGGTCGACAGCAACTAGGTCGACAGTATGTAGGTCGACCACTATTGGTTGACAGTAACTAGGTCGACAGGGTTTCTAAGTCGACATGTTCTAGGTCAAAAGGTCGACATGAGTTTTTCACGATTTTTTTCTTATTTTAAACCTTGTCATACTTAATGACCCACGTGGACTACAATTGGGAATGGTAACCTGTGCCGAGCGCAGTGGTAGCGGAGCGAGGCACCTTGCTCGAAGCATGGCGAGCGTAGCGAGCCATGCAAGGGGACACGGTGCACTAATTGGGGTTTCCGGTCACTCTACAAAGAAAATGTCAACAAAACCCATAAATAACTCATGTCGACCTTTTGACCTGTCGACCTAAAACATGTCGACCTAGAGACCCTGTCGACCTAGCATCCCTATCGACCTAGTTACTGTCGACCAATAGTAGTCGACCTAGACACTGTCGACCTAGTTACTATCTACCTTCCATACCACACCCATGTAGACAATCAGAAGCAAATCCCTCACCACACAATTGAACCTAAGGATGACATATAGTATAAAACACAATTTACTTTATTTAACATTTCTTTCTACATTTCTCAATAAGAAACTTTTGGCCTAGGGGTGCAGTGTAAAAAATTCTGATGCTCTAAGGCGCCATGATTCAAAAAAGTTTGTTGTAGGTTATTAAGCTTCTGCTGAATAATCCTAGTGTGATTATGTGAATTACAATGTAGAGTGTAAATGGGTAATAGATGAGTGATTAAATATTCTCAAAAATCTTGAAATTCTAAATTCATTATACATTGCAGTCTGTTTGTTTCCCGTTCTTTAGACATGTTTAATTTCTTCTTCCATCCCTCTTCAGTGTTTCTATGCTAGTGACATAATACATAATACATCCCTCTTCAGTGTTTCTATCACTATGCTAGTGTCATAATACATAATACATCCCTCTTCAGTGTTTCTATGCTAGTGACATAATACATCCCTCTTCAGTGTTTCTATGCTAGTGACATAATACATAATACATCCCTCTTCAGTGTTTCTATGCTAGTGTCAAAATACATAATACATCCCTCTTCAGTGTTTCTATGCTAGTGTCATAATACATAATACATCCCTCTTCAGTGTTTCTATGCTAGTGACATAATACATAATACATCCCTCTTCAGTGTTTCTATGCTAGTGACATAATACATCCCTCTTCAGTGTTTCTATGCTAGTGTCATAATACATAATACAACCCTCTTCAGTGTTTCTATGCTAGTGACATAATACATAATACAACCCTCTTCAGTGTTTCTATGCTAGTGACATAATACATAATACATCCCTCTTCAGTGTTTCTATGCTAGTGACATAATACATAATACATCCCTCTTCAGTGTTTATATGCTAGTGACATAATACATAATACATCCCTCTTCAGTATTTCTATGCTAGTGACATAATACATAATACATCCCTCTTCAGTGTTTCTATGCTAGTGTCATAATACATAATACATCCCTCTTCAGTGTTTCTGTGCTAGTGTCATAATACATAATACATCCCTCTTCAGTGTTTCTATGCTAGTGTCATAATACATAATACATCCCTCTTCAGTGTTTCTATGCTAGTGACATAATACATCCCTCTTCAGTGTTTCTATGCTAGTGTCATAATACATAATACATCCCTCTTCAGTGTTTCTATGCTAGTGACATAATACATAATACATCCCTCTTCAGTGTTTCTATGCTAGTGACATAATACATAATACATCCCTCTTCAGTGTTTCTATGCTAGTGACATAATACATAATACATCCCTCTTCAGTGTTTCTATGCTAGTGTCATAATACATAATACATCCCTCTTCAGTGTTTCTATGCTAGTGTCATAATACATCCCTCTTCAGTGTTTCTATGCTAGTGTCATAATACATAATACATCCCTCTTCAGTGTTTCTATGCTAGTGACATAATACATAATACATCCCTCTTCAGTGTTTCTATGCTAGTGACATAATACATCCCTCTTCAGTGTTTCTATGCTAGTGTCATAATACATAATACAACCCTCTTCAGTGTTTCTATGCTAGTGACATAATACATAATACAACCCTCTTCAGTGTTTCTATGCTAGTGACATAATACATAATACATCCCTCTTCAGTGTTTCTATGCTAGTGACATAATACATAATACATCCCTCTTCAGTGTTTATATGCTAGTGACATAATACATAATACATCCCTCTTCAGTATTTCTATGCTAGTGACATAATACATAATACATCCCTCTTCAGTGTTTCTATGCTAGTGTCATAATACATAATACATCCCTCTTCAGTGTTTCTGTGCTAGTGTCATAATACATAATACATCCCTCTTCAGTGTTTCTATGCTAGTGTCATAATACATAATACATCCCTCTTCAGTGTTTCTATGCTAGTGACATAATACATAATACATCCCTCTTCAGTGTTTCTATGCTAGTGTCATAATACATAATACATCCCTCTTCAGTGTTTCTATGCTAGTGACATAATACATAATACATCCCTCTTCAGTGTTTCTATGCTAGTGACATAATACATAATACATCCCTCTTCAGTGTTTCTATGCTAGTGACATAATACATAATACATCCCTCTTCAGTGTTTCTATGCTAGTGACATAATACATCCCTCTTCAGTGTTTCTATGCTAGTGACATAATACATCCCTCTTCAGTGTTTCTATGCTAGTGTCATAATACATAATACATCCCTCTTCAGTGTTTCTATGCTAGTGTCATAATACATCCCTCTTCAGTGTTTCTATGCTAGTGTCATAATACATAATACATCCCTCTTCAGTGTTTCTATGTTAGTGACATAATACATAATACATCCCTCTTCAATGTTTCTATGCTAGTGTCATAATACTGTAGCTGGGTGTTTCTATCTTATCCTTATTTAATCCTTGTAATCCATGATTAATTAGCAGGGACTTTCCAGCCGAGGGACAAAGCTTCTGGCCATGTCTTCCCTTGTTTGTTCACTGCAACGTTTCCAATTTGCATGGACTGTGGTGCTGCATAATATGGATGCACTATACAAGTCAAGGATAATAATGTTCTAGGGGGTCTATTTACTAAGCCTTGAATGGAGATAAAGTGGATGGAGATAAAGTACCAGCCATTCAGCTCATAACTGGCATGTTACATACTGGGATTGAAAAATGACAGGAGCTGATTGGCTGGTACTTTATCTCCGTCCACTTTATCTCCATTGAGGGCTTAATAAATAGACCCATTAATTTGAAGAATGTCAGAAGCTTAGTGGTTGGTACTTTATCTCTCTCCACTTAATTTCTCCACAAGCTTTGATAAATCTCCCCCACACACATAAAACTGCTCATATACCAAATGTCATTCAGCGAACTCCTGCCCTAATCATGACCACTTTGATTAATACTCTCAAAGTTTCTAGACAGCAGATACTAAAACGAGTGTCCATAGCTCTGTATAATCTGTTAAACATGTTACAATAATTCATATTTTGTACACATGTATAGTGTTTATTCTAGCACCCTGCACCTTTCAAAACCTGTGCAGTTCTTCTTTCCTGCCTGGGTTGTCGCTCTGCTTTGGTGTTTTTAACACAGTCTGGTATGTATCTCGGCACTGAGATACAGACCAGACTGTGCTAGAAGCACCACAGTAGATAGCGACTCCCCAGCATACATGATATTACTTTGGTGATCCTGGTTATGTGATGATGATGTCATTTTTTTTCTGTAACCCATTGACCTTGGAAACATCTAATATTGCCACTGGTCTATATTTACAGTGGTGCTTGAAAATTTGTGAACCCTTCAGAATTTTTAATATTTCTGCTGAAATTTGGCCTAAAACTATGTCAAATTCCTCAGAAGTCCCCAAAGTAGTTAAAGATAGCTAAATCAAACAAATGAGACAAAAAATTATTCGTCCTAATTTTTTTTATTGAGGAAAATGATTCAATATCACATACAGTATCTGTGAGTGTCAAAAGTATGTGAACATTTAGGCTTAGCAGATATTGAAGGTGAAATTAGAGTCAGGTATTTTCAATCTATGGGATGACAATCAGGTTTGAGTGGACAACCTGTCTTTTTAAAAGAACAGGGATCTATCAAAGTCTGATGTTCACAACACATGCTTGTGGAAGTTTATCATGCCACGAACAAATGAGATTTCTGAAGACCTCAGAAGAAGATGTTGTTGATGCTCATCAGGCTGGAAAAGGTTACAAAACCATCTCTAAAGAGTTTAGACTACATCAATCAACAATCAGACAGATTGTGTACAAATGGAGGAAATTCCAAACCATTATTACCCTTCCCAGGAGTGGTCGACCAACAAAAATCACGCTAAGAGCAAGGCGTCTAATAGTTTGCAAGGTCACAAAGGAACCCAAGCTAACCTCTAAACAATAGAAGGCCTTTCTCACATTAGCTAATGTTAATGTTCATGAGTCCACTGAACAACAATGGTGTTTATGGCAGGATTACAAGGAAAAAGCAGCTGCTCCCCAAAATGAACATTTCTGCCTGTCTGCAATTTGCTAAAGATCACCTGGAGAAGGTTGAATGCTATTGGAACAATTGTTTGTGGACAGATGAGACCAAAATATAGCTTTTTAAATTAAATGAGAAGTGTTAAGTTTGGAGAAAGGAGAACACTGCTTTCCAGCATAAAAACCTCATACCATTTGTAAAACACGGTGGTGAGGGTGGTGGTATCATGGTTTGGCCTGGTTTGCTGCATCTGGCCCAGGATGACTTGCTATAATTGATGGGATAATGAATTCAGAATTAAACCAGAATATTCTAAAAGAAAATGTCAGGACATCTGTCCATGAGCGGCATCTCAAGAGAACGTGGGTCATGCAGCAAGACAATGACCCAGAGCACACAAGTCATTCGACCAAAGAATGGCTAAAGAAGAATAAATGTAAAGTTTTAAAGTGGCCAAGTCAAAGTCCTGACCTTAATCCAATCGAAATGTTGTGGAAGGACCTGAAGTGAGCAGTTCATGTGAGGAAACCCACTAACATTACAGATTTGAAGCTGTTTTATATGGAGGAATGAGGTCAAATTCCTCCAAGCTGATGTTCAGGACTAATCAACAATTACCAGAAACTTCTGTATGCAGTTATTGCTGCACAAGGTGGTCATGCCAGATACTGAAAGAGTCAGAATCAGCTTTATTGGCCAGGATTTTGTCTTTGGTTTGCCAAGTAGGTAACAGATAAGCCAAGTAGGTAACAGATAAGCAAGTGGGGGAGGGGGAAAATGTAAAGTCATACAGAATACCGTAGGGACACTAGTGAGTTACATGAGCGTCTAGTCAGTCAATGTTTAGGAGTTCAGCAGGTGGACCGCTTGGGGAAAGAAACTTGAGGCTTCTGGTGGACCTGGCGGAGACGGCCCTGTAACGCCTGCCTGAAGGATGCAAGTTAAACATGCTGTGGCCGGAGTGTGGCTGGTCCTTTACTATCTTCGTTGCCAGCTTTTTAGCTCTGGACAGGTACAGGTCCTGGACTGAGGGAAGGTCGGCCCTGATGATCTTCTCTGCGGTTCTGACCACCTTTTGGAACCTACATCTGTCCCTCACGCTGGCGGAGCCATACAATACCAGTATCGGGGAGCACAGTACTGACTCAACAATTGCAGAGTAGAAGAGGAGCAGAAACTTCTGTGGGATGTTGAACAACCTCTGCTGCGCTTTCCCAACAGTGGTGTCGGCGTTGGACCCCCATTTAAGGTCCCGGGAGATTGTGGTCTCTAGGAACTTGAAGGAGTCCACTAGCGATACCACACTGTCAGCAATCGTTAGCGGAGGTGCACTAGTTGACTTCTTCCTGAAGTTCACTATCATCTCAACAGTTTGGAGGAGGTTGAGCTCAAGGTTGTTGTGGCTGCACCACTGGGCCAACTGGTCTACTTCCCGTCTACAGGGCGATTTGTCCCCATCCTTGATGAGGCTGATGACTGCGATGTCATCTGCAAATTTGATGATCTTTACTGATAGCGCCTCTGAGGTGCAATCATTTGTGTACATGGAGAAGAGCAGGGGTGAGAGGACACAGCCCTGAGGGGTCCCTGTACTAATGGACCACGCTTGAGAGGTGAATTCCCCCGCTTTCACCACCTGTGTCCTATCTGTCAGGAAGTCTACTATCCAGGAACAGGTAGCTTCTGGGACCCTTAGGCGAAGTAATTTGGGGTGGAGGATGCTGGGGACAATTTTATTGAAGGCCGAGCTGAAATCGACAAACAAGACCCTCGGGTAGGTACCGGAAATGTCTAGGTGCTGTAGAACGTAGTGCAGGCTCAGGTTGACTGCATCCTCGACACACCGATTCAATTGATAGGCGAACTGTAGGGGGTCCAGTTGGGGGCCAGTCACAGTTTTCAGGTGATTCAGAACCAGACGCTCGAATGTTTTCATGACCACAGACGTCAGTGCTATTGGCCTGTAGTCGTTCAGGTTCGTAATAGAGGGTTTCTTGGGGACTGGGACGATACTGGACCTTTTGAGGCACAAAGTGACTTTCTGTAGCTCCAGCGATTTGTTGAACATATTGGTGAATATGGGGGCGAGCTGACCCGCACATGCTCTCAGGGCAGATGGTGACACTCCGTCAGGAACAGGAGCTTTACTGGGTTTGGCCCTTTTGAACAGTGCCTCCACCTCTTCTTGGGCGACTTGCAATGCCTGGAGTTGGCCGTCGGTGTTCGGGGCATCGTAGAGGTGATTGTTTGGGTCGCAGGGGACTTCTTTTGCGAACCTGCAATAAAATTGGTTCAGCTCGTCTGCTAGGTCTTGTTGCATGGTGGTGGACGTCACTGTTTTCTTGTAGTTGGTTATGGATTGCATTCCTTTCCATACAGATACGGGGTCATTGGTGGAGAGATCGTTTGTCAGCTTGTCCAAGAACCGCTTTTTTGCTAGCCTAATTTCTTTAGTCAGAGAGTTCCTAGTTCGGTTGTATAGCGCTCTGTCACCGCTGCTATAGGCCTCCTCTTTGGCCCAACGAAGTTGCCTGAGCTGGGCGTTGAACCAGGGCTTGTTGTTGATGTAAATGTGGTAAGTCTTGGTAGGTACACACATGTCCTCACAGTAGCTGATGTAGGATGTGACAGTGTCTGTCAGGTCATTCAGGTCGGTTGCCGAGGCTTCGAAGACCCCCCATTCTGTGCAGTCGAAGCAGGCCTGGAGCTTCATCGTAGCCTCGTTGGTCCATTTCTTAACAGTCTTGACTGCTCTCAGCTTCTGTGTATAGGTAGGGAGTATGTGGACGAGGCAGTGGTCAGATAGGCCGAGTGCAGCACGCGGGATAGGCCGGAAGGCAGACTTGAGGGTAGTGTAGCAGTGGTCAAGGGTGCACCCTTCCCTAGTGGGACACGTGACTTGTTGTTTGTACTTAGGTAGCTCCTTGCTCAAGCAAAGATTTAAGTACTTTTGCCACTCACACATGATATTGGATAATTTTCCTAAATAAAAAAATGAGCACATTTAATTTTTTTGTCTCTTTTGTTTGATTTGGTTCTTTTTATCTACTTTTAGGTGTGACAATCTAAAGTAGTTTTAGGCCAAATCTCAGCAGTAATTAAGTAATTCTTAATTGTAAATAAAAAGTGTTAGTGAACAAAATAATTTCTTATACAGAACACTACAAATGGTGTGCAGTACTGTATGAGTGTCCCTTGTGGATCTATCATTGTGCATTTCACAGTACATTAGTCTGTGGTTTATTCTTTGTACATACATCCAAGTTCTATGCAGACTCACTTCATAATAAAGCATCTCATTTCTGTTGCTTGATCACAGTTCACAGTAATGTGCTAGGGACTTGTCTTCAAAGATGGATATCATTTTTCTGAAGGTGGCATTTTTTCAAGCACTGTCCCTTCATTTAAACAAAGTGGGAACAAGTATGTTTGGGTTAGTTCAGTGGTTCTCAAACTCGGTCCTCAGGACCTCACACAGTTCACGCTTTCCAGATCACCTAGCAGGTGCACAGGTGTATTCATTACTCACTATACATTTTAAAAGATCCACAGCTGGAGCTGATTATTTCACTTGTTATTCTGCAAGGAGACCTGGAAAACGTGGACTGTTTGGGGTCCTGAGGATCGAATTTGAGAACCTGTGGGTTAGTTGATGTACAGTATGTTTGCAGGCTGAATAAATTGTTACACCCCTCATCTCCACCTCTTGCCCTCCTTATTTTTCCTTCAAAACATGTCATTACTGCTTGGCAACTAAAACATCCCATTTTTCTTTTTTGTTGTACTTGTCATTTAGTTTTAAAGTGTCAAACACAAGATAATTAATCTAGTGGTTATGATGCACTGAAGTTTATAAATTGGGTTATTAGTACAATAATTCCAGTTTAACTGTGATATCCACAGTATATATCAAAGACAGTGCATAAAAAGGATTTGAATATTTTGTCAACATCAGATTTTACTCATATAAAATCTGTAAATTCATGTGACAAAGCAGCCTCTGTCAAACATTATTTTTTTGTTTCCTGTCCTTTCTCCTTTAATCCTTCTGCCATTCATTTTCAGTGTTTCTCTAACATGAGGGAATAGTGCCATAATAGCAGGGAATTTAAAGCATACTTGCCTACCTGACCATCTCCATGAGGGAGAAAATGCTCTGTTCCTGGACTTTCCTGGTAATGTATGATTGCCATCACCTGTGGTGAGCTAGTTAATTGATAAGAAAGGTGTCCCTCACATGCAGTGGCGTAACTCCCAGAGACAATAGAGACATTTGCCGCCAGGACTCCAGCTTTCAGAGGGGCACCAAGAAAGAAAGACAGAGGGGGCGTCTGAACTAGAAAAGATCTCTCTCCACTCATTTCATAGTGATTTGCTGCAGCCACTGCTGACTGCTGTCCATGCTCAGTAAACTCCTTTGAAGACCCCTTCGGCTGAAGAGTCTGTAATTTGTTTGATAACAAATCAATGTGTGTACAATGAGCTACTGCTTAGCTGAAAGGAAAGCGTGCATAAGCTGGTTTTGAAAAAAGTGCACTAATAAAGCTTTTAATTGGGGTGTATATCATAGCTTGGAGAAAGATAAAATTGTTAGCAATAAAGCACCAACCAATTCGCTTCTAACTGTCATTTTTCAAACACAGCCTGTAAAATGTAAGGCAGAAGCAGATTGGCTGGTACTTTATCTCTCACAATTTTATCTCTCTCCGAGCTTTAATAAAACTACTCCTCTGGGCTCTATTTATTATCATTTGCTGCCAGCACCCAAAAATAAAGATTCCTTATCGCCACAATCAGCTGCAATAAGGAATCTTTATTCTCCCAGATGTACCATTGGCAAGTCGCTGGGATGTCAGCACATGTGCAAGCCAGAGCCACTGGGGGGGGGCACCACCTTCTATTTCGCCTCCGGGCACCAGGCATGAACTTACGCCCCAGCTCACATGTACTGTGTCACCATTGCTGATATCTATAGGAAGCCAACCAAGATTTACAAATGCTTTCATTGCGCATGATAGTAACGGTTCATAAGAGCACAGTAGGTGATAGTAACGGTTCATAAGAGCACAGTAGGTGATAGTAACGGTTCATAAGAGCACAGTAGGTGATAGTAACGGTTCATAAGAGCACAGTAGGTGATAGTAGCGGTTCATAAGAGCACAGTAGGTGATAGTAACGGTTCATAAGAGCACAGTAGGTGATCGTAACGGTTCATAAGAGCACAGTAGGTGATAGTAACGGTTCATAAGAGCACAGTAGGTGATAGTAACGGTTCATAAGAGCACAGTAGGTGATAGTAACGGTTCATAAGAGCACAGTAGGATTAAGTAGGAAATGGTGGACAATGAGAGACGATGATTGTTGTGCAGAGTGAACTTGAGGATATTCATGTCGGTATTTTGTCTATGTGTTGTGCACCCCAGAGCACTGCAGTCCGCTCACAGGAGATTCAATCCCAAAACAAGTGATTGGGCTGGCATAAATTAAGGCTGTCCCGCAAACTGGGGGTGATTATTATTATTATTATTATTATTATTATTATTGTGCTGTGGCATGACTTGGTAGCGCCGAGCTTCTTTATGTTACTTTTTCCATTTAAATCCATCTAAATCGCATTGCTATGTGAATAGAATGCACTAAGCTTATGCTAGGTGCATACATACGGTACGATGTAACCTTACGATTTTGACTATATAGTCAAAATTGTAAGGAAAGTTAGTGCAAATCGAACCGTATGTACACAGCATGCAATACCAATGTGCGCTCCCGCTGGGTCGGTATCACAAGAAAAGATAGACTGTGCGGGCAAAGCAATCTTGACTGTATTGTGTACAATCTAGTACATAGTATAGTCAAGATTGGCACTTAGTCAAAATCTCACGTAAAGATAGTCCATATCGGTGCTACAGGGCTCTGGGGAGTTCAGGGGAAATCGCAAAGTCAAAATCGGAGATAGTCAATATCTCACCGTGTGTCTGCACCTTCAAATGATATGTGGTATGCCTATATTCTGTGTGTGATTGCAGCTGTATCTGCATACAAAATGCTACGTTACAGTGTTTTTTCCTGGAAATCAAGCATTTTGAAAGCAGATACAGCTGCAGACGCACACAGAATTTATGCATGCTGCATATCATTTTAATCTGCACAAGCTGCTTGTGCGTACTTGTTACATAGCGATGCGAATAAGAAGCAAGAGGCAAAAACAGACGCCCAGCATTAGCATACATGCCTGGGAGTTGCAGCTGACTCATACCAGGCATCTCATGCTGCATGGCGTATTGAGCCAAGATGTATTTATTTATTTATTAACAGTTTCTTATATAGCGCAGCATATTCTATTGCACTTTACAATTAGATGTATGTATGTATGAGGACACATCTGTACATCTTGCAGCTAGTAAGTTTATTATTAGAAAAATTGGGCGGCGACTTATGTCCACGCATGTTTCATTTGAGGCCATTCACATTCTATTGCATTCAGTGACTTGAAAATCCATAGAAAATCACTGGAATTGTTCCACTTTTCGCAAATCAGAGCTTATTACATTCCTCCTAAAGAGTCTGATAAAGCTAAATATTTATCGTATATAAAACACTTTAAGAGGTCTAAGAACACTGTACGCTATCTACGTAAGAAGTACCGTAAGGGTACGCAAGTTGCGTAACGATCGCTCAACCGTAGTCGAGACGCTCAAACGTCACGTTCGCTTACGGCCCAGAGATCACAGGCAGGCACGCTATTGGCCGCCGACTAACGTAATGATTCGCTATAGCGTAGCGGACGCTCGGGACCACGAGGAGATCACCAGCGGTGCAGACGCTTATAACGTTAAACCTTTATAACAACGAAATATACAGTAAACCTTAGTGTGGTGACAGAGTGTAAGTGCAACCTGGTGTAACCTGATTAACTACAAAGCTGCTTGAGCGTCACCGACGCTCAGGGAATACTTAACACTATAAGAAATACACAGATACCTGGGCTTAGGGTCCAAAACCTATTATATGTATTATGACTATTATACTTGCAAAAGAATCACAGTACAAAGCATACACTACAATATAACATAGACTAACTAACCAGATAACTACACAGGAAATACAATACAATACAATTAAGGGAAAAATACGGGAGAAATAGAAGAGAGAGAGAGAGAGAGAGAAATGGCTCACAATAACATCAAGACAATATGATTGCGGAGAAACACTTACGCACAAGGGGAAACGATCGCATGCGCCTCGATATCCAGCTCCCGATTATCAGCAATGAGAACCGTTGAAGAGAGAGAACTGGATATGGTCGGCCTGCCTATTTATGCCCCACACACAATACAATTCAATGGTCCCTACAATCTCATTGTTCATTGGACACAGGAATTCGGCTTCGCATTATAACAAAAGGTCATAGGTTGATTCATACAGGTGGGCTGTGACTGTTCCAACTGTCCAGGTGGGTGGGATACTGGGTTTCCCGCCGCATGACTAAGTAAGAACAAATAATAGTAAATGGACATAAACTTCTTATGTCCATAACTATTCGCACGAGCGATTGATCTGCTTTAAACCAACACCGGAATATTTCTAATTAAATATTCTTCCGATGGATACTAAACACCACTGTATTACTCCTGTCTGACCCTTCGTATCAAACAAAGAGGGATTTCTCTGTTCATGAACATTCTATATTAACCAAACTTGCAGAATCTATCAAAGGGACCATGATCTACAAAATACATTATATAGTGAAAATATGTAATGATTGAGTCGCACGCTACGATCGCATAAACTCTACCGTAAATACGCATACCATGCGCCTGCGGGTGCCCGCGACTGTGAGTATGCGCACGTACGGGAGAGCGTACGCATGCGCAGCACGGACCTGTGTGAGGTGCAAATATGGTAGTGTGCATAGAGATATTTTTCTGACTTTGACAGTCCACCCTTTGGCAGTCAATAATAACTGCCACCTTCTAAAATATTTCAAAAGGAGAAAAATATATGTCAGGGGTTAATTCATTTCCATGGTTGGGTAAGGGAGGAGAGAGGAGTAGGTGGGAGGAGGGTATGACCTAGTGAGATAGCAGAAGCATGTGTGTATGAGTCCGTGCTTGGGGGTCATGTATCATCGTGCCGTACGTGTTTTAAATCAAGCTTCGAGGTATTGCGAAGTATACATGTGAATTCCTTCTTATCCCGTGGTACGGGTCTGTGGATGGGCTGTCAAACTTTACCGAGCTCTTTTTGGCTTTGGTTGTAACAAAATGGGGGAGCACATTTTAGTTGATGATACATGAATGGGGGAGATATGTGATTGCTGATATCTGTGCCTGTATTCCCTATCGACTATGTGTGTCATTACCTGAGGGTTGTAGAGATGAAGATAAAGAACACTTATGGAAAATGCAGTGGTATTCTATGTCAGGTTAATGTACATCTGTCGGTTGAAGTTTTGTTCGGTATCAGTTGAAAGTCATCTTCTTTGCGCTGTTTTGCCCATTAGGTGCGAGCAAAAAGCTTTGTCAATGCCATTAGATTTACAAAAAAAATGTTGGGCTAGCGTAAGTTTAAGAATTCTAGGGAAACTGGGGATCCATGGCAAAGTTCATCAAATGTCCGTATCTACAGTGGTCAAAACTTCTTCTTTGGTCAATCCGTTGTCTGTATAGCGTCTCGTCAACTTCCTTGTCCAAGTGGGTCTTGTTACCTTGGAGAAAACGGAAAAACAGGTGAAAGAAACGGACCGTAGAAATCGCATTTTCATCACATCATTGTTTCTACATTTGGGTCATAAATCAAGTCCAGGTTAATTACAGTTTCCTCACTCCTTAAACTCATTACCCTAGTACGATGATTGCACTTCATTAAAGCCTGACCGCATCTAAATATCAATCCAATCGATATGACAACACCTAAGATACATAGGAGAAACTTCCCAACATCCATTATGACTCCTTGAGCCCAGTCTCCTAAACCAGAAAACCAATTTCGCGGGTTCAACCATGACACCCAACCAGTCAGCTCATTACCTACAGCAGCAAGAGTGAGATTGTGTCTCCTGCGAAATTCCCACTTCAATTGGAGAATATCGTCCATCTTTTGGTCTATGACCTCGACCGGATCCTCGGTGCTATTCGTGATATACGTGCAACACTTCACGCCATACTGTGTTGCCAATGTAACACAATATCCGCCTGTCACTGCTGTGAGGTTCTGTTTTATAAGCTTGAAGTTCCCTTCCAGTATATCTAAACGTGTCATCATACATTTCAGTGATATTATCTAACAAATTTGCGAGCGCCGATATGTATTTATAATTCAGCACTCCTCTAGCGGTGCGGGTGAAATCTAACGCGATTAAGAATTGAATCCCGGTGGATTCACTTATCAGATCAGAGGCCGGATGCTCTGTCTTCTCTATCAGGTGCCTTTTAACAACGTGCTCGTAATGGGTGTGAGTATAAGGAGCTTGGGCACCACGGTGTATGTCTTTCATTTTGTCATGTGATACAGTCATTACTTCAGGCAATACTTTTCCAATATAACACAATCCTTCAGAGTTTGGGGCAAGCCACTTGTACGCCTTTCTCCCGCATATGAAATATGCATCATCGGGGAGAACATATGGGACGGAGTAGGACATAACCATATTACACACCTTCCATGTGAAATCTCCTAACCCTAATTCTTCCATCTGTTTAGTACACGTATCAGGTTGTACGATATGTGCACAGTATCCTGGTGATACCTCTCCAACTTTAGTAATCCTATTTCCTAAGGTATACCTATACCGGAAAGATTTTCCTCTACTGGCTATGTGGCGTACAAGCTCTGTATCTGTAGGCATTCTATCTGCTCTATGTGAAAAGGTCATGGTGTGGTTACTCCATGACACTTCCCAGTTTCCCGGTTTTCGGGGATTGGAGATGTTGAAACATAATAGGGACCTATCCACATGGTATTGGTGGAGCTTCAAACTAGGAGGGCTGGAGATATTAAACCTGGTCCACCGGTCTCCCACCATTTAACTCAAGTACCTCCTCTATCGTTAAAGGAAAAGGTACTAGCCCTGATTTGCTATGACCCTGAGGTACTTGAGAGCATACCCAACAATCTGTTTTGTTTAACACATTACCCACTAAGGAGTGATAGTCACTCAATGGATGCCGGTCCATATGGATATTAAAACTGGATTGGCATTTCTTAATGCACCCATCCTCAATGACATTGTTACAGAGCCTACAGATACAGTTTTCTTCAGCTAACAATCCTTCACAATTCCTTCTATGGTCAATGCTATCGGATCGTTTTCTGATATTCGCCTTTGCTTGTTGATTATGTTGTTCTCGGAAAACTACGCCTCCATCTTTATCATCAGAACCCATTCCAGAACCTCTCTCGACCTCCATGGTACTCTCGCCGGAACAGACTGCTCTGGTCAACATCATGGTTAACAGGAAAATCCGGATCACAGTCTCTTGGGGCAAGTCCATCTTATAGGAGGAAACGGAGAAGAATGAGAAGGGGGAAAAATAAATTTTAGGGAGAGGGGATGGGAAGTGGAGAAAAACAATAAAAGGGAGTGGGGAGTCGACAACAGCTCTTGGTCTTGAGATTTTCACGGCTCAGGTGCCGCCTCAGTCCTCCTGGAACAGACACTCCAGTGATACAACCTCTACCGTCTGTTCCTTATCACGGGACTTCTCTGGATCAGCAACCTTCTTGCAGTGGGATGAATGAACCCAAGTCTCTCTCTCAGCAACCTTCAATGCTGTAGTGCTAGTCAATAAGACCTGGTATGGTCCTTCCCATCTGTCAATAAGGCAACCTGAGCGTAGAAAATTCCGTATCATCACATAATCCCCAGGTTCAATGTCATGACAATTACTATCTGGTAAATCAGGAATCACCAACTTCAGATTATCATTTTGATTCCTTAACTGTTTACTCATGTTAATCAAGTACTTTACAGTCACTTCATTGTTACATTTCAAATCATCCTGAGGGTTAATCATGACATGCGGTTGTCGACCAAACAAGATTTCAAAGGGAGACAGATTAAGAGGGGACCTGGGAGTGGTTCTGATGCTGTACAGTACAATGGGTAAAGCTTCTGGCCATGTCAATCCTGTCTCTGCCATCACTTTACTCAGTTTATTTTTAATAGTGCTGTTCACTCTTTCCACTTTTGCACTCGCCTGTGGACGGTATGGAGTATGCAGCTTGCTATCAATTCCCATCAATTTACACATTCCTTGAAAGACATCACCTGTAAAATGGGTACCCCTATCACTTTCGATAATTCTAGGGATACCATATCTACATACAAATTCCTGCACAATTTTCTTAGCAGTAAACATAGCGGTATTTGTAGCCGCAGGAAATGCTTCGACCCAATTTGAGAAAACATCTATACAGACAAGTACATATTTCAAATTCCGACAAGGGGGTAATTGTATGAAGTCAATCTGTATTACCTGGAAAGGGCCACCGGCAGGTGGGATATGGGATGGTTCTGTAGGTATTGCCTTTCCAATATTCTTTCTCAAACAGGTAAGGCACGACATGGCTCTTTTACTCGCATGAGAGGAGAATCCTGGGGCGCACCAATATGCTCTTACCAACTTGCACATCCCTTCCTTGCCTAGATGAGTCAGCCCGTGAGCTGCTTCAGCCAAACATGGAAGGTATGCTCTGGGGGCCACCGGTTTACCTTGTCCATCCGTCCAGAGTCCTGAGGACTCCTGGCCATATCCCTTTGCCCTCCAGACTGCCTTTTCCTGTGTGGAACACAAATTTTGCATCTCACACAACTTCTGTGTGTTGATGGTATTAAATACCATCAGTTGTGTGGTGTCTGTCTGTCTGGGGGTAGCAGCTGCTTCGTCTGCTCGGCTGTTACCAAGCGATACTGGGTCTTGGCTATATGTATGTGCTTTACATTTGATAACAGCCACTCTGTCGGGTTCCTGTATCGCTGTTAGAAGCCTTTTTATGTGAGCTGCATGCGCTACCGGTGTACCAGCTGCCGTCATGAAATTTCTGAGGCGCCATAGGGCTCCGAAATCATGGACTACCCCGAAGGCGTATCTAGAATCGGTGTAGATATTGGCTGATTTGCCCTTAGCCAATTCACATGCTCTGGTTAGGGCGACCAGTTCAGCAACCTGGGCTGAGTGAGGTGGGCCTAGCGGTTCCGCTTCTATGGTGCCTTGGTCATCTACGACTGCGTATCCAGTACACAAGTCTCCCGAGTCTGACTGTCTATGACAACTACCGTCCGTGTAGAACGTAAGTTCTGCATCTTCCAGTGGGTTGTCACTGATGTCAGGCCTTGCGGTAAAATTTTGGGTCAAATATTCTATACAATCATGAGTGTCTTCCTTTGTATTAAATCCTCCTTCCCCAGTACTCTCATCCTCCACCCTTTGGGTCTGTCCAGACACACTTGGGAGATATGTTGCAGGATTTAATGCACTGCATCTCCTTATGGTGATGTTTACGGGGGCCATTAGTGCCAATTCCCATCTTGTAAACCGCGCTGATGAGACGTGCCTGGTTTGGGCAGAATTTAACAAGGCTGACACTGCATGCGGTGTATGAATTGTGAGGTTGTGACCTAGCACGACGTCTTCGCTTTTCGTTACTAGCAATGCTATCGCAGCAACGCTTCGCAAGCATGTGGGGAGGGATCGCGCTACCGTGTCTAGCTGAGCGCTGTAATATGCTACTGGCCTGCTGGCATCACCGTGCTTTTGGGTTAGTACGCCTGCCGCGCAACCAGCACTTTCTGTTCCGTATAGTTCAAAGGGTTTCCCATAGTCTGGCATACCTAGTGCTGGTGCCTGCGTTAGGCACTGTTTAAGTCTCTCAAATGCTGTTTCGGACTCGTCTGTATGCGAAATCCTATCAGGTTTGTTTGAGGAGACCATTTCCTGCAAAGGTAACGCTAAAATGGAAAACCCTGGGATCCAATTACGGCAATACCCACACATTCCTAAAAACGTTCTGATCTGTTGCTGGGTTTGTGGCAGAGTCATGTCTCTAATTGCTTGGATTCTATCAGCGGTCAGGTGTCTCAGTCCTTGTGTTAAACAGTGTCCCAAATATTTTACCTTAGTTTGGCATAATTGCAACTTGTCTTTGGAAACCTTGTGTCCTGTGTCTGAAAGATGAAACAGGAGCTGTTTCGTATCCTTCAGGGATGCCTCCAATGAATCAGAACACAGTAGTAGATCATCCACGTACTGTATTAATACTGATCCACTCACTGGTTGGAAAGACTGTAAACAATCATGCAAAGCCTGAGAAAATATACTTGGGCTATCTATGAATCCTTGTGGTAATCGAGTCCATGTGTATTGGACTCCTCTGTATGTAAATGCGAATAAATATTGGCTGTCAGGGTGCAGAGGTACCGAAAAGAAAGCGGAGCAGAGGTCAATAACAGTGAAAAATTTCGCAGTGGGAGGGATTTGCATTAGGATGACAGCTGGATTTGGCACTACGGGGAACTGACTCTCAACTATTTTGTTAATCCCCCTTAGATCCTGCACTAGCCGGTAACCCCTCCCCCCACTCTTTTTAACAGGGAAGATGGGACTATTGGCAGTGCTGGACGTTCTTACCAGAATGCCCTGTTGTAGCAAGCGCTCTATTACTGGGTAAACTCCTAACTCCACCTCTGGCTTCAGAGGGTACTGTGGGATTTTTGGAGCTATCCTACCATCTTTTACTTGTACAACTACCGGAGCTACGTTTGCCATTAATCCAGTGTCCTGTCCATCTTTAGTCCAAAGTGACTCTGGTATCTGAGATGTCATTTCTTCTACTTGGGAGGGAGTCCTATTTGTCATAGTGGTATGTGACATTAATTTTGATGGGGAGTCTAACATGTCTCGCACTTCCTGAGTGTGATTCTCCGGTATGTCCAAGAATACACCTTCAGGAGTACAATAAATGACGCACCCCATTTTACACAGTAAGTCTCTTCCCAGGAGATTGGTCGGTGCCGATGCAGCCAGCAAAAAGGAATGCTTGGTATGTAAAGGCCCTATTGTAATCTCTGCTGGTTTGCTAACAGGGTAATGCTGGACTACTCCTGTTACTCCCACGGCTGGAATTGTCCTACCAGTGGTCCTCATGCCAACTGTCGAATTTATCACTGATTTGGCCGCCCCTGTGTCTACAAGAAAGTTTAATGATTTACCAGCTACATTAATTGCAATTTCGGGTTCACTTCCAAGGCTTGCAATCAATTTTACTGGCTGCAGATTACAGGTATGGCCACACCCCTATTGGGTATGGTGACCTCCCTGAATCCCGCTGGCAGCAACTACTTGTGAGGGAGATAGCTGGGAACTACCAGAGGCATGCCAGTCTCTGTTCGGGGGATATCTTTTTGTTTCCCCTGTATGTGGCTCATAACTCCGTCTCTGTGGACCCTGATCCCAATGTCGTGTGTCGTGTCGTTGTCTAGGGGGTTGGTAAGACTTTTGTCGATTTCTTGATCTACAGTCTCGTGCAAAGTGTCCCTGTTTGTGACAAAAATAACATGTTACCACAGTTGACTTACCCACAGGGTTTGGTGATATTACCACAGGCTGCTTTGTGGTCAGGGCCTGTATACTTACTGACTGTATACTTACTGACATTAACTTGTGACTCCCTGTGTCTGGTGATGTTCCGGTCGTGATCAATAGCAGCCTCTCTCAAAGTGGCCACTGACAGACCTCGCCAACATGGTTGCGTGGTCTGTACCCTTGCCTTTAATGCTTCCTTTAAACCATCCATTAGTACAGATACTGCTACTTCTTGATGGTTTGCATTGGTCTTAATGTCCTCTATACCAGTGTACTTTGCCATTTCTAATAGTGCCCGGTGAAAATATTCTGCTGCCGTTTCTGACTCCTTTTGTTTAATGGAGAATATTTTGTTCCATTTAACAACGGCTGGGAAATACTCCTTTAACTGTAAATTTATCCTTTTTACGTTATCTTTGTTGTACACATCTGTAAGAGGTACATCCTGATCTAATCCACAGTCAACTAAGAATTGAGCTGCGTCGACATTGGAGGGTAAACAAGCTCTTAGCAATATCTGCCAATCTTTATTATTGGGCTCTAAAGTGTTTCCTAGGTCCCTGATGTATTTTTGGCTAGCAACTAAATCTTTTCTAGGGTCAGGGAATTCAGACACTATGGTCCTCAATTCCATTCGGGTAAACGGGCAATACATGGCAATGTTCCTAACGGGTGTGGCTCCTGACGTGTCTGTTTTCCCATTGGGAACTACTATTACCTTAACAGGATTTACTCTAACAACCTCATTCTGTGTAGATTCTACAGCCTGTGGTGAAATTGTTTCAGCATAATGTATGGTGCCGTACTTACCCGTTGACACGACCTCACCTATCCCTCCGCTAGGGGCCTTTGTTACTAATCTCGGTGGTGGAGCAGTTCCTACTGTGGTTTCCGATATGGTGGCCGCTAGAGAGAGCGCTGAAATTGTTGCCGAATCGTCTTCTTGATCACACTCCTGAGGAAAGTTCAAAACAGGGTACAACTTGCACGGGTTAATACTTGCATGGGTTAATGGTTCAACATTATCTTTAACATTTACATGGTTACTAAGTGATTGTGTGTTACACCTTAGTGCGTTTTTCTCCGCAATCAACTTCTCTCCCGCTATATATGGTGGCGGTGGGGCCGTGGCTATCAGTTTCCTGACCGACCCAGATCCCGCCGCCTGAGCCAAACCTCTCTGTATCTCACCTTCCTGTTGCCACAACTGCAAATAATCATAATGCTTGATTCGTCTCTTTGCTGATTTTATGAGACATATCCTCCTCCTTAAATTTTGTAACACTTCTGGGCTGAAGCTACCTATTCTTGGGAATTTCTCCCCGTCATGTACCGTCATTCTCTCCCATTCATCACATAAAACCTCTGTGTGACTTCCATATTTCTCACACATTACGTATCTGGCCGATCCTACTGGTCGGTTTACAGAGTCAACCCGAACCGAGGTTGATCGCCCCCTTCCTGAACAACTGGCCCCCATAATCTGCAGGTGTTGCTTGCTCTACCTCTGATCTCTATATCAGGGTCTTCAGCGAACCCTTACAGAAAACCAAAGTATTCACGATAGGCAGACGGTGAAGTTTACCGAGCACCCCACTCGCTCGCCCACGCCGACCAATGCGACCTGATCACACCGATATGGTGCTGGCGCACTCGACCCAGGGCACCTATTAACCTTTGTTTACTTGAAAAATGCGAGTGTGATCTGAAGAGCACTACCCTTTCCAGTAAAGGTGGGGTTGTCAGATAGTTCCTGAGTGACCAGCGAACTTCCCTTTTTGAAAAAATAAAAAATTACACAAATCACGTTAGAATGTACAAATAGCGTTTGTGACCCCTTTACTCTAATGGTACTAGGTCAGATTACTAACTACTGTACACAATTACGTGCGGTCCAATCGTTCAGCACACAAGCAACTAAGCTTATGTACGGAAAGACCAATGGAATCGAAAATTGCGGCTGCGAATTCCTTCAGCGAGAGCTTGTATGGCCTATATGGGTGTTGCACCAACCCTTTTCGGTGTTGTGCCTGTGGACTGTATAGCGGACTTCCTTGTTTACTGTACCTGGACCTGCTGGTCTACTATGACCTCCTGGTCTTGTTCTATACGACCTCCTGGTCCGCTATACTCTAATGCTCAAATTGTATGTTTAACTAAGGATGCCTCCCTAGCCACCGTGCATGTCACTTACACGTATGTTCCTCACGAGTACTCGGTGATTTCTTTTGGTTCAACCTCCAAGTTATATAAACTTATGTAATACAAAAACACTCACTCATCACATGTACAGTTTTGTTTCTATTTCTATTTCTGCGCAGAAATTTTTCTTTAGACCAGATGTGTTACCAATTAGGAGCAGGATCTGTTAATTTAAATTTCGGACACCCAAAAATAGACTTGCGTTATTTCTCGCCTCGCGTTATTTACCGCTTTGCGTTATTTATCGCTTTGCGTTATTTATCGCTTTGCGTTAAAAATCAACTTATCGTGACTTGAGCTACGTGGGCGTAACCGGACGCTCCGTTGCGTAATATACGCTGCCTGCGTCGGCCTTTGGATTGCGTACGCAAGTCTTTGTTAGGGACACGTGCACGCAAAGCAAAGATCCACCGTAACACAATTTATACTTTTATCAATGTAGATGATCCTTGATCATCTACCACACACCACACTGACTTCGCCTTATCTCCCAGGCAAAACTGTGTGTTTGTCTATATTTTAACTTTATTACCTCTATTCTTAAATTATGAAATAACAGCAAATCTCTTTTAGCACTTTTATCAACTATAAAACTGGCAGACAGGAGAGTGATATACGAAAATACACAAATGAAAAAGGAATGCAGATATATATGTGTGCGTGTGTACGCAAGATAGAAAAATAAACAGTTTTAAAAGACACTAGCGTTTTGCTCTTACCTCCGGTTCCCGGATTCCTTCAGCACCCTTTACCTAAGCGAAGCAGACGCTTATCCCGTCAGCACTACGAGGGATACAACCTCCCGCCCTTTGCTGAGGGATAATGTCTGCTGATCTACCTAGTGCAGATATGTGAAGGACTGGACGAGCCCGCAATTGATAAAGCTAAATATTTATCGTATATAAAACACTTTAAGAGGTCTAAGAACACTCTACGCTATCTACGTAAGAAGTACCGTAAGGGTACGCAAGTTGCGTAACGATCGCTCAACCGTAGTCGAGACGCTCAAGCGTCACGTTCGCTTACGGCCCAGAGATCACAGGCAGGCACGCTATTGGCCGCCGACTAACGTAATGATTCGCTATAGCGTAGCGGACGCTCGGGACCACGAGGAGATCACCAGCGGTGCAGACGCTTATAACGTTAAACCTTTATAACAACGAAATATACAGTAAACCTTAGTGTGGTGACAGAGTGTAAGTGCAACCTGGTGTAACCTGATTAACTACAAAGCTGCTTGAGCGTCACCGACGCTCAGGGAATACTTAACACTATAAGAAATACACAGATACCTGGGCTTAGGGTCCAAAACCTATTATATGTATTATGACTATTATACTTGCAAAAGAATCACAGTACAAAGCATACACTACAATATAACATAGACTAACTAACCAGATAACTACACAGGAAATACAATACAATACAATTAAGGGAAAAATACGGGAGAAATAGAAGAGAGAGAGAGAGAGAGAGAAATGAGAGAGAGAGAGAGAGAAATGGCTCACAATAACATCAAGACAATATGATTGCGGAGAAACACTTACGCACAAGGGGAAACGATTGCATGCGCCTCGATATCCAGCTCCCGATTATCAGCAATGAGAACCGTTGAAGAGAGAGAGAACTGGATATGGTCGGCCTGCCTATTTATGCCCCACACACAATACAATTCAATGGTCCCTACAATCTCATTGTTCATTGGACACAGGAATTCGGCTTCGCATTATAATAAAAGGTCATAGGTTGATTCATACAGGTGGGCTGTGACTGTTTCCAACTGTCCAGGTGGGTGGGATACTGGGTTTCCCGCCGCATGACTAAGTAAGAACAAATAATAGTAAATGGACATAAACTTCTTATGTCCATAACTATTCGCACGAGCGATTGATCTGCTTTAAACCAACACCGGAATATTTCTAATTAAATATTCTTCCGATGGATACTAAACACCACTGTATTACTCCTGTCTGACCCTTCGTATCAAACAAAGAGGGATTTCTCTGTTCATGAACATTCTATATTAACCAAACTTGCAGAATCTATCAAAGGGACCATGATCTACAAAATACATTATATAGTGGAAATATGTAATGATTGAGTCGCACGCTACGATCGCATAAACTCTACCGTAAATACGCATACCATGCGCCTGCGGGTGCCCGCGACTGTGAGTATGCGCACGTACGGGAGAGCGTACGCATGCGCAGCACGGACCTGTGTGAGGTGCAAATATGGTAGTGTGCATAGAGATATTTTTCTGACTTTGACAAGTCTAACTCTTTGGGTTTCCAAGCTAATTCAGGAATGTCCAATATGTTTCCCTTGTATTAAGAATGTCTTTGGGCTACAACCTTTCCCACAATCTGTGCTTAGCGCAGGGTATAACCTCTTCTAGTCTGCAGTGGGCCGTCTCCATAACAGGATGGCTGCTCACGGCCTGCTGTCTGTTACTGCTGCCACACACAGAGCACCTGCTCAGTATGCCTGTCACAGGTTCTCCTGCTCTCCAACGTTTCCCTTTCCTATCACATTGTGCTCTTTTTAGCATGCCCTCTCACTGTATCACTATTCCCACTCTCTATCTCCATCTAGGCTTCTACACTTACTGGGTGTGGATTAATAGATTGACAGTATATACTGTATATAAACAGTCAATAGGTCATTAGTAAATACTGTAGACTGACAATGTAAAAGGGTTGACAAAATCAAAAGGTTGACAGTTAAATGGTTAACATGGACTTAGGTCAACAGGGTCAAAAGGTCGACATGCAAATGGTTGACACATAAAAGGTTGACACTTTTTTTGTTGTTATTTCAACCCTAATCCTAACCCTAAATCTAACCCTCCCCTCGGTGCCTATCCTTCCTCCTAGTGCCTAAATCTGTCTGTCCCCTTCCGCATCCTAACCCTCCCCCAAGTTTCTAACCCTAAACCTAGACCTTAAAATCATGATAAAAACCACATGTTGACCTTTTGAACCTGATGACCTTTTGTCCCTGTTGACATATGCTCACGTCAACTGTTGACTGCCGACCATGTGGTATCAACATTTGGACTGGCTATTTACTGTCTATCTTCCTTCCAGATGCCATATATAATATAGGCCCACTCAATAATGAAGATTGCTATCTTTCACACTATCTTTAGAAGTAGAACACTAGTCCTATACTGTAACAGCATTCCTCCTCAATAATGCCATTAAATTGCAGTTTTTACTTCTGTTATCCTAAATAAATCCCCATTTACCACTTTGCAAGCTTGCTGGATCCCTCTGTTTAGCGGTATCATTGCACAGGCTTATATTCAGAGCTGTGGATTGGCAACACAGTACTAAATTCACTAAAGTGAGCTCAACAGTGACTGGGTCAATAAACGTGTGTGTGTGTGTGTGTGTGTGTGTGTGTGTTAATATGTTGCAGCTTTTCGGGGCCTGTACTTTATTTTTTTTTTTTTTTACTTTTGTAATGTGATGTTGATTTAATTTATTCATTTGGGCTAGATGAGTATCTGTTCTGTAAAATAAACATAGTATATACAGTGCATGAATGTATAAACACTGCATGTTTTTTTGCACAACATTGTATCAACCATTACACCATTTTCCATGAGATTTATTTTGCTCTGTGTCAACTAACATGATGGCATTGTTCCCTACACGTCACAGACATACTTCCCACATGACTAGTGTTAGTGATCGTGCAATCATTTTACATTGTGGTTAAGTAAAATACTTTCCAATTAAGTATGCTAATTCCCATGTTTTTAAAGGTCTACAAAACCTAAACTTCAACAAGGCTTATAGGAGACGGTTTCTTGCAACATTCATAAAAGTTATTAGATCTGCACATATTTGCGCTGAATTTGGCAGTATCCTGTACACATCAGCCTCAGACTTGAGACCATACAGAATGGTCTTAGCTCATTACTCTGTATTTTACACGGTTTACAAGTAAAACGTATTTGCAGTATAGTACGGCAGCCGCAGGTGGATAAAGTTCCCCTAAACCAGTTGGTAAATAAAGCCTGATGGTAAATGTTATTGAATGTAGTTTCAACCGCTGAATGCGTACAGTATAGAGGAGAAGAGGTGCTGAGGTAATATGTTACATTCACATTTCTAAAAGCGTATTAGAGTATGGGATTCCTAGAACTAGGAGACACACTTGGAAGCTGGAGGAAGACTGAAAGAGAGACCTTTTAGGGAAAGGGTGATAGAGCCATGAAATAGTCTCTCAGCAGTTGTGGGGACTCTTACAGTAAAGGAATTTAAGAATGCATGGAACTAACATATTGTAATTGTTAAGGCTTAGACACCATACAGTAGCTGTTTTTTTGGTACACGTAAAGCTCTTGGGTGGTACCTTTCTTAAGTCCACATATAGTAAAAAGTATTACAGTACACTGTCTTACATATTTAGATAAAGTGATTGAACGTAACAGAAATTTGGGCCTGCTGTCTGTTCTTTGCCATTATTTGGGTATGCAGTAATTGTCCCAATTTCAGCCAAGTTGTTCTGTTTCTAAGTTTAGTCCAAGGTGTAAGTTATCATGGGTCTAATATTGGATGTGCTCTTTCTTTGTTTTACAGCGCAGAGTGAACGATGTGGTTTCGCCTATTGTCTTTGAAGCGTCTTACAGCCTTGGTGAGCATGTAATTGGGAAAGACAACAGAGACCTGCCTAGCCTCAAACCTGTCCTTCGCTGGAAGAAGGGGCAGAAAATAGCGCAGAGGAATCAGGTAGGATTGGCAGTGTAGCCTCCATCTGTGTACTGTGGCTGTTTGCATGACTAGTGGCAAATAGTATATGTATATTAGTTGTTATACACAGTAGCACACATGTTGCATTCATTTGTCAAGAGGATAAATCTGCTGATCTCACTGACCTATACTGGTCACCCGTAAGCTGATCCTCCAAGTGACCGTTTATCACTGTCAGTATGGTCAGCAGATGTCTGCATACACAGACCTACAGCCAAACCCATTATTGGTTGTGCGCCACAATGAGCCAACTATCTTTCCTTGGATCCTTGGCATTTGATATCAGACATGCGCATTACATCACCACTGATACAGTATACGTGTCTACCTTTCAAAAGGGAAATATGATGTGTTATTAAGCTTCATTACAATACGCTGTTTTCTGTGCATATTAAAAATCCAGATTACCTGTATTGTGCTGACAGAGACCATTTAGAACCTAGATACTGAGCATATATAACATTACTGAGTACATTATTTGATAACTATATTATCAGGGTGTAAAAGAAATCTCTATCTGGATTACCTTGTGCTTTACCTTACCTATGTTTCTGTATATATCGGGGGTAATTCCAAGTTGATCGCAGCAGGAATTTTGTTAGCAGTTGGGCAAAACCATGTGCACTGCAGGGGAGGCAGATATAACATGTGCAGAGAGAGTTAGATTTGGGTGGGTTATTTTATTTCTGTGCAGGGTAAATACTGGCTGCTTTATTTTTACACTGCAAATTAGATTGCAGATTGAACACACCCCACCCAAATCTAACTCTCTCTGCACATGTTATATCTGCCTCCCCTGCAGTGCACATGGTTTTGCCCAACTGCTAACAAAAATCCTGCTGTGATCAACTTGGAATTACCCCTATCATGGGTCTACTTTCAAAGTCGCTTGTAATAAGGAATGTTGGAGGATATTTAGTGAGTCTGTAAGAGTGACTGAGGTAAAGCTTGTCACTTATGATCTAGGTCCACGTCTTGCCCACTGCTTCTGTACATTATATGCCATTTTATATAATTTTTAGTGAAATATTTACAAAGAAAAAACAGCACCAACATGTGTGAGTAAACCCGTAAATAATTGTGCATAAATAAATGTGTATACTAATTATAATGTCATAAGAAATGCAACAAGTATGCTATAATGAAGGATGAGACAAACTTATCTTACATTTCAATTACATATATGTTTGTATCAATAATGACAAATCAGAGTCAGTACAAAAACAGTATATGTGTGTGTCCATGTCCGGAATTACAGACGAGGCGGCACTCCATCGGTCTTATTTGAAAGTATAAGCGTGGTTTATTGCTCCATAGGACAACGTTTCAAGGCTATGTAGCCTTTTCGTCAGGGCATGATATGCATATCATGCCCTGACGAAAAGGCTGCATAGCCTTGAAACGTTGTCCTATGGAGCAATAAACCACGCTTATGCTTTCAAATAAGACCGATGGAGTGCCGCCTCGTCTGTAATTCCGGACATGGACACATGTATTAATTTCAGGAGGGCACCCCGGCAGTTGCACCATTGAACCCAGAGTGCCAATCTACATCTATATTTCTCTGACGTCCTAGTGGATGCTGGGAACTCCGTAAGGACCATGGGGAATAGCGGCTCCGCAGGAGACTGGGCACAAAAGTAAAGCTTTAGGACTACCTGGTGTGCACTGGCTCCTCCCCCTATGACCCTCCTCCAAGCCTCAGTTAGATTTTTGTGCCCGAACGAGAAGGGTGCACACTAGGGGCTCTCCTGAGCTGCTTAGTGAAAAGTTTAGTTTTAGGTTTTTTATTTTCAGTGAGACCTGCTGGCAACAGGCTCACTGCATCGAGGGACTAAGGGGAGAAGAAGCGAACTCACCTGCGTGCAGAGTGGATTGGGCTTCTTAGGCTACTGGACACCATTAGCTCCAGAGGGATCGAACACAGGCCCAGCCATGGAGTCCGGTCCCAGAGCCGCGCCGCCGGCCCCCTTACAGAGCCAGAAGCAAGAAGAGGTCCGGAAAATCGGCGGCAGAAGACATCCTGTCTTCACCAAGGTAGCGCACAGCACTGCAGCTGTGCGCCATTGCTCCTCAGCACACTTCACACTTCGGTCACTGAGGGTGCAGGGCGCTAGGGGGGGGCGCCCTGAGCAGCAATAAAAACACCTTGGCTGGCGAAAATACATCACATATAGCCCCCAGGGCTATATGGATGAATTTTAACCCCTGCCAGATTACACTGAAAAACGGGAGAAAAGGCCGCCGAGAAAGGGGCGGAGCCTATCTCCTCAGCACACTGGCGCCATTTTCCCTCACAGCTCCGTTGGAGGGAAGCTCCCTTGCTCTCCCCTGCAGTCACTACACTACAGAAAGGGTTAAAAAAGAGAGGGGGGCACTAATTAGGCGCAGTATAAACAATACAGCAGCTATAAGGGGAAAAACACTTATATAAGGTTATCCCTGTATATATATATATATAGCGCTCTGGTGTGTGCTGGCAAACTCTTCCTCTGTCTCCCCAAAGGGCTAGTGGGGTCCTGTCCTCTATCAGAGCATTCCCTGTGTGTGTGCTGTGTGTCGGTACGTTTGTGTCGACATGTATGAGGAGGAAAATGATGTGGAGGCGGAGCAAATTGCCTGTAATTGGGATGTCACCCCCTAGGGGGTCGACACCTGAGTGGATGAACTGCTGGAAGGAATTACATGACAGTGTCAGCTCTTTACAAAAGACAGTGATTGACATGAGACAGCCGGCTACTCAGCTTGTGCCTGTCCAGACGTCTCATAGGCCGTCAGGGGCTCTAAAGCGCCCGTTACCTCAGATGGCAAATACAGACGCCGACACGGATACTGACTCCAGTGTCGACGGTGAAGAGACAAATATGACTTCCAGTAGGGCCACACGTTACATGATTGAGGCAATGGAAAATGTTTTACACATTTCTGATAATACGAGTACCACCAATAGGGGTATTATGTTCAGTGAGGAAAAACTACCTGTAGTTTTCCTGAATCTGAGAAATTAAATGAGGTGTGTGATGAAGCGTGGGTTTCCCCCGATAAAAAAACTGATAATTTCTAAAAAGTTATTGGCATATATCCTTTCCCGCCAGAGGTTAGGGTGCGTTGGGAAACACCCCCTAGGGGGGATAAAGCGCTCACACGCTTGTCAAAACAAGGGCTCTACCCTCTCCTGAGATGGCCGCCCTTAAGGATCCTGCTGATAGAAAGCAGGAGGGTATCCTAAAATGTATTTACACACATACTGGTGTTATACTGCGACCAGCAATCGCCTCAGCCTGGATGTGCAGTGCTGGGTTGGCGTGGTCGGATTCCCTGACTGAAAATATTGATACCCTAGATAGGGACAGTATATTATTGCCTGTAGAGCATTTAAAAGATGCATTTCTATATATATGTGTGATGCACAGCGGGATATTTGCTGACTGGCATCAAGAGTAAGTGCGCTGTCCATTTCTGCCAGAAGAGGGTTATGGACACGACAGTGGTCAGGTGATGCGGATTCCAAATGGCATATGGAAGTATTGCCTTATAAAGGGGAGGAGTTATTTGGGGTCGGTCTTTCAGACCTGGTGGCCACGGCAACAGCTGGGAAATCCACGTTTTTACCCCAGGTCGCCTCTCAACATAAGAAGACGCCGTATTATCAGGCGCAGTCTTTTCGTTCCCATAAGGGCACGTGGGCAAAAGGTTCCTCATTTCTGCCCCGTGACAGAGGGAGAGGGAAACGGCTGCAGAAATCAGCCAGTTCCCAGGAACAGAAGCCCTCTCCCGCCTCTGCCAAGCCCTCAGCATGACGCTGGGGCTTTACAAGCAGACAGGGAGGCAGTGTTGGAAGCCATTCACAAGCTGTATTCCCAGCATGTGATAATTAAGGTACCCCTCCTGCAACAGGGAAAGGGGTATTACTCCACACTGTTGTGAGACCGATTTTAAATCTAAAATCTTTGAACACTTACATACAGAGGTTCAAATTCAAGAGAAGGGGACTACATGGTGTCTCTGGACATCAAGGATGCTTACCTTCATGTCCAAATTTACCCTTCTCACCAAGGGTACCTCAGGTTTGTGGTACAGAACTGTCACTATCAGTTTCAGACGCTGCCGTTTGGATGGTCCACGGCACCCCGGGTCTTTACCAAGGTAATGGCCGAAATGATGATACTCCTTCGAAGGAAGGGAGTTTTAGTTATCCCTTACTTGGACGATCTCCTGATAAGGGTAAGATCCTGGGAACAGTTGGAGGTCGGTATAGCACTATCTCAGGTAGTGTTGCGACAGCACGATTGGATTCTCAATATTCCAAAATCGCAGCTGGTTCCGACGACTCGTCTTCTGTTCCTAGGGATGATTCTGGACACAGTTCAGAAAAAGGTGTTTCTCCCGGAGGAGAGAGCCAGGGAGTTATCCGAGCTAGTCAGGAACCTCCTAAAACCGAGCCAAGTCTCAGTGCATCAATGCACAAGGGTTCTGGGAAAAATGGTAGCTTCCTACGAAGCAAAGCCATTCGGCAGATTCCACGCAAGAACTTTCCAGTGGGACCTGCTGGACAAATGGTCCTGGTCGCATCTTAAGATGCATCAGCGGATAACCCGGTCACCAAGGACAAGGGTGTCCCTCCTGTGGTGGTTGCAGAGTGCTCATCTTCTAGAGGGCCGCAGAGTCGGCATTCAGGACTGGGTCCTGGTGACCACGGATGCCAGCCTGCGAGGCTGGGGAGCACACACAGGGAAAAAATTTCCAGGGCTTATGGTCAAGCCTGGAGACATCTTTTCACATAAATAACCTGGAGCTAAGGGCCATTTACAATGCTCTCAGCTTAGCAAGACCTCTGCTTCAAGGTCAGCCGGTGTTGATCCAGTCGGACAACATCACGGCAGTCACCCATGTAAACAGACAGGGTGGCACAAGAAGCAGTCAATGGCAGAAGCTGCAAGGATTCTTCGCTGGGCGGAAAATCATGGGATAGCACTGTCAGCAGTATTCATTCCGGGAGTGGACAACTGGGAAGCAGACTTCCTCAGCAGGCACGGCCTCCACCCGGGAGAGTGGGGACTTCACCCAGAAGTCTTCCACATGATTGTAAACCATTGGGAAAAACCAAAGGTGGACGTGATGGCGTCCCGCCTAAACAAAAAATTGGACAGGTATTGCGCCAGGTCGAGGGACCCTCAGGCAATAGCTGTGGACGCTCTGGTAACACCGTGGGTGTACCAGTCAGTGTATGTGCTTCCTCTCATACCAAAAGTACTGAGAATTATAAGACGGAGGGGAGTAAGAACTATACTCGTGGCTCCGGATTGGCCAAGAAGGACTTGGTACCCGGAACTTCAAGAGATGCTCACGGAGGACCCGTGGCATCTACCTCTAAGAAGGGACCTGCTCCAGCAAGGACCCTGTCTATTCCAAGACTTACCGCGGCTGCGTTTAACGGCAGGGCGGTTGAACGCCGGATCCTGAAGGAAAAAGGCATTCCGGATGAAGTCATCCCTACCCTGATCAAGCCAGGAAGGATGTAACCGCAAACATTATCACCGCATTTGGCGAAAATATGTTGCGGGGTGCGAGGCCAGTAAGGCCCCGATGGAGGAATTTTCAACTAGGTCGATTCCTGCATTTCCTGTAAACAGGAGTGTCTATGTGCCTAAAATTGGGGTCCATTAAGGTTCAAATTTCGGCCCTGTCAATTTTCTTCCAGAAAGAACTAACTTCAGTTCCTGAAGTTCAGACGTTTTGTAAAAGGGGTACTGCATATACAGCCTCCTTTTGTGCCTCCAGTGGCACCTTGGGATCTCAATGTAGTTTTGAGGTTCCTAAAGTCACATTGGTTTGAACCACTTGAATCTGTGGAGTTAAAATATCTCACATGGAAAGTGGTCATGTTGTTGGCCCTGGCCTCGGCCAGGCGCGTGTCAGAATTGGGGGCTTTATCCTGTAAAGGCCCTTATCTGATCTTCCAGACAGGGCGGAATTGAGGACTCATCCTCAATTTCTCCCTAAGGTGTTTTCAGCGTTTCACGTGAACCAGCCTATTGTGGTACCTGCGGCTACTAGGGACTTGGAAGACTCCAAGTTGCTGGACGTATTCAGGGCCCTGAAAATATATATTTCCAGGACAAGCTGGGTGCTCCTGCTTCTAAGCAGACTATTGCTCGTTGGATTTGTAGCACAATTCAGCTTGCACATTCTGTGGCAGGCCTGCCACAGCCAAAATCTGTAAAAGCCCATTCCACACGGAAAGTGGGCTCATCTTGGGCGACTGCCCGAGGGGTCTCGGCTTTACAACTTTGCCGAGCAGCTACTTGGTCAGGGGCAAACACGTTTGCTAAATTCTACAAATTTGATACCCTGGATGAGGAGGACCTGGAGTTCTCTCATTCGGTGCTGCAGAGTCATCCGCACTCTCCCGCCCGTTTGGGAGCTTTGGTATAATCCCCATGGTCCTTACGGAGTTCCCAGCATCCACTAGGACGTCAGAGAAAATAAGAATTTACTTACCGATAATTCTATTTCTCATAGTCCGTAGTGGATGCTGGGCGCCCATCCCAAGTGCGGATTGTCTGCAATACTTGTACATAGTTATTGTTACAAAAATCGGGTTATTGTGGTTGTGAGCCATCTTTCCAGAGGCTCCTCTGTTATCATGCTGTTAACTGGATTCAGATCACAGGTTGTACGGTGTGATCGGTGTGGCTGGTATGAGTCTTACCCGGGATTCATAAATCCTTCCTTATTGTGTACGCTCGTCCGGGCACAGTATCCTAACTGAGGCTTGGAGGAGGGTCATAGGGGGAGGAGCCAGTGCACACCAGGTAGTCCTAAAGCTTTACTTTTGTGCCCAGTCTCCTGCGGAGCCGCTATTCCCCATGGTCCTTACGGAGTTCCCAGCATCCACTACGGACTACGAGAAATAGAATTATCGGTAAGTAAATTCTTATTATATATATATATATATATATATATATATATATATATATATATATATATCACGATGCAGGCGGCACTCAGGTAATAACAAAGTCAGAAGCAGGTCTGCAACAATGTTTCAAAGTCTATTACTTCGTCCTCAGGTTACAAGTGAAAGATACAAACATATACCTTTTGTACTCTCCCCACCATGTGCAGTGTGATCCGGCGCGCGTCCGACGTGCAGGCGCCCACTGATGACGTCATCATGCCTCACCGCATCTCCATAGCAACAAAATAAACAAACACAAAACACATAACAATATTAATATAAAAATACAAATAAATTTCAACCCAATACTTTGTATAATACACAGAGTCTTCCCGCACATAAAACACACAATGATTAAAAACAGAGCATGTTCAAGCATCGTAGCAGTCAACACATGACCAGCATTAACAATAATGTTTAAAGAAGCAGCATATATTGTAAATGCAGAATATTACAAAAGTCAATTCAAAACTTATATAAAACAATGCAAACCTAATGTTTCGTTAAGACCCTTAGGTGCAATGTTTTGAAGTTCATGAATCCATCTGGATTCTTTCTGCAATAGGCGCAAGGACCTATCACCACCTCGTAATCTTGCTAGTTCATGATCAATAATCATGTATTTAAGACATGCAACATTATGATGCACTTGTACAAAGTGTCGTGCGACCGGTTGGTCGCTAGTACCAGTCGTAAGATCCTTTCTAATGGCAAGTTTATGATTAGCCAGTGCTGTAACTAGGCATTTTAGCGCTGTGTGCAAGAAACGTCATTGGTGCCCCCCCCCCCTACGCAAGATAGGGTCAGTGCGTGGCATAGGCGCGCAAAAAATATATAGGAGCGTGGCTTCATGGGGAAGGGGTGTGGCCACAAAATAATACCAATTTGTACTACGGTGCACAATAGTCTCCATTATTCAAATTACGCAGCACAGTAGCGCCACTACACCAGGTAGAGCCCCCTATTACACATTATGGCAGACAGTCCCCCTTTTTACACATTACGGCAGCCAGTCCCCTTTTTTACACATTACGGCAGACAGCGTCCCCTTTTTACACATTACGGCAGACAGCGTCCCCTTTTTACACATTACGGCAGACAGCTCCTCCTTTTTACACATTACGGCAGACAGCACCTCCTTTTTACACGTTATGGCAGACAGCGTGCCCTTTTTACACATTACGGCAGACAGCGTCCCCCTTTTGTTTTTACACATTAAGGCAGACAGCGTCCCCTTTGTACACATTACGGCAGACAGCATCCCCTTTTTACACATTACGGCAGCCAGTCCCCATTTTTACACATTACGGCAGCCAGTCCCCATTTTTACACATTACGGCAGCCAGTCCCCCTTTTTACACATTGTGGCAGACAGAATAGATAGAGAGAGAGAGATAGATAGATAGACAGACGGACAGATAGATACCTACCATCTCTCCCCGCTGGCTCAGGCTCCTCAGTGCAGGCTTCACGCAGCAGCTCCCGGGCAGGGGAGAAGGAGGAGGAGGGAGGGGGACTGGAGCCGCAGCAGCGCTATGTAATTGGTAGAGGCGCCGCTGCAGCAGTCCCTCTCCTTCCGCATTGGCTGGCCGACACCGCTGTGAATGCTGGATGAGGGAAGCGCATCCCAGTATTCACAGCAGCGCCGGGCAGCAAATGCGGAAAGAGAGAGGGACAGCTGTAGCGGCGCCACAACCAATTACATAGCGTTGCTGCGACTCCAGTCCCCCTCCCTCCTCCTCCTCCCCTGCCTCCGGCACTGCTGCTCTCCCCTTCTCCTCCGGCTGTGGCACACACAGCACAGGCGGCTTGTAATGAGTCAATTTCACTCATTACAAGCCGCTGGCCGTTCCGCCCTCAGGGCGACTGCGCTGTGTGCCAGGCACACCTGGCATACAAGTAGTTACGGCTCTGTGATTAGCCATCCGTTCTCTTAAAGTGTGGTCGGTTTTGCCGACATAATTAAGTCCGCAGGGACAGGTGATAAGGTAGATAATAAATTTTGTAGTATACGTCAACCTATAGTTGATCAATCGCACTTTAAGAGTATGAGGTCAGGCACTGATGTTGGACGAGAAGGCCTGGCTCACAATCTCCACTTCAATTCATCCTAAAGGTGCTCGATGGGGTTGAGGTCAGGGCTCTGTGCGGGACAGTCCTCTCCCAGCACACTTTAGTTGATCTCTGCGTGTTCAGAGATTAGAGCAGCAGGGGGAACTTACTATCAGTCCCCCCTGACACATACTCCACTGTGCATGGGGAAGGTGGGCACTATAATCAGTCAGGCTGGGGAGAGATAAATGTAAATATTGAATTTATGCTGGAGGGGAGAGCTGGGTGCAATAATAATGACAACATATCCTGGTCACAGGAGGAGGTGCAGAAAGAGGAGCTTTTTACAGGGGTTGTGGGGGGTGCTATTGTTAGAATTTAAGATCACCTGGAGGGGGGGGGGGGTCTATTGCCAAAGGGAGTGGGAAGTTATCTTAGATTGGGGGCCTGTGGACAAGTGGTAAAACATTTTAATATTTTATTAAAAGTACTTTTTAAACTTTACTAAGTAATAAGTAAACCCGACAATTTCTGAGAGGTTTTGTGTGTGTGTGGGGGGGGGGGGGGGGGGGGGGTAGATTGTCAGGTAAGTGGTTTGGAACATTGTTACAGTTTATCGTCCGTGGACTACTGATACCTGTGGTTCTGCGGTGTCTCACTCAACTGGATCTGTTGAAATATAAAGGACACAGGCAACGGAGCAGATCTTGTTTTGGACTACTAATCCAGATTGAGTCTGCAAATGTTAACAAAACAATAACAGTATAGTATTTGTATTCAATAATGTAGATGACATTTAATTTTAGCTCAATTCTCACCCCGCCCCCCCCCCCCCCCAAAATAAATAAATAAATAAATAAACGAAGAAACCCATCAAAACAAATAGAAAATGGAGCCAGAAGAGTGATGTTAGACTAGAGATTTTTCCACTGGACGATGCTTTCCTATTGAAATCAATGGATTTTCTCTACATGTTTTCACACAAGCAGATTTCTTGATTTGTAAATGCTAAGAGCAGTGTAATGACCAGCAACATAAAGATAAGTGCAGGGTCAGATAGGTGATTGAGAACGCATCTGTTAAATGCTGCATGCAGTGCTTTGATGATGAGATTGCTCTGCTGTGACAGGGGAACAGAATTCCCCATTCACTTTAATGTTACGCTGACTGAGTGTAACCTCACTTCAAAATGGCATGGTTTACTTTCTAAATGGTAGTAGCCTGTGTTTTCTTCTCAAGCACTTGTCATCACAAGAGCGATTCCTCTGCTCCCTATTTCTACTTGTTTTTTTCTGCTATCTTTCTTACATAGCCCCCTATGTTCGTCTAAAACAATACAGACTTACAACATAAAATACGTTCTGAAATAAGTAAAACAAACTAAAAAGATTGTATATTTTGTTTTGTTTAATGTCCATTATGTGCATACATTGACAGAAGACAATAACTTGTTTTAATATAATAATAGTTACATAAAGTGACTACATTCACAATAGTCAAAAGTTTCATTCAGTTTATTTTCCTGATTTGCTTGTCCTTGTGTGATGGCAAACCCAATTGCCGCAAATAGAATTATCTCCTCTACTTTCCAAAAGGGGTCAAGCCCCGCTTATTAGAGTCAGGTCACACATTTCTCACTTACATCCACTGTAGACAAGAGCAAGTGATCATTCATCTCTGAAGCCTGAGAGGAAACAGACAAAAGCCTGTCACCATGCTTGGGTTTATGTTGAACCTAAAGTGATAAGTGAAATAAAGTTATTTTATCATTCAGTGACCTCCACAAAATGATCAAGGATGACTTATTAACCGCAAGTCAGCTGATTTAGATTTAAGATTTTTCACACTAATTTGCTTAACTAATAGAAACTCTTTAGGAGGACTTTACATTTTATGAAAAACAAATAAAGACAATCAATTATACATTCTTTGTGGATGCTCATATGCAATGATTGGTACTTACACTCACTGTCAACATTGTTAACCCTTTATGACCCATTGCATGTTTCTGGTGTATCCCAGTGATGTCACTGGTAAAGTAGACGAATGAGGCCCTAAGTAACCACAAAAAATGGTTTGGTCGCTTAGACCCAAGGTCCACCCTAATGGACAATGATTTCCTAGTGTTGTAGCTCATACACCAAAATATTGCGATTCTTTCTAATTCAATATTAGATACTCTACCAACTCCAGTTACTGTTGGCATAGTGATTTTGGTAATATTCGAATGATAAAGTACGTTGTTTTACTTGTAAAGTGGGATACTCACCTTGTGGCGATCTTTCTGGGTGAACCCATCTTTCAAACTGCCATCTGCTGGAAAATGTTCACAGTATTTAAATGGACATTGGGATTTGAATGGCAGCCGTCATCACAATACAGTCTACACAATAACATTTAATACTGTCCATTTAAACGGACACGAGGTCATAAAGAGTTAATACAAATAACAACCAATCACATGATAGCAACTCAGTGCATACAACCATGGTCAAGAGTTCTGGTCGTCAGGACTTTGACCATAAAATGAGTGCTGGTGCCCAATGGATTGGTTAGATTCTCTCAGAAACTGATCTGCTGGGATTTCTGCACAGAACATTCTACAGAGTTTACAGAGAAGGATCCAGAAAACCCCCCAGAAAACCAGTGAGCATCATTTCTTAGAACGAAACACATTGTTAATGAGAGTGGTTGGCGGAGACCGGTTCAAGATGACAGGGAGGTGACAGTGACTCAAATGACCACGCATTATAACAACCATATGCAGAAGAGCATCTCTGAACTTGCACTACTTCGAACCTTGAAGTGGACAAGATATAGCAGCAGAGACCAAACCATGTCGTGCTCCTGTTAGCTAAAGACAGAATATTGAAGCTACCGTGAGCATAGGCTCACCAAACCTTGACAGTTCAATGGAAGAACATTGTCTGGTCTGAGGAATCTCAATTTCTGCTTCATCCTGCAGATGGTAGGGTCATAATTTGTCATAAGCAATATGAACCAATGGATAAATCCTGCATTTTATCAACCGTTCAGACTGGTGTTGATGCTGTAATGTTTTCCTGGCTCACACTTGACTCCATAATACCATTTGAGCAATGTGCCGAATCCCACCTGGGAATTGGAAACGGTTCCTTCCCAGGTGGAACCAACCAAACAATAAGACAGCGCTTCTCACTGTGTATCAAAACATTTTTACTTTTATACACTATAAATTCTTAATTTTCTTTTTAATTAGAGCCTCATTGGGGTTGTGATATCTATATAGTGCATTTAGGGTTAAATCCATGAGACCAGTGTGCACTATATAGGATTCGTATGTGGATAATTATTTTAATAATATTATCTGTATGTTTTAGTATTGGTACTGGCCAGTGCCCTACTGTGATAATTATATATATATATATATACATAAAAGTAAAAATGTTTTGATACAAAGTGAGAAGCGCTGTCTTATTGTTTGGTTAGTTCTTTTTCATAATCTGGGGAATATTGGGATCAGTTCCCTAAGATCAGCTGCCCTCACTTTGTAGGTGACAGCGCCAAGTGTACACATTTGCACTGATCGCCTTCCCAGGTGGGATCCGACATTGTCCGTAATAGCTGGCTTCCCGACCCAGTGATATGCTGGGCCAGTTGCCATAGCGGCGGGGGGCAGAGCCGGCAGTGGAGGCGGTGCTGGGAGATGAGCTCATCTCCGCGCCGCCTCTCCCTATTGTAGTGAATGGGTCCCGGGTCGCATCGACCCGGGGGCCTGTTCACACTGTCACGCTGCCACTCACTCGATGACACTGCTTTATTCCCGGGTTGAATTACCGGGTCAGGGAACCTTTGATTTCGACCATGGCCCTTTCACACCGCAGAACGTCACGTGTCGACCCGGCAAGAATACCTCTGTCATTTGGTGGAATAGGAGATTTGCAGCCGCCAAATCTGCAGCATCTGCAAGATATTATCATGTCTGCATAGACCGCACTTTCTAGTGAATGTTTCTAGCTCCTTGTTGGACTCATACCGCAGAAAATCCAGTCATTTCTGGAGGCAAGGTATTGTCCTAGTTAGTACTAGAATGGTGTAGGAAAAAAAATAAGATTTTACTCACCGGTAAATCTATTTCTCGTAGTCCGTAGTGGATGCCGGGGACTCCGCAAGGACCATGGGGAATAGACGGGCTCCGCAGGAGACTGGGCACTCTAAGAAAGATTTAGTACTACTGGTGTGCACTGGCTCATCCCTCTATGCCTCTCCTCCAGACCTCAGTTAAGGAAACTGTGCCCGGAGAGCTGACATTACAAGGAAAGGATTTTGGAATCCAGGGTAAGACTCATACCAGCCACACCAATCACACCGTATAACTTGTGATAAACTTACCCAGTTAACAGTATGAACAAACAACAGAGCATCAACCAATGGATGCCAACATAACATAACCCTTTATTAAGCAATAACTATATACACGTATTGCAGAAAGTCCGCACTTGGGACGGGCGCCCAGCATCCACTACGACTACGAGAAATAGATTTACCGGTGAGTAAAATCTTATTTTCTCTAACGTCCTAGTGGATGCTGGGGACTCCGCAAGGACCATGGGGATTATACCAAAGCTCCCAAACGGGCGGGAGAGTGCGGATGACTCTGCAGCACCGAATGGGCAAACACAAGGTCCTCCTCAGCCAGGGTATCAAACTTGTAGAATTTTGCAAATGTGTTTGAACCCGACCAAGTAGCAGCTCGGCAAAGCTGTAATGCCGAGACCCCTCGAGCAGCCGCCCAAGAAGAGCCCACCTTCCTTGTGGAATGGGCTTTTACAGATTTTGGATGCGGCAATCCAGCCGCAGAATGAGCCTGCTGAATCGTGTTACAGATCCAGCGAGCAATAGTTTGCTTTGAATCAGGAGCACCCAGTTTGTTGGATGCATACAGGATAAACAGCGAGTCAGTCTTCGTGACTCCAGCCGTTCTGGTTACATAAATCTTCAAAGCCCGGACTACGTCAAGCAACTTGGAATCCTCCAAGTCACAAGTAGCCGCAGGCACCACAATAGGTTGTTCAAATGAAAAGATGACACCACCTTTGGCTGAAATTGCGGACGAGTCCGCAATTCTGCCCTGTCCATCTGGAAAACCAGATAGGGGCTTTTACATGACAAAGCCGCCAATTCTGACACACGCCTAGCCGAAGCTAAGGCCAACGGCATGACCACTTTCCACGTGAGATACTTTAGCTCCACAGTCTTAAGTGGCTCAAACCAGTGGGATTTTTAGGAAACCCAACACCACGTTAAGATCCCAAGGTGCCACTGGTGGCACAAAAGGGGGCTCAATATGCAGCACTCCCTTAACAAACGTCTGAACCTCAGGCAGTGAAGCCAGTTCTTTTTTAAATCAAATGGATAGGGCCGAAATCTGGACCTTTATGGACCCTAATTTTAGGCCCATAGTCACTCCTGAATGTAGTAAGTGCAGGAATCGACACAGCTGGAATTCTTCTGTAGGGCCTTCCTGGCCTCACACCAAGCAACATATTTTCGCCATATACGGTGATAATGCTTTGCTGTCACGTCCTTCCTAGCCTTTATCAGCGTAGTAATAACTTCATCCGGAATGCCTTTTTCCGCTAGGAACCGGCGTTCAACCGCCATGCCGTCAAACGCAGCCGCGGTAAGTCTTGGAACAGACAGGGCCCTTGTTGCAACAGGTCCTGTCTGAGAGGCAGAGGCCATGGGTCCTCTGTGAGCATTTCTTGCAGTTCCGGGTACCAAGTCCTTCTTGGCCAATCCGGAACAATGAGTATTGTTCTCACTCCTCTTTTTCTTACAATTCTCAGCACCTTTGGTATGAGAGGAAGAGGAGGAAACACATAGACCGACTGGAACACCCACGGTGTTACTAGTGCGTCCACAGCTATCGCCTGAGGGTCCCTTGACCTGGCGCAATACCTTTTTAGCTTTTTGTTGAGGCGGGACGCCATCATGTCCACCTGTGGCAGTTCCCGTCGATTTGCAATCTGCGTGAAGACTTCTTGGTGAAGTCGCCACTCTCCCGGGTGGAGGTCGTGCCTGCTGAGGAAGTCTGCTTCCCAGTTGTCCACTCCCGGAATGAACACTGCTGACAGTGTGCTTACGTGATTCTCCGCCCAGCGAAGAATTCTGGTGGCTTCTACCATCGCCACCATGCTCCTTGTGCTGCCTTGGCGGTTACATGAGCCACTGCGGTGATATTGTCTGACTGGATCAGAACCGGTTGGTCGCGAAGCAGGGTCTCCGCTTGACTTAGGGCGTTGTATATGGCCCTTAGTTCCAGGATATTGATGTGAAGGCAAGTCTCCTGCCTTGACCACAGCCCTTGGAAATTTCTTCCCTGTGTGACTGCCCCCCACCCTCGGAGGCTTGCATCCGTGGTCACCAGGACCCAGTCCTGAATGCCGAATCTGCGACCTTCGAGAAGGTGAGCACTCTGCAGTCACCACAGGAGAGACACCCTTGCTCTGGGGGATAGGGTGATTAACCGATGCATCCGAAGATGTGATCCAGACCACTTGTCCAGTAAGTCCCATTGGAAGGTATGGAACCTGCCGAAGGGAATGGCCTCGTATGATGCCACCCTCCTTCCCAGGACTCGAGTGCAGTGATGCACTGACACCTGTTTTAGTTTTAATAGATTCCTGACCAGTGTCACGAGCTCCTGAGCTCTCTCTATCGGGAGATAAACCTTTTTCTGGTCTGTGTCTAGGATCATGCCTAGGAGAGGCAGATGAGCTGTAAGAACCAACTGCGACTTTGGAATATATAGAATCCAGCCGTGTTGCCATTTCACTTCCAGAGAAAGCGATACGCTGTTCAGCAACTGCTCTCTTGATCTCGCTTTTATCAGGAGATCGTCCAAGTACGTGATAATAGTGACACCTTGCTTCCGCAGGAGCACCATCATTTCCGCCATTACCTTGGTGAATATTCTCAAGGCCGTGGAGAGACAATTCTGAGGTACGCCTGATGAGGTGGATAAATGGGGACATGACGGAATGCATCCTTTATGTCCCGAGTCACCATAAAATCTCCCCCTTTCAGGCTTGCAATAACCGCTCTTAGCGATTCCATCTTGAACTTGAACCCTTTCAGGTATATGTTCAGGGATTTTAAATTCAATATGGGTCCGACCGAACCGTCTGGTTTCGGGACTACAACATGGTCGAATAATAAGCCCCTCCTTGTTGAAGGAGGGGAACCTTGACCACCACCTGTTGAAGATACAATTTATGAATTGCAGTTAACACTGTTTCCCTCTCGTGGGGGGAAGCCGGCAGGGCCGTCGGTGAGGGGGCATCTTCTTAAAGTCCAGCTTGTATCCCTGAGACACAATATCTATTGCCCAGGGATCTAACAGGGAGTGAACCCACTTGTGGCTGAACTTACGAAGGCGTGCCCCCACCGGGCCTAGCTCCACCTGTGGAGCCCCAGCGACATGCAGTGGATTTTTGTAGAGGCCAGGGAGGACTTCTGTTCCTGGGAACTAGCTGTGTTGTGCAGCTTCTTTCCTCTGCCCCCGCCTCTGGCAAGAAAGGACGCACCTCGGACTTTCTTGTTTCTTTATTCGAAAGGCTGCATTTGATAATGTCGTGCTTTCCTAGGCTGTGCAGGAATATAAGGCAAAATATCAGAATTACCAGCTATAGCTGTGGAGACCAGGTCCGAGAACCCTTCTCCACACAATCCTCAGCCTTCCACATGCCTCTTAAGTCGGCATCATCTGTCCATTGCATATTCTACAGGACACATCAAGCAGAAATCGACATAGCTTTGACTCTAGGACCCAGTATACTCATGTCTCTTTGGGCATGTTTAATATATATATATATATATATATATATATACCTATCACTTAAGACAGCATCTTTAAAATATATATATATCTATATATATATCTATATGCATACTAGGGTCTCAATCTCTGCTGATAAGGTACCTTTCCACGCTGCCACAGCGCTATAAACGCATGCCGACACAATCGCCGGTCTGAGTAGTATACTAGAATGTGCACGCTATCTGCAGGATCCCTGAGAATAGCTAGTGCTACCTTCTGTGCAAACGGGACACCCTAGGGGAAGATTCCCATCACATCTTGGCCCTAGTGGGGAAAGGATACTGCTTGAGAATTTTTTGTGGGAAGCTGCAGTCTCTTGTCTGGAGATTCCCGCTCTTTTTCCTCATGAGAGGAGGGAAATTTACCTCAGCTTTCTTCCCCTTAACATGTGTACCCTTGTGTCAGGGACAAATGAGTCATCAGTGATATGCAAATCATCTTTTATTACAATAATCATATATTGAATACCTTTCAGCCATCTTGGCTGTAACTTTGCATTATCGTAGTCGACACTGGAGTCAAACTCCGTGTCGATATCAGTGTTTATTATTTTGGATAGTGAGCATTGTGAGACTCTGAAGGTCTCTGTGACATAGGGACAGACAAGGGTAGATTTCCTGTCTGTTCTCTAATCTTTTGTGCAATAAATTCACCTCAGCTCTTACACATATCCAAACAGGTGTCGGCGTTGTCGACGGAGACACCCTCTCACACACACATTTGCTCTATCTCCTCCTTAGGGGAGCCTTTTACCTCAGACATGTCGACACACACACACGGGATGCTCTATTTGAAGACAGTTCCCCCACAAGGCCCTTTGGAGAGACAGAGAGAGAGTATGCCAGCACACACCCCAGCGCTATATGACCCAGGAATCACACAGTAACTTAGTGTTAACCCAGTAGCTGCTGTATATATTATTTTTACGCCAAATTTATGTGCCCCCCCTCTCTTTTTCACCCTCTCTATCGTGCAGGGGAGAGCCTGGGGAGCTTCCTCTCAGCGGATCTGTGGAGAGAAAATGGCGCTGGTGAGTGCTGAGGAAGAAGGCCCTGCCACCTCAGCTGCGGGCTTCTCCCGCGATTTTGTGTAAAATTAATGGCGGGGGCTAATGCATATAACAGTGTCCAACTGTATATATGCTGCTTTTGCCAGGAGGTACTTAATTGCTACCCAGGGCGCCCCACCCCTGCGCCCTGCACCCTACAGTGACCGGAGTGTGTGGGTGTAATGCGGGAGCAATGGCGCACAGCTGCAGTGCTGTGCGCTACCTCATGTGAAGACAGGAGTCTTCTGCCGCCGATTTCGATGTCTTCTTGCTTCTGCCGGCTTCTGTCTTCTGGCTCTGCGAGGGGGACGGCGGCACGGCTCCGGGAACGGACGACCAAGGTTAAGATCCTGTGTTCGAACCCTCTGGAGCTATTGGTGTCCAGTAGCCTAAGAAGCGCAACCTAGCCACAGTTAGTAGGTTTGCTTCTCTCCCCTCAGTCCCTCGTAGCAGAGAGTCTGTTGCCAGCAGAAGCTCTCTGAAAATAAAAAAACTAACTAAAATACTTTCTTATTAGCAAGCTCAGGAGAGCCCACTAAAAGCACCCAGCTCTGGCCGGGCACAGATTCTAACTGAGGTCTGGAGGAGGGGCATAGAGGGAGGAGCCAGTGCACACCAGTAGTACTAAATCTTTCTTAGAGTGCCCAGTCTCCTGCGGAGCCCGTCTATTCCCCATGGTCCTTGCGGAGTCCCCAGCATCCACTAGGTTGTTAGAGAAAGAAAAGTTCCACTGTGTTGGTATCTTGGGTAAAAACATATAGGTTGATACATATAAAAATGTCTCTACTATTATAAAAGCATGTGTATAGACAATGAGATGATTTTGATATAAAACAACCTTTATTACATGACATAAACATCAGAAAAAGAAAGCAATTAAAAAGATAGGATGCATATGAATTAAACATGACTGACCCAAGCCCAATTTTCTTGGTAAGCAAATATAAATTTTGGTGCCTCTTAGTGGAATAAGCAGTTTTATACAGATGAAGTTAAAGCACTATAATAATTTACCTATGTATTAATAATCGCAGCACTGCCACGGTTATTAAGTCTGTAGAAAGACACATATTTTCATTTAGAATAAAAATATACCCACTATGTACTAAATTTAGCTTGCAGTGACATCGTCGGTAGCGGTAACCGATGTCCCTCCAGGTTCCTTCCCTGACAAATTGGAGGAGACTTTCATATTTGCTTAAGGCCTCTCCTGCAAGTAAGTTTCCATAGGTATAAAGCGATTTATGCCATCTATGAAGTGCATAGGTATAAAGCGGTTTATGCCATCTGTGAAGTGCATAGGCATAAAGCGGTTTAACTATTTCTTCGGAACCTTAGGGGCATTCCCACAAACTGAATTGTCTCCATTGAGTTTAAATAGGGGTCTGGTTCAGGTTATCTGGATGAAATGTCCTGTTTGGAAGCAGTGGCTTTGTTTTTCTGTAGGTGTTATTTGCACTATTAAGTATAAAAACAAAGTATTAGCTTTTACTAGACTTCTCAATTGTAAAGCACATTTTCAGATGTTGGTGCTATGTAAATAAATGTTATTAAATACATTTTTGCTTTAACACATTTGAGAAGCCAGTAAAACTGACTATTGGGTAAAAAGTGTACAGAACAATCAATTCTCCTCTGATAAATACACGAGAGAGGTCCCCTTTTCAAGGCTGTTATTTGATATGGACAAAATGACTCTTTCATAAGGACGCTTTCATGGTGAGGCTGTACTAGATCCCCAGTTGAGTCAGGCTGCTAAAATATGTTGCCCAGATGTTGTTGAAGTTTTCTTTTTGTCTGGACATATATTAAGCATAAACATTTTAGCCTCAGATGACTAAACAGTTATTATATGCTGGGTGGGTCATATTCGAATGAGCAGGCACCAGTGTAAAAGGTCCCATCGTCTGCACTCTTGGTCTCAGAGCATACAGTACAATCCAGATATGCAAGTAAACTACATCACAGTGCATTGAAAACATATTTAACCAGAATCCTTTTGCGCTTAAATCTGGGATTTTTATTGTTACTGTTAAAAAGTAAAAATGTTATTCGCATTAATGTTCACAAAAAAAATCATAGACAATAAATTGCTAAAACTAAAATAAACTGACCTATTTATCATGGGTAGCTTGTGGGCAGTGGTAACTATCATGATCGGTCACTATACCAATGCCAGGAGATGGCCGGGGGGGGGGGGGCGAGCGCAACAAAGCCCCTTGCAGGCTCACTGCGCTCGCCAAAGGTTCTTTTCCCACTCTATGGTGTGGACATAGTCCCTGTTAGTCGGCATGCCGACTATTGGGATTGTGGGTGAGCGGGATGTAGGTGCCTGTATTGTGTCCAGTGGTCTCCTGACCACCGGTCACATAACTACATCCCATCATAATATACTGCGCATATCCCGGCAATACCTAATATGCGAGTCCCAGTAAAAAAAAAACACTGACAGTGAAAGGAAGAAGTTCTAGCACTCTTGGGGATCTAGAAGCCTCTCCAGCAATGCTGTATGTATCCCATGTTAGAGGTTAGGTATCGCTAACCTGTGATGGTTTTAATCTGGGGGCAAAAAAGTTTAATATAGGTCTTTGAGGCCTGCGATAATCGAGATTAAAGAAGATAAACAAGAGGAATCTCTGCTATATGTATTAATCCATTGATAAATTCTGCAGCAAGATGCAATGGAGAAATTGTCTGTTTTATGTGGAGAATTGGGCATTACAGTACATCTTGGCTGGTTTATGATGTGGATACATGGAACCAATAATCATTTAAGAAGCATTCTTGCATCTTGGTTATTATGTAGTTAAATTACCTATTGTCACTATTACACCTAGTAGTCACTTTCAGAAAGTCGGTATTAACTTTGAATATTGGAATAGAACAGTGATTACCTATCCCATCTTACAAATCAAAATGACTGAAAACTGGGTTATTCTTGTTAGGGAGCAGCAGTAAACAGTATGATTGAGGTCACATATTTGAGGTAATGGTCTTACATACCCTAAGGCTACAGTATGTACACACTAGTACGATGTGTGCCCCATGCAGTATCGTATATGATTTTCCTACATTTGATATCGGGCATACACACTATACGATGAAACAATAAGACAAGCTGAATTGATATCTTATGGGGTTGGAGTTGTTTTTAAGGGAGCACAAGGAGGAGGAGGAGGGTCCAGACTGACGTCAATGCCCTAAAATCGTATGGTTGTATGTACACACTACAAAAAAGCTCACGATATTGATGGTCATTCCGAGTTGATCGGTCGCTAGCAGTTTTTAGCAGCCGTGCAAACGCTATGCCACCGCCCTCTGGGAGTGTATTTTAGCTTAGCAGAAGTGCGAACGAAAGGATCGCAGAGCGACTACAAAAATAATTTGTGCAGTTTCAGAGTAGCTACAGACCTACTCCTAGCTTGCGTTCACTTCAGACTGTTCAATTCCGGATTTGACGTCACAACCACGCCCTGCGTTCGGCCAGCCACACCTGTGTTTTTCCTGGCACGCCTGCGTTTTTTCGAACACTCCCTGAAAACGGTCAGTTGACACCCAGAAACGCCTCTTTCCTGTCAATCACTCTGCGGCTGGCATTGCGACTGAAAAGCGTTGCTAGACCTTGTGTAAAAGTACATCAGCCGTTGTGAAAGTACGTCGTGCATGCTACTGCGCCGCATACGCATGCACAGAAGTGCCGCTTTTTCACTTAATCGCTGCGCTGCAAACATTTTTCACTAGCGATCAACTCGGAATGACCCCCATTGTACCATCGAGACTGCATGCAGGTGAGATGTTGGATGTCAAATGCCTCCCGCAAGGCTGCGCATCATATGATAAATCGTTGCGATATTGTATGCAATCATACAGTATCAGCTATATTCTATGCAATATCTCATAGTGTGTATGCAGCCTAAGAGGCTTTTATCTGGTATCTCTATGTATTGTGAATCATTAATCTTCCCATGGATTGTGACAGTATTGCTAGTCCTTTCTGCTTGCGGGTATCACCAACATATGATACTAACAATCAGGATAATAAATTACATTTTAGCCTTGTACAATGGACTGCACATCTAATGGATGTTCAATGTCTTTGCAATGGTCTTGTATTGTTACTCAGATTATAATGAGTTATAATAGTAATTATAACTTGTTTGAAATAATTTCCTTTTTACCATGCTGTAGCAGAGAGAGGGGTAGTTATATTTACAAAAGAATTGACAATAGATCTACATCATGTCTCGGACTTGGTACGCAATAGTGCGGGGATCAGGAAAAGAAAGCCATGTCTAAGCTGCATAGAGAATTGTTGTATTTGCTTTGGGGTAAAACTACAGCATAAATATTATAGCAGGTGGGAAGTGAAGAAATTTGATCAGCGGTGCTTACATTTCCTGCAGTAAAACTAAGGCTTGTCCTCCCAATATGAAATCTTATACCCGTTTCACAAATTAAAAAATATATGATCATGTTTTTTACACCTGCTATATTAACGGTCATACTGTATATAATTATATTTCTGCAGCAGGGTACACTGGGATTCCACAGGGAATACATCGGGGTGTAGAGTTGGATCTTGATCCGAGGCACCAACAAGCTAAAGCTTTGACTGTTCCCAGGATGCACTGCACCGCCTCCTCTATAACCCCGCCTCCGGGCACTGGAGCGCAGTTTGTAAGTTGGTACCTGCAAAACAGGTCACTTACACAGGGGTCTGCGCTAGGCAGCCCTGAAAAGATCTTTTTAAGAAAATTCAAGGGCCGCAGAACTGTTTGTCATTCTGACATTTTGTGCTGCGGCTGCATCACCTCCCCAGCAGCGCTGCATACTCCCACGGCCGGGTTCTTGGGTACTTGCAGCGGAGGCGCACCGGTCTTCAGGCACACCACTGCTGACGCTCTCCTGGATCGCATGGCTGCACATCAGGGAGGAGGTAAGAGGGTCCCCCAGGTGGGACCTGCCGGTAAATCACGGTCCGGTCATGGTCCCAGGAGACGGACCGCACCACTGTCGTGGACACTGTACTGCACAGGGACCCCACTATATCCACCAGAGCAGGTAGCACAGGTCGGATTTACTAAAATCCGTTTTACATAGGATCCACAGTACCCGATGGTGAGGACCAGCATAAGGGCTAAGGCGCTGACCTGTAGCCCCTCCTCCAGCTCCGGGCGCCATCTACTGCTGGTGTTCCCACCCTGGAGCTGCATTTTACTCTCCCTCACTCCCTGACAGAGATTTGGGCACCATCTTTACACAAGTAGCCGGGCTGATCTCCAGGACTGTAGGGCACTGTCTCGTCTGTAAAGTCACCTGTCTCATCAGTGCTGTGCATTTACAGGCACTTAAGTATTCTACATGTCATTTTAGACAGTGTTAGTTAAGAACAAGTGTACTGGTACCTGAATATTTAGTACACGTATTCTGTGATATACATCCAGTATCTACTGTGCATTGTTATATCTATATACATATATATCTATATGTAATTTTACTAGTCCAGTGCAGTTTTATTGTTTATCTGTAATAACTTCTGCATTGTACCTGTGACTGAGTGTGCCTGTAGCTGCTGTGTGGATTACATTCTCGTGTATCACATGTCTTGCTATCACTATATTCTGTACCCTGGGGGGCTAGGTGCGTCAGGGTCTTGTGTGTGTGTATATGTATATATATATATATATATATATATATATACACTGCTCAAAAAAGTAAAGGGAACACTTAAACAACACAATGTAGCTTCAAGTCAATCACACTTCTGTGAAATCAAATTGTCCACTTAGGAAGCAACACTGATTGACAATCAATTTCACATGCTGTTGTGCAAATGGAATAGACAACAGGTGGGAATTATAGGCAATTAGCAAGACACCCCCAACAATAAAGGAGTTGTTCTACAGGTGGTGACCACAGACCACTTCTCAGCTCCTATGCTTTCTGGCTGATGTTTTGGTCACTTTTGAAAGCTGGCGGTGCTTTCACTCTAGTGGTGGCATGAGACGGAGTCTATAACCCACACAAGTGGCTCAGGTAGTGCAGCCCATACAGGATGGCACATCAATGCGAGCTGTGGCAAGAAGGTTTGCTGTGTCTGTCAGCGTAGTGTCCAGAGCATGGAGGCGCTACCAGGAGACAGGCCAGTACATCAGGAGACGTGGAGGAGGCCGTAGGAGGGCAACAACCCAGCAGCAGGACCGCTACCTCCGCCTTTGTGCAAGGAGGAACAGGAGGAGCACTGCCAGAGCCCTGCAAAATTACCTCCAGCAAGCCACAAATGTGCATGTGTCTACTCCAGGGATGGGGAACCTTCGGTCCTCCAGCTGTTGTTGAACTACACATACCAGCATGCCTTGCTACAGTTTTGCTATTTGGCCATGCTAAAACTGTTGCAAGGCATGCTGGGATGTGTAGTTCAACAGCAGCTGGAAGGCCGAAGGTTCCCCATCCCTGGTCTACTCAAACGATCAGAAACAGACTCCATGAGGGTGGTATGAGGGCCCGACGTCCACAGGTGGGGGTTGTGCTTACAGCCCAACACCGTGCAGGATGTTTGGCATTTGCCAGAGAACACCAAGATTGGCAAATTCGCCACTGGCGCCCAGTGCTCTTCACAGATGAAAGCAGGTTCTCACTGCGCAGACGTGACAGAGTCTGGAGACGCCAAGGAGAACGTTCTGTTGCCTGCAACATCCTCCTGCATGACCGGTTTGGCAGTGGGTCAGTAATGGTGTGGGGTGGCATTTCTTTGAGGGGCCGCAGAGCCCTCCATGTGCTCGCCAGAGGTAGCCTGACTGCCATTAGGTACCAAGATGAGATCCTCAGACCCCTTGTGAGACCATATGCTGGTGCGGTTGGCCCTGGGTTCCTCCTAATGCAAGACAATGCTAGACCTCATGTGGCTGGAGTGTGTCTGCAAGATGAAGGCATTGATGCTATGGACTGGCCCGCCCGTTCCCCAGACCTGAATCCAATTGAGCACATCTGGGACATCATGTCTCGCTCCATCCACCAACGCCACATTGCACCACAGACTGTCCAGGAGTTGGCGGATGCTTTAGTCCAGGTCTGGAAGGAGATCCCTCAGGAGACCATCCGCCACCTCATCAGGAGCATGCCCAGGCATTGTAGGGAGGTCATACAGGCACGTGGAGGCCACACACACTACTGAGCCTCATTTTGACTTGTTTTAAGGACATTACATCAAAGTTGGATCAGCCTGTAGTGTGTTTTTCCACTTTAATTTTGAGTGTGACTCCAAATCCAGACCTCCACGGGTTAATAAAGTTGATTTCCATTGATAATTTTTGTGTGATTTTGTTGTCAGCACATTCAACTATGTAAAGAACAAAGTATTTAATAAGAATATTTAATTCATTCAGATCCAGGATGTGTTATTTTAGTGTTCCCTTTATTTTTTTGAGCAGTATATATATATATATATATATATATATATATATATATAGTGCTACACAGTATATACTGTTTGGGTTTTTTTACTGTGTATTTCAGTCACCTCATATCACTTTAATCCTCTGTTTGTGCCCTGTATTAACTGTCACATAAATCAGGGGGTTATTTGCAGGTATTGTATTTGTCTGGCTACAGTATATTGTACTATTACGCTCTATGGTTACATTCCCTATAATGTCTGCCACACAGGGTGGGAATTCCACAGATGCTTCTGCATCATGCAGTGCTGGCACCACGGATTTACCTGAGGGGGAAGTTTTATCTGATGGATCAGGCACTGGGTGCCATACATCTCCTAGTCAGCTTGCGGCATCTGTGGCCATCAGGAACCACCTTGGGCAGCATTCTCAAGTATGCTGAATACGCTTGTGACACATCTTAAGCCCCCTGTGGGACCTCCTGTGCCATTGCAGCCACATATTGTCCCTGTAGTTCATACGCCCTGAGCGGACACTCTGTCTACCCAGTTACAACAATTAAATCTTTGGTTAAACAAAAGTTTACCCCACACCCCTCTGGGATCAAAGGGTCATCTAAGCAGGCCATTTCATCCTCACAATCCACTAATATTTCGGATAATTCTTCTGATGAGGATGGGGAATATACTGATCGGTCGCACTGATACAGTCGCTTCTGATGAGGAATCTACAACCCTGGTTGATGTTCCTGACCTGGTGGAGGCTATTACGTTAATTCTTAAAATAGATGATGACATTGAGCCTACTACTGCATCTTAGAAACCTGATAAGTTCAAATGTCAGAAGGTTGCTAAGGTACTCTTACCACATTCTGACCACTTAATTGACATACGTCAGGAATCCTGGTCGTCTCCAGGAAAGAACTTTTCCCTGTCTAAAAAGATGCTAGCTTGTTATCCTATCCCAGCGGAGTTGAGTAACAAGTGGGAAACGCCACCGCCGGTGGACTCTTAAGTCGCCCGTCTTGTCGTGTCATCTACTCTGCCTGTTACCACTGTCACCTCACTGAAGGAAATGACGGATAAGCGTGTGGAGGGATGCCTGAAGTCTATTTACTCTCTTACCAGTGCTGTACATAGACCCACTATAGCAGCCTCCTGGGCCGCGAAAGGAATTGAAGCATGTGTTCAGGCAATTGCGGATGAGCTGCCTCAGGATATTTCTGACACTGCCAGACAATATCTGTCTCATATTACCACAGCCTCCCACTGTATTCAGGAGGCGGCCCCTGAGGCAGGTGTAATGGCAGCCAAGGCGTCTACTACGTCTATACTGGCTCGCCGAATTCTGTGGTTGAGGTCCTGGAAGGTGGACCTAGACTCCAAAAAGACCTTGGAGGTGCGTCCTTTTAGGGGAGACATCCTTTTTGGGGAGGATCTGAATAAGATTGTGACTGACTTGGCAACTGTTAAGACTGCGTTTCTCCCAAGTACTAACCCTTCTGCACTGAAGACAAAGAGTACCACTTTTCATTCCTTTCGACCTCCAGGGAAGTCAAAGGGCCAGGCGTACCCGAGACAGGCTCGTACTTCCAAATCCACCAAGCCCAAACCTAAACAATCCTGGGCCGCCCGTCAGCCTGCTTCCAAACAAGACAAGCCTACTGCATGCAGGGTGGGCCTCCCCCTTGGGGACCCCAGGGTGGGAGGCCCACTGCTGCAGTTCGCCCAGGCCTGGTTAAAGACCACTTCGGATGCCTGGGTGCGGGAAGTTGTCTCTCACAGGTACGCAATCTCTTTTAAGAGACGTCCCCCTCGCCATTTCTGCTCGACAGTTATTACTTCGTGTCCATTGATAGCGCAAGCTCTACACTTGGTTGTGCAATCCCTCCTGGACACAGGAGTGGTAGTGCCGGTACCTCTATCTCAAAGAGGCAGGGGATACTATTCGACCCTGTTTCTAGTTCCGAAGCCAAATGGGTCCTTCCGGCCTATACTCAACCTCAAAGCATTGATCAAATTTGTGAGAGTGTCCAAATTCCGTATGGAAACTCTGTGCTCTATTGTAATGGCCATGGAACCCGACGACTATATGGTATATACCTGCATTTACCTATTGCCGTCTCGCATCAACAATATCTGCAGTTTGCTATTGGCAACCTACATTATCAGTTCCAGGCTCTGCCATTTGGACTGGCCACGGCCCCTTGGATCTTCACCAAGGACATGGCCGTGATGACGGCCCTTCTCCGCCATCAGTTAATCAGGATCCTGCCGTATCTGGATGACTTGCTGATCCTGACGAACTCCCAAGATGTCCTCCTCAGTCATCTGGAACTGACGGTCCAATTCCTACAGGCCTGCGGGTGGCTCATCAACTGGAAAAAGTCCTCGCTGGTCCCTGCTCGGAGCATGGTGCACCTGGGGGCACTGCTGGATACACACAGCCAGAGATTGTTCCTGTTTCCAGGTAAAGTCCTGAAGCTTCAGGACAGGATCAGTTACTTCCTCTCTCGCCCAAGAGTGTTGATACACTCGGCGATGCAAGTACTAGGCCTCATGAGGTGGCTTTCGACATGGTAGTGTACGCCCAATTTCATTCTTGCCCTCTGCAGAGGTTAATCCTTTCCAAGTGGGACGGCCTACCCCATCGGATCAGGTTTAAAATGATCTCCTTGACTCCGGAGGTTCGTCTGACACTGAGCTGGTGGCTACAGGACCAACAGTTGAGCAGGAGCCGTCCCTTCTGGATCTCCAACTGGGTCCTCCTGACAACGGATGCCAGTCTGCGGGGTTGGGGCGCAGTGTTGGAGCAACACTCTCTCCAGGGTCGGTGGACCAGGGAGGAATCTATCCTCCCGATAAACATTCTGGAATTGCGGGCAGTGTTGAAGGCATTGACGCTGGCCCTGCCTCTGGTACAGAACAGGCCTGTTCAAGTACAATCAGACAACGCCACCATGGTGGCATACATAAATCATCAAGGCGGCACTCAAAGCTGCATGGCAATGTTCGAAGTATCAAAAATCCTGCGTTGGGCGGAATGCCATCTGCCAGCAATATCGGCAGTGTTCATTCCCGGAGTCCTCAACTGGGAAGCGGATTTCCTCAGTTGTCAGGACATTCACACTGGAGAGTCTTCATCTGGAAGTCTTTCAACTTCTAGTGGACAAGTGGGGCCTACCAGATGTAGACCTGATGGCGTCTCGACACAATCACAAGGTTCCGGTCTTCGGATCAAGGACAAGGGATCCTCAAGCAGCGTTCATGGACGCACTGGTATTTCCATGGAACTTTCGGCTGCCATACGTGTTCCCTCCAGTTCCACTCCTGTCCAGGGTACTATGGAAGTTCAAGCAAGAAAGAGGAATACTACTTCTAGTCACTCCAGCGTGGCCCAGATGGCATTGGTTCTCAGACCTGCAAGGTCTATTGCTAGATTGTCCACTTCTACTTCCTCAATGCTTAGACCTCCTCGTTCAGGGCCCTTGTGTCTATCCGGACCTGGCCAGACTGGCTTTGACGGCGTGGCTCTTGAAGCTTCACTCCTGAGGGCCAAACAATTCTCCGAGGCGGTTATTCAAACTATGTTGAAGGCCCGCAAACTGGCTTCTGCGCGGATTTAATGCAGAGTCTGGAACTCTTACTTCACATGGTGTGCTGCTAAGAATTATGATGCCTATTCGTTCAGAACTTCCAGGCTTTTGGCTTTTCTGCAACAAGGCCTCGATTTAGGCCTTCGTCTGGCCTCCCTCAAGGTTCATATAGCTACCTTGTTGTTGTGGTTTCAGAGAAAAATTGCGTCTATTCCTGATGTTCATACTTTCACTCAGGGTGTTTTACGGATTCAGCCTCCCTATGTCCCTCCTGTGGCTCCGTGGGATCTGTCTGTTGTCTTAAGTGCCCTGCAAGAGTCTCCATTTGAACTTCTTGAGTCTGTGGACCTTAAATGTCTTACGCTTAAGGTCGTGTTTCTGCTGGCTATTGCCTCTGCTAGGAGGGTGTCGGACTTAGGCGCTTTGTCCTGTTGTCTATCCTTTTAGATTGTTCACCGTGACCGGGCAGTTCTTCGAACTCGCCCTGGTAATCTACCTAAAGTGGTATCTTCTTTCCATCTTAACCAAGAGATTGTGGTTCCGGCTTTTATATCTTCTGGTTTGTCTTCCAAAGAACGGTCTTTGGATGTGGTACGGGCTCGCTGTATCTACGTGGAGAGGACTGCCTCTATCCGGAGGTCGGATACCCTTTTTGTACTTTTTGGTTTTCACAAACGTGGCTGGCCTGCGAATAAGCAAACCTTAGCCAGATGGATTAGAATGATGATTGCACAAGTTTATGCGCAGGCTGGCCTTCCAGCTCCTGCTGTTATCAAAGCCAATCTACTCGGTCTGTTGGACCTTCTTGGGCGGCCTGCCATGGCGCGTCCGCTGAACAATTGTACAAGGCAGCTACGTGTTCCTCCATGAACACGTTCATTAGGTTCTTTGCCTTTGATACTTCCCATCCCATGAGGAACTGCTTTAGGACATCCCCGATGTATTTCCTGTGGGATCCGACTGTACCCCACAGCAGAAAAGGAGATTTATGGTAGATTTACCATAGTTAAATCTCTTTCTTCGAGGTACACTGGATTACACAGGGCGCCCACCCTGATGCACTTAGCTTTCTTGGGTTTGTATGGCATTAGCCGCTGGTCCCTTCTCCTGTCGTGAGAATGTGGTTCTATGTGACTAACATCTGCCATCTCTTTTACCTGCTACTGCATTGGACTGGTTAACGATACTGAACTCCAGTGCCCGGAGGCGGGGTTATAGAGGAGGCGGTGCAGTGCATCCTGGGAACAGTCAAATCTTAAGCCTGTAGGTGCCTCGGATCAAAATCCAACTCTACACCCCGATGTATTCCCTGTGGAATCCAGTGTACCTCGCAGAAAGAGATTTAACTATGGTAAGTCTACCATAAATCTCCTTATTGCACATCTTACAATATATTACTTTATAACTACCAATACTCTTAGGATTTCCATTGTCCACTGCTGCAGAATTAGTTTTCATGTGGGAACCAAATTATACTTCCAACCGTGATCACCATGGGACTTGTCACTTTAGAGTAAACATAGGGCCTGACTCAGAAATACTGTATTTACTACACACTTCTGTACTGTAATGGCCATGTGCAGATTGGGTCGTGCATCATCACAAACACAGTTCCCTCTAATCTGCAGCCTGAATGACAGACTGCGGCCATTAGGGGTGGGTAATGGGCGGCAGTGACCAGCATTGATGAAAAAGGGGGGGTCGTCCCTGTTTTCTGGAAGTGGCGAAACCAATGTCTGCATCTTCCGATGCAGACTCACTGAGACGGCCATTCTGAGTAGCCTTATGCTCATACAGATGGCCGATGCCGCAAATGATGGTTGCGATGGTGATCTGATGCTATAGAACTCAGATCTGCAATGCTGGCAGTGGACGTCTTTCGTCCTCAGGCAGGTACAAATCAGGCCCATCACCCTCAGGCGGATGTGAATCAGGCCCATAGTAATTTTTTATTATTATTCTTTGTATACACTTTGCAAGTGTTAGCGAAGCCAGCAAAGAAACAAGGCACAACTACTAGGCCTAAGTGCCTGACTTTACATTTAATACTATTGTAGACATGTGTTAAGCTTACAGTCCTATTTTCAGGACAGGGCGCAGGCTAGGGACAGTACATCTGTGGTCTATATTGGTGAACATCACCTGGAACCTATGACCGTCTATTGTGGACTTGTGCTCTGGTTTCATTTGAATAAAGCAATTTTATTTCTTTCATTTAATGTGATTGGAGTGAATCCCTACAGGCAATAGTGGATTGCTTTCTGTTTTATATTCTCTACAAGTAGTCATGTGCATACTTGATGAATTGTATCTGTGCAAATTTATTTGGAATACAAAGAGAGTAAAATGCAATTACCAAATCCACAGAAAATTGAATCAGCTTTTTCCGAGACGGATACTGTAACAAAATACATTGCAGAGAAGAATGATGACCATTATTAAAAAGAAAAATTGAGCAGCATAAGCTCCTTCCCACAGTTTTGGAAATCTAAGTCCTGTAATAGTATACATGTTTAAACCTCTCGCTGACTGCTGGGATACTCGGTAAAGGTGTTCTTATGCAGACGTTAGCATGCTGACATACAAATACAGGCACAGCTGGAAACAGACACAGATGTTATCAGTCAAGTGTCTTTCGGAACAGCATTGCCTTGAAGGACCTTCTTACTAACATGCTTAATTAATAATACTCAGATGTCTTCACTGACTTTATCATCATAAAGCTAACGTATATTGTTTTCATCTGTTTAAGAGCTTGGAATTGCAGATAATATTATTTAGAAACACCCGATGCTAGGGAGTAATGCATGTGCAGAACAAAGGAGCATATTTTTAAAATAGTATTTGCTTGAAAACCTCCATTTTCTGGGAGTACCCAAAAATATTAAGCATCGCCTGGATGTACCATGGAGGGACCACAGCACGTATCTCCAATATCTGCCGCGGCCCGCGGTCCCTCCTTTTACAACAACACAAGCAGCTCCCATAGGTTTATATGGTGGTGCTAAGCTGTCAGATGTACCAAGCTCCGGACAGTGAAGCAGTCCTGGAGCATGGCCCTAGCAGCCAACGCTGTTTTCAGATGGCGTTAGTTGCTGTAGCCTATGGGTTATACGCCGCACAAATTGCAAGGCGAGGGATTTGTAGGAACCCTATCAGGCAATGGCCACCAGACAGCTGCAGAGGACCCTAGTGGGATCACTTCACTTATTATACATCGCAGTGACTGGCTCCTTAGAAGCCCCTGTCCCTGCTTGTGTATATTGTTAAATTGGGCAAATTATAATTTCCTATTGTCGTGAATAGCGGTGACAATTATCAGGTCTAAAATCTTATTATTGATAAATATACTTGCCACCTATAGCCCATACCTCCCAACTGTCTTGATTATGAGGGATTGTCCTGATTTGAGGGGGACTCTCTCATCATACCATGATCAATAGTGTTGTAAGATATTCTGCTGCCATATGTAGTGGAAACAGATGCTTCATATGTTTGCAGAAAGATGGAGTTTTTGTAGTTGGAGTGGAGGCCTAGCACTCCAGAAGTGGCCACACCAGTGTCAGGGCACAGTCCTAGTGTGCCATCAATGAGCGAATTATTATTATTATTATTATTATTATTATTATTATTATTATTATGGTATCCAGTCAGAAGGTTGACAGTAACTGAATGTGGACACCATGGTTCAGACTTTCGACAGGCATGTTCACAATGTCCATATGAACTGTCACCATGTGAAATGTTGACAGTCTGAGGATATCACGGTGGCAGTGGGGGGATTAGGGTTATTAGGGGGAGGGGTAGCTATTAGGATTAGGGGTAGTGGGGAATATAATCACCGGAACATCACTGCTTGGACAACAAACTGATCCTCATGTGACCACTCAGAGCCGGAAGAAGATGCTGGAGCTGCTGCAACAACTGGAACAAGCTAAGACACTGATAGACCACCAAGGGTCATTTGTCTACAGTTCATCATGTTGACATATCCATGTAGACATGAATATCAACATGGTCACTACCGACATGCAGTGTTTCATCAGTTCGGCCTTGTCAGCATTCTCTTATCGACATAATGAATGTCGACATGACAACTGTCAACCAATCAAACCCAACTCTTAATTACTGAATGATAATAATAATAATAATAATAATAATAATAATAAAGCACATGATGTTAATATATGAGTAAACTCCTATAAATAATGTCTTTATTAGCCACAAGTTCTGGTGTCATTACTTCAGTATTCATTATGAAAATGTTTTTTATTACAGTATAAGGAATAATACCACCATTGGAAGTTATTTGGAAGTCCCCTCATATTTCTATGATCTGTATAAGAGCACTCTTCTTACAACGTCATGCGTTTACTTCAGTGTTATTAAGTCCAATCCTTAAGTATCCCCAATAGGTTGAGTTTTCTGAATGCACAGGTGAGTTACCCTATTATGCTGTGCCAGTGATTATCTCACATGTTTCCACAGACATCCTAATATCATGGGTAGTTGAGGTTTTTATTTGAAACCCATTGTTTTACTTATACCCCTTTTCCACCAAAATACCAGGTCCATCCTGGGTTTTCAAACACTGTTCCAACACGGGTCACAGCCGGGTCTTGCCCTATTCACACTGCAGGCTGGACCCGGCATATTCGCGGAGAGACCCCTTTCAGACTGTACCCGTGAGTAGTGTGCCAGTGATCTGGCTTCCTGTATATTTTTAGCCTGTGACCCAGATCGTGCCGTTTACACTAGAGATGAGCGGGTTCGGTTTCTCTGAATCCGAACCCGCCAGAACTTCATGTTTTTTTTCACGGGTCCGAGCGACTCGGATCTTCCCGCCTTGCTCGGTTAACCCGAGCGCGCCCGAACGTCATCATGACGCTGTCGGATTCTCGCGAGGCTCGGATTCTATCGCGAGACTTGGATTCTATATAAGGAGCCGCGCGTCGCCGCCATTTTCACACGTGCATTGAGATTGATAGGGAGAGGACGTGGCTGGCGTCCTCTCCATTTAGATTATAAGAGACTGAGAGAGATTTACTGGAGCTGACTAGGAGGAGTACTGTTACTGTAGAAGTGTAGAGACTGAGTGGAGAGAGTTTACTAGTGAGGACAGTGCAGTTTACTTTATAATCCGTTCTCTGCCTGAAAAAAGCGATACACAGCACACAGTGACTCAGTCACATACCATATCTGTGTGCACTGCTCAGGCTCAGGCCAGTGTGCTGCATCATCTATTATCTATATATAATATTATATATATCTGTCTGACTGCTCAGCTCACACAGCTTATAATTGTGGGGGAGACTGGGGAGCACTACTGCAGTGCCAGTTATAGGTTATAGCAGGAGCCAGGAGTACATAATATATTATATAGTGAGTGACCACCAGACACACAGTGCAGTTTATTTAATATATCCGTTCTCTGCCTGAAAAAAGCGATACACACAGTGACTCAGTCAGTCACATACCATATCTGTGTGCACTGCTCAGGCTCAGGCCAGTGTGCTGCATCATCTATATATATTATATATCTGTCTGACTGCTCAGCTCACACAGCTTATAATTGTGGGGGAGACTGGGGAGCACTACTGCAGTGCCAGTTATAGGTTATAGCAGGAGCCAGGAGTACATAATATTATATTAAAATTAAACAGTGCACACTTTTGCTGCAGGAGTGCCACTGCCAGTGTGACTAGTGACCAGTGACCTGACCACCAGTATATATAATATTAGTAGTATACTATCTCTTTATCAACAACCAGTCTATATTAGCAGCAGACACAGTACAGTGCGGTAGTTCACGGCTGTGGCTACCTCTGTGTCGGCACTCGGCAGCCCGTCCATAATTGTATATACCACCTAACCGTGGTTTTTTTTTCTTTCTTTATACATACATACTAGTTACGAGTATACTATCTCTTTATCAACCAGTCTATATTAGCAGCAGACACAGTACAGTGCGGTAGTTCACGGCTGTGGCTACCTCTGTGTCGGCACTCGGCAGCCAGTCCATAATTGTATATACCACCTAACCGTGGTTTTTTTTTCTTTCTTTATACATACATACTAGTTACGAGTATACTATCTCTTTATCAACCAGTCTATATATTAGCAGCAGACACAGTACAGTGCGGTAGTTCACGGCTGTGGCTACCTCTGTGTCGGCACTCGGCAGCCCGTCCATAATTGTATATACCACCTAACCGTGGTTTTTTTTTTCTTTCTTTATACATACATACTAGTTACGAGTATACTATCTCTTTATCAACCAGTCTATATATTAGCAGCAGACACAGTACAGTGCGGTAGTTCACGGCTGTGGCTACCTCTGTGTCGGCACTCGGCAGCCCGTCCATAATTGTATATACCACCTAACCGTGGTTTTTTTTTCTTTCTTTATACATACATACTAGTTACGAGTATACTATCTCTTTATCAACCAGTCTATATATTAGCAGCAGACACAGTACAGTGCGGTAGTTCACGGCTGTGGCTACCTCTGTGTCGGCACTCGGCAGCCCGTCCATAATTGTATATACCACCTAACCGTGGTTTTTTTTTCTTTCTTTATACATACATACTAGTTACGAGTATACTATCTCTTTATCAACCAGTCTATATATTAGCAGCAGACACAGTACAGTGCGGTAGTTCACGGCTGTGGCTACCTCTGTGTCGGCACTCGGCAGCCCGTCCATAATTGTATATACCACCTAACCGTGGTTTTTTTTTCTTTCTTTATACATACATACTAGTTACGAGTATACTATCTCTTTATCAACCAGTCTATATTAGCAGCAGACACAGTACAGTGCGGTAGTTCACGGCTGTGGCTACCTCTGTGTCGGCACTCGGCAGCCCGTCCATAATTGTATATACCACCTAACCGTGGTTTTTTTTTCTTTCTTTATACATACATACTAGTTACGAGTATACTATCTCTTTATCAACCAGTCTATATATTAGCAGCAGACACAGTACAGTGCGGTAGTTCACGGCTGTGGCTACCTCTGTGTCGGCACTCGGCAGCCCGTCCATAATTGTATATACCACCTAACCGTGGGTTTTTTTTCTTTCTTTATACATACATACTAGTTACGAGTATACTATCTCTTTATCAACCAGTCTATATATTAGCAGCAGACACAGTACAGTGCGGTAGTTCACGGCTGTGGCTACCTCTGTGTCGGCACTCGGCAGCCCGTCCATAATTGTATATACCACCTAACCGTGGTTTTTTTTTCTTTCTTTATACATACATACTAGTTACGAGTATACTATCTCTTTATCAACCAGTCTATATTAGCAGCAGACACAGTACAGTGCGGTAGTTCACGGCTGTGGCTACCTCTGTGTCGGCACTCGGCAGCCCGTCCATAATTGTATATACCACCTAACCGTGGTTTTTTTTTCTTTCTTTATACATACATACTAGTTACGAGTATACTATCTCTTTATCAACCAGTCTATATATTAGCAGCAGACACAGTACAGTGCGGTAGTTCACGGCTGTGGCTACCTCTGTGTCGGCACTCGGCAGCCCGTCCATAATTGTATATACCACCTAACCGTGTTTTTCTTTTCTTTCTTTATACATACATACTAGTTACGAGTATACTATCTCTTTATCAACCAGTCTATATATTAGCAGCAGACACAGTACAGTGCGGTAGTTCATGGCTGTGGCTACCTCTGTGTCGGCACTCGGCAGCCCGTCCATAATTGTATATACCACCTAACCGTGGTTTTTTTTTCTTTCTTTATACATACATACTAGTTACGAGTATACTATCTCTTTATCAACCAGTCTATATTAGCAGCAGACACAGTACAGTGCGGTAGTTCACGGCTGTGGCTACCTCTGTGTCGGCACTCGGCAGCCCGTCCATAATTGTATATACCACCTAACCGTGGTTTTTTTTTCTTTCTTTATACATACATACTAGTTACGAGTATACTATCTCTTTATCAACCAGTCTATATATTAGCAGCAGACACAGTACAGTGCGGTAGTTCACGGCTGTGGCTACCTCTGTGTCGGCACTCGGCAGCCCGTCCATAATTGTATACTAGTATCCAATCCATCCATCTCCATTGTTTACCTGAGGTGCCTTTTAGTTGTGCCTATTAAAATATGGAGAACAAAAATGTTGAGGTTCCAAAATTAGGGAAAGATCAAGATCCACTTCCACCTCGTGCTGAAGCTGCTGCCACTAGTCATGGCCGAGACGATGAAATGCCAGCAACGTCGTCTGCCAAGGCCGATGCCCAATGTCATAGTACAGAGCATGTCAAATCCAAAACACCAAATATCAGTAAAAAAAGGACTCCAAAACCTAAAATAAAATTGTCGGAGGAGAAGCGTAAACTTGCCAATATGCCATTTACCACACGGAGTGGCAAGGAACGGCTGAGGCCCTGGCCTATGTTCATGGCTAGTGGTTCAGCTTCACATGAGGATGGAAGCACTCAGCCTCTCGCTAGAAAAATGAAAAGACTCAAGCTGGCAAAAGCAGCACAGCAAAGAACTGTGCATTCTTCGAAATCCCAAATCCACAAGGAGAGTCCAATTGTGTCGGTTGCGATGCCTGACCTTCCCAACACTGGACGTGAAGAGCATGCGCCTTCCACCATTTGCACGCCCCCTGCAAGTGCTGGAAGGAGCACCCGCAGTCCAGTTCCTGATAGTCAGATTGAAGATGTCAGTGTTGAAGTACACCAGGATGAGGAGGATATGGGTGTTGCTGGCGCTGGGGAGGAAATTGACCAGGAGGATTCTGATGGTGAGGTGGTTTGTTTAAGTCAGGCACCCGGGGAGACACCTGTTGTCCGTGGGAGGAATATGGCCGTTGACATGCCAGGTGAAAATACCAAAAAAATCAGCTCTTCGGTGTGGAGGTATTTCACCAGAAATGCGGACAACAGGTGTCAAGCCGTGTGTTCCCTTTGTCAAGCTGTAATAAGTAGGGGTAAGGACGTTAACCACCTCGGAACATCCTCCCTTATACGTCACCTGCAGCGCATTCATAATAAGTCAGTGACAAGTTCAAAAACTTTGGGTGACAGCGGAAGCAGTCCACTGACCAGTAAATCCCTTCCTCTTGTAACCAAGCTCACGCAAACCACCCCACCAACTCCCTCAGTGTCAATTTCCTCCTTCCCCAGGAATGCCAATAGTCCTGCAGGCCATGTCACTGGCAATTCTGACGAGTCCTCTCCTGCCTGGGATTCCTCCGATGCATCCTTGCGTGTAACGCCTACTGCTGCTGGCGCTGCTGTTGTTGCCGCTGGGAGTCGATGGTCATCCCAGAGGGGAAGTCGTAAGCCCACTTGTACTACTTCCAGTAAGCAATTGACTGTTCAACAGTCCTTTGCGAGGAAGATGAAATATCACAGCAGTCATCCTACTGCAAAGCGGATAACTGAGTCCTTGACAACTATGTTGGTGTTAGACGTGCGTCCGGTATCCGCCGTTAGTTCACAGGGAACTAGACAATTTATTGAGGCAGTGTGCCCCCGTTACCAAATACCATCTAGGTTCCACTTCTCTAGGCAGGCGATACCGAGAATGTACACGGACGTCAGAAAAAGGACTCACCAGTGTCCTAAAAAATGCAGTTGTACCCAATGTCCACTTAACCACGGACATGCGGACAAGTGGAGCAGGCCAGGGTCAGGACTATATGACTGTGACAGCCCACTGGGTAGATGTATGGACTCCCGCCGCAAGAACAGCAGCGGCGGCACCAGTAGCAGCATCTCGCAAACGCCAACTCTTTCCTAGGCAGGCTACGCTTTGTATCACCGCTTTCCAGAATACGCACACAGCTGAAAACCTCTTACGGCAACTGAGGAAGATCATCGCGGAATGGCTTACCCCAATTGGACTCTCCTGTGGATTTGTGGCATCGGACAACGCCAGCAATATTGTGTGTGCATTAAATATGGGCAAATTCCAGCACGTCCCATGTTTTGCACATACCTTGAATTTGGTGGTGCAGAATTTTTTAAAAAACGACAGGGGCGTGCAAGAGATGCTGTCGGTGGCCAGAAAAATTGCGGGACACTTTCGGCGTACAGGCACCACGTACAGAAGACTGGAGCACCACCAAAAACTACTGAACCTGCCCTGCCATCATCTGAAGCAAGAAGTGGTAACGAGGTGGAATTCAACCCTCTATATGCTTCAGAGGTTGGAGGAGCAGCAAAAGGCCATTCAAGCCTATACAATTGAGCACGATATAGGAGGTGGAATGCACCTGTCTCAAGTGCAGTGGAGAATGATTTCAACGTTGTGCAAGGTTCTGATGCCCTTTGAACTTGCCACACGTGAAGTCAGTTCAGACACTGCCAGCCTGAGTCAGGTCATTCCCCTCATCAGGCTTTTGCAGAAGAAGCTGGAGGCATTGAAGAAGGAGCTAAAAGGGAGCGATTCCGCTAGGCATGTGGGACTTGTGGATGCAGCCCTTAATTCGCTTAACAAGGATTCACGGGTGGTCAATCTGTTGAAATCAGAGCACTACATTTTGGCCACCGTGCTCGATCCTAGATTTAAAGCCTACCTTGGATCTCTCTTTCCGGCAGACACAGGTCTGCTGGGGTTGAAAGACCTGCTGGTGACAAAATTGTCAAGTCAAGCGGAACGCGACCTGTCAACATCTCCTCCTTCACATTCTCCCGCAACTGGGGGTGCGAGGAAAAGGCTCAGAATTCCGAGCCCACCCGCTGGCGGTGATGCAGGGCAGTCTGGAGCGACTGCTGATGCTGACATCTGGTCCGGACTGAAGGACCTGACAACGATTACGGACATGTCGTCTACTGTCACTGCATATGATTCTCTCAACATTGATAGAATGGTGGAGGATTATATGAGTGACCGCATCCAAGTAGGCACGTCACACAGTCCGTACTTATACTGGCAGGAAAAAGAGGCAATTTGGAGGCCCTTGCACAAACTGGCTTTATTCTACCTAAGTTGCCCTCCCACAAGTGTGTACTCCGAAAGAGTGTTTAGTGCCGCCGCTCACCTTGTCAGCAATCGGCGTACGAGGTTACATCCAGAAAATGTGGAGAAGATGATGTTCATTAAAATGAATTATAATCAATTCCTCCGCGGAGACATTGACCAGCAGCAATTGCCTCCACAAAGTACACAGGGAGCTGAGATGGTGGATTCCAGTGGGGACGAATTGATAATCTGTGAGGAGGGGGATGTACACGGTGATATATCGGAGGGTGAAGATGAGGTGGACATCTTGCCTCTGTAGAGCCAGTTTGTGCAAGGAGAGATTAATTGCTTCTTTTTTGGGGGGGGTCCAAACCAACCCGTCATATCAGTCACAGTCGTGTGGCAGACCCTGTCACTGAAATGATGGGTTGGTTAAAGTGTGCATGTCCTGTTTTGTTTATACAACATAAGGGTGGGTGGGAGGGCCCAAGGACAATTCCATCTTGCACCTCTTTTTTCTTTTCTTTTTCTTTGCATCATGTGCTGATTGGGGAGGGTTTTTTGGAAGGGACATCCTGCGTGACACTGCAGTGCCACTCCTAGATGGGCCCGGTGTTTGTGTCGGCCACTAGGGTCGCTAATCTTACTCACACAGCTACCTCATTGCGCCTCTTTTTTTCTTTGCGTCATGTGCTGTTTGGGGAGGGTTTTTTGGAAGGGACATCCTGCGTGACACTGCAGTGCCACTCCTAGATGGGCCCGGTGTTTGTGTCGGCCACTAGGGTCGCTAATCTTACTCACACAGCTACCTCATTGCGCCTCTTTTTTTCTTTGCGTCATGTGCTGTTTGGGGAGGGTTTTTTGGAAGGGCCATCCTGCGTGACACTGCAGTGCCACTCCTAGATGGGCCAGGTGTTTGTGTCGGCCACTAGGGTCGCTAATCTTACTCACACAGCTACCTCATTGCGCCTCTTTTTTTCTTTGCGTCATGTGCTGTTTGGGGAGGGTTTTTTGGAAGGGACATCCTGCGTGACACTGCAGTGCCACTCCTAGATGGGCCCGGTGTTTGTGTCGGCCACTAGGGTCGCTTATCTTACTCACACAGCGACCTCGGTGCAAATTTTAGGACTAAAAATAATATTGTGAGGTGTGAGGTATTCAGAATAGACTGAAAATGAGTGTAAATTATGGTTTTTGAGGTTAATAATACTTTGGGATCAAAATGACCCCCAAATTCTATGATTTAAGCTGTTTTTTAGTGTTTTTTGAAAAAAACACCCGAATCCAAAACACACCCGAATCCGACAAAAAAAATTCGGTGAGGTTTTGCCAAAACGCGTTCGAACCCAAAACACGGCCGCGGAACCGAACCCAAAACCAAAACACAAAACCCGAAAAATTTCAGGCGCTCATCTCTAGTTTACACTGCATTGTTACTCGGGTCGATGCTGGGTTTGAACAGAGTTGGATTATGGATGCTGGGTCAGAGTCGGATGCTGGGTTTGACCAGAGTCGGATTCCGGGTAACGCATTTGACCCTATTGATAATGTCGATATTATCTTAGACCGTAAAGCTATACCTCTAAATACACTTTTACCGTGGAGCCGCTATGGCCGCTAGACTGAAAACATGTGCTACGTACTTTGTACGCTATTTGCGTACAGAGTCCCGCACGTGGTACGTACTTGGCGTACACACGCCGCGCTGAGTGTACAGAGTACACACAGCGTGCGCACACACAATTAATAACCTTTAAACCTTGTTAATGATACAATGCAATGATATGATTACACTTTAAACCCTTAGCAACAAAGTACTGCAACGATGTTATATCTTTAAACCTTAAGTAGCGCTGACGGTATAAAGTACCCGCAGTGCGTACACCTTATCAATGCTTATGCACCTTATACAGATAAATACACAGTAAAGCCCTTGCAGGAAAGTGAAGACACAACACCGATTTGTAGTTGCAACCACAGGGTTCTAAGGCCACAGTGGATTAATTCCAAAAGGTAAAACAATACAAACCATACACTACAGGCTAACAAGATAAATCTAAACAGAATAATGGCTACAGAGAATGTACATACGTGAGAATGTTCGCAAGCGCAACCCGGCCGGTCCTCCGCTAGTCAGATAGAAAGCGTTCAGAGTCTTCTGACCGGCCAGGCAACAATGGGCTTTTTATACACAACATGCATACACAATACAATGGTCACTGTAATCTCATTGTCCATTGGACACAGGGATGTGTCTTTACATTACAGAAGAGGTCATAACATGCGATCTTTCTCTAACCAACACCGGAATGTTACCCTCAAAATACCCTACAGCTGGATACTAGACATCACCTTCCAACCTTTATCTGACCCTTCTTATCATGCAAAGGCGAATCTCTTAGTCCAGGAACTGTTTAAACTATTAATACTCGCTGATGTGGTGTAGGGGAGTTATGGGTACAAAATGCACTATTTGGGTTAAATGTGTAATGTTCTAAGAACCCTCTATGCGTTCACAAACTCTACCGTAAATGCGCATACCACGCGCTAAGGCGCATGACCGTGGGGAGCTACTTTACGCAAATTGCGGATATGTGCACGCACGGCAGACTGAGTGCACGCGCAGCGGGCATGTGCATGGGGTTAGTACAAGGCATATGCATTACGATATTTTTCGACTTTAACACTCTATACCACCAAACCTCGACCAGGGTTGCCCCTGTAATAACCCATGATAAAGGCTTGGTGGAAGAGGGGTATTGGTGGTTCTATAATGGGTGCAGTGTGTGCGATACACAGAGGGCCCTAGGCCCCCACTGTACACACTGCACCCATGTTTTAATACTTATCTTTCTGAAGTCCTGCATCAGGCACTGCAGCAGCAGCGAAAATCACAGACAAAATAGCTGCAACGCATGTGCAGTAGGGAAATTAGTTTCCAGAACATGGCGGACGCCACGTTTACGGAGATCACAATGCCGGAGCCTACTGCGCCGTGGAGAGGAGGGGTCCTACCCAGAGTCTGCACATAGGCAACCTGCATAACTCTTATGATCTATAGTAGGGAGTACATTATTCCATACAGTATATTATTATAACATTCAATTTTGGTTGTGACGGAGTAATTTGCAGACATTTTATGATACTTCCACTATCTTATGAATTAAAGACACTGAGAAACCTAAGAAATTGTTCCAGTGGCTGATTAAAACAAAAAAAGTACAGTAGCTAACTTTACATCTGGAACAAACAGAGTTGCGATGCAAGGGGTGCAAATATATTTTTTTACATGCAGGGTATAAACTGGCTGCTTCTGCATGTAATTTAAAAATACTGGACAGCTTATTTATACACTGCAATTTAGATCTGAGTTTGACAAACCCCTCCAAAATCTAAATCTTCCTGTACATCTGCCCCACCTGCAATGCAGCAGGGTTTGACCCAAGTAAGACCCAAGCAAGAAGCGTCTGTCAGAGATAGGTGCCTCCTGCATGCATTTGTGAGATTTGAGTGCTGCGTCTAAAGTGCAGTGTAAACAAATAGCTGTCCTATATTTCACGATTTTTGCAGGCAGCGGTTAGTCTGTGTAAGCTGAAATGTACTCACACTGGCCATAGGATCCGGACACCCATGTCCAGGAAGCCTGCATCCAACAATGCAGACCCTGGACTCAGTGTGCTGAGGAAATGGGGAGGTTGCAGTACCTATCATGCGCCAAATGCCACAGCATGCCAACAGTCGGTTGACAATTGGTGTTGATTGCCACCCTCCGCTCCTCCCCTCAAACGCCGCAGCATAACAATCATGCTACGGTTGACAGGGGACTTTGGGGGTCATTCCGAGTTGATCGCTCTCTGCCGATTTTCGCAGCACAGCGATCATGTAAAAAACGGCAAAACTGCGCATGCAAATGCACCGCGATGCGCAGGCGCGTCGTACGGGTACAAAGAGGATCGATGCTGGGCGATGGATTTCCATTTACACAGCCGAACGCAAGGTGATTGACAGAAAGAGGGCGTTTATGGGTGTCAATTGACCATTTTCTAGTAGTGTTTGGGAAAACACAGGCGTGTTCAGGCGTTTGCAGGGTGGGTGTCTGACGTCGATTCCGACACCAAAAAGACTAACGTGATCGCAAGGGCTGAGTAAATCCAGAACTACTCTGAAACTGCACAAAATGTTTTTGCTGCGCTCGGCTGCAAAGGCGTACGCACACTTGCAAAGCGAAAATACACTCCCCCGTGGGCGGCGACTATGCGTTTGCACGGCTGCTAAAAGTAGCTAGCGAGCGATCAACTCGGAATGACTCCATATGAGGGATATCGCGAGATCCGTTCTGCACATGTGCAGACCCCTAAACATCAGATTTGTACTGTATATAAACCATCAGGTTTATGTACAATTCTGAATTAGGCTCTGTGTACGTACACAGTTACTCAAACAACATACACACTATACAGCAATAGTTAATAAACAAGTGGATTTCTGTTTATGGTATTCAGCCTAATGTTGGATGTACCTAATTTGCAATGAATAACAAGGAGGGCAAAATTTTATGTCTTGTTTATGTGCAAAAGAAACCACAAAAAAATGCAGATACTGTACTAAGGGGCAGCGTTTGAACTAAATGAGTGTAAAATAAGAGATGTAAAATGTTACGTACAGTATGCAGGTCTGCATATGTGCGCAGTGACACAAGTGCATCCTTACCGTACTCTGTCTACATTGGGATCCCTCTTCACACTCCCGTCCTCTCCCCAGTTGCAAGCAGACAAATGAGCATATATGCACACATGCGTGATGCTTGTTTTCTGGGCGCACGTAGAATCAATTTTGTATTTTATGCAATTTGTGTACATCCAAATCAGCATCAACAGCCAGATATGGGGAAAACTAGACTAAAAAAAACAAGTCTATCGGTAAATAAACTTAAAATGAGTTGATGCAATTGTTTTATTTCATTCAAGTCTTTATCAACTGACAGAAGGCATTCTGCCCTGTAAAGAAATCCACTGCATAAACATCTTAGCACAATTAATCAATTAGAGTGCCTGGGGCTGTCTAATAGCTGATAATGACAGCAACAGGCGCAGATTGACACTGAGCAGAAGTCACTCCATAGCGTAGTAATTTACATGGGGATGGACAAAACCTATTCATTTCTGTATGTGTGACTATATATTCTGGGCATTTACTAAAAGTAGTGGACGCCATCCGTAAACTTTTCCATAGAACCCATGTAGTCTAAAACTGTCCCTGAATATGTGGAAAGTATATAAATAAGACTTACAATAAATAGGAAATTGTATCCGTGTCATATGTCGCTTCAGGTCAAGGGTCAAAAAATATATATGTAGCAGGTAGTGACCTCTTTCATACTTCGTTTCCAAAACGGAAGATATCATTCATCTAGGAAAAGACCAAAGCTGAGTTATGTCATTATAAAAGACAATTTATGTTTCCAGTTTTCCTATTATCTTTGTCTATGTTTTATGTTTACAGAACCTTTAAACCTAAAATGCAAGTAGTCCTATATAAAATAACTACAGTGCTCACACTTTATAGCACTAGCATAAAGCACATGCCACAACTGATCTCATTGTGACGGTTACATATAATGGAATGCATATTTATTCACAGTGTATGGATGTCTGCTTGGCTCTTGCAATGTTTAGCAAATGTGCATGCGTTGGAGTCTGGCTTACACAATTGTAAGCAATGTCTGCAATTCGGAAACATACGCATCTCAGCAGCATCTCCACTGGCAGAGGAATGGATATACCTGGACTCCAGTTGGGCATTCACAAATAGTCTGAGTGTTCCAGGGGTATGTTGTGAGCTTGTAGGCGGACTTGTGAGCTAAACAGAGTAGAGCATACGTAGAGGTCCATCTACACTATGTAGAAAAAATTGATTGAACAATAACAGCAAATAGATCAACAAGATTTTATTGACGTCAGTACTTTGTAGGTCCACCACGTGCAGTGAATTTTGCAGACATCATTCTTGGCAAACTGTCCACAAGTTCTTTGACAACAGCAGGCGGTTTGCCATTCCACCTTACATATAGTGACCAACTGTGACACTGAAGAAGATCAAGTCAGTCTAGAACGCACCTGTCACTCCAGTTTGTCCCAGAGGTTCTCAATGTGTTTAAGTTCTGGACTGGAGCTGACCAGTCCATCAGGTAATCAAATTTTCTGTATACCAGTCCAGCGTCGCCCTGGAAACATGACATTGCACAGCCTATGATGATCTCCTTTTCAAACTCGACTAGCTCCTTGCAGCAAACCATTTACTTAGCAAATGTTCTAATCAGTGCCCCTCTACCTGTCTTATACCTTGACAAACATGTGTCTGCTGCAGGAGCACACCATTCTGCTTACACGGGGGAGGGGTGTGGGCAATCACTTTTATATACATAGTGTAATTCAGAAGGATGTCTTACACCAAGGATAGGGCTGGCGGACATGTGTACTAATAGTTATGACAGCTACTTTCACAAGGTTATGGATAGGTACAGAAACTCAATACAAGCAAAGTTCTGCATTTATTTCCAAGCATACAATGCAGATGACTTGCAGGCAACTGTGACTCAGGTATTATATCTGGTACATACTGTACCTGCCAAAAAACCTGACTTTTGTCAGCTAAGTCTGGGTACACATCAGAACGATGCCAAAATGGTGCAATGGTCGTTCCAATTTCCTGTCATCCCAGAAATAACGATAATGAGCGTACAAACTGTGCATTCCCTCAAGTGACGGAAAGATTTAGGGTGTTGTTTGATTGTATGCGATTTATTGGGTTGGGTTCGGGTGACCGGCAATTGGGAGACCGCCGGTCACTATACCGATGGCGGGATTCCGGCTGTTAGATGGCTGACGGGGGAAAGGGCGAGCGCAACGAAGCCAAAATCGCAAGTACAAATCTCACCATGTGTACACACCTTTACACATTTTAAATATGTTTAGATTAAGACAGAGAAAACTAGCAAAAACAATACATCATACAGGGCCGTACACATGGGGTAGATGTGTGCTTAGCAATCTAGCACAGACCGCTCAGGACACATTCCCCCTCCCCTCAGCACAGCGTGATGTATGCTGAGCGAGGGGGGGAGATGGGGGGGGGCGCTCATTTCACCCAGCGGTGATATGAGCATTGTGCTAGATTGAGCCAGGCCAGGCCAGTCTAGCACCGGCAATAGTGACGCGTGGGACAGCGCATCGCTATCGCTGTGGGGCATACACACAGAGAGATCGGTGCTTAAATTCTAAGCAATCTAGTCAAATTGCTTAGAATTTAAGCACGGATCTCTCCCCCTTTAAGTTTCAAGAGCAGATTTTATTATGTAAATCTATAGAATTTAGCTTTTTGGTGTTTTGGAAAGGAAGATTAATTACAAAGCAAGAGCCACAAAGTAATTCTTCAATAACAACCCTTTTTAGATCATTTTGGGTACGTTTTATTTGATGTGTAAGAAGGAGCTTAAAGACTAATGGAATTTTATTCTGAAAAAAAAGAAAAGCAAAATGAAGTATGATTTGTGTGAGATTACTAATATTGATGCTGAAATGTGGAGACTTTACACGGGAGTGAGAAAAAGCTCAGCAGCGTATGGGTTAAAGCTTCATACAGGTTAAGGAGGTTAACAAGTCAGTTTCTGCATATATTACTGTTAAGACAGTAGTTTAGTTATTGATCCAAGTCAGTGACTACAGATGTAGCACAGGCTTTTCCAGTGTCGGACTGGGGCATGAAGGGCCCACCAAGGGAATGCGGTTGTAGAGGCCCATGTTTAAGGCTGTGGCCAGGCTCAAGTGGGGGTGTGGCCAGCCACCACAGAGGTTTGGCTAACCATAAAGTGTACATTAGCTGTGCCCAATGGTAAATATATAATAAACTAGAGATGAGCGGGTTCGGTTTTACTCGGTTCTCAAAACGGCATCTTATTGGCTCACGGATGTCACATGTTTTGGATAGCCAATAGAAAAAATCTGGATAAAACCGAACTGGCGTTAATTCTGGCGTTACATCCGAACCAGCTCATCTCTATAATAAACCATATTCTTGTGAAGTATAATGTAACATATGTATAATGCATAATTCAAGTGCACCTGGATAAAGTCTGGAACCTGATCCCTAGAGGAAGAGGAGAGCCCACAGGAAGTGGGGCCCACCGGTGGTTTCCCCTGTGGGCCAGTCCGACCCTGGGCTTTTCAAACTGTCCACTGAACAACTTCTATGCGAGATTCTTAGTAACTAGAGATGCTCAGACATCCTAGGAACCATACAGCTAATTCACCTTACTCTACAACACCTATGTATAAGCTGTATGGTGGGACCCCAAAGGTGGGGGTTAAAAAATCTGTTTTTGAGTCCATCTTATTGCCTACACACAATGGCAAATTGACACATGGGGTCGTACCTGAAAAATGTTTGAGCACCAGAACTCTGTCACCAAACTGGTCTACAAACCCATCAGGATTTTCTTTACCCAACAATGGGTTTGGCTTTCTCTGAAATGGTAATAGTTTTAGTGGAAGGGGTATGGCCTAATATCTCATGATTTTCTGCCTAATATCTCATTATATTCCACTTACAATGTTGGTGGGTATAACATGTAACATATCAGGAATGATTGAGGTGTTTATTCCTATTTTGCAGAACTGAATAAATCCATTTCCTTATCTATAAAATTGATAAATCAAGTTTCAACAATTATTTGCTCACATTCTTAGACACATAGGGGGTCATTCAGACCTGATCGCACGCTGCAGATATTTGCAGCCGTGCGATCAGGTCTGAACAGCACATGCGTGGGGGCCACAATACGCAGGCGCGTTGCTGCTGCCGTTGCCGGGCAGCGACAAAAACAACTAAGAAAGCATTCGCAGTGGTGAACGCAAGAAGATCCCATCTTCTGGGAGTGTCGAGGAAAACACAGCCGTGCCCGGCCGTTTCCAGGGAGGGATCCTGACGTCAGCTCCTGGAAGGATCATCGCAGCGGGTGAGTAAGTCCTGAGCTGTGCAGAGAAGTTTGTGCAGCTCTCTGCACAAGCATTTGCAGCCCTGCACAGCGAATCCCCCTCCCCTGTGGGCAACGATTACCTGGTTGCAGCAGTGCTAAAAGTAGTCTGCGTGCGACCAGTTCTGAATTACCCCCATAGTATTTTTTAAATAGGTATCTTTATTTGGTATATTTGTTCTGGTCTATCAGGTGATTGTGTCCATCAGAGTACTCTGTAGTGTTTCATATAATCTACAAAAAAAAAACAGATGTTCAATCTATTAAGAACAGAGGAACATAACATTACAATATATATTTGGTCATATGCTTTTTTTCACTTGGCTTTAAAAGTTAGCCCACGTCTAATTATAGTCTTCCTTCAAAAGAATAATACAGGGAAATGGTGACATATATCTAATGGAGTACTTGTGTGTCTGCTTCCGGTAAAAGGAAGAAATCTACCAAACGGAGTGTTTACCTGTTGACAGCATGACATATGTTTGGTTTTACACTTCATCATTTCCAGTTCTGGAAATTCACAAAGTCTTTACATTGAAAGTGCTGTTTGCTTCTTAGCTAAGAACTCTCTGCAGCCTGTGATCTGTATGGTATGTATTTGAAATACCGGCAAGGTAGGTGATACTCCCCCTGTGGGTGTCCACGACACCCATAGAAGGAGAATAGAACCTGTGTCGAGAGAAACAAGCCACCATGCCCGCAAGGGGCCTCGATGCGCTCGCCCTGCTGTCTGCATTCTGGCGGACGGGATGCTACTGTTGGTATAGTGACAGCTGGCATCCCGTACGCCGGGATCCCAGACTGATCCCATCTGTACAAGCTGAGAGAAGGCAATGCAGTATGGAAACAAGGAGTGAAGGGGGTGGTTGTATGTTTCTTTGAGGAGGAGGTGGTTGCAAATTTACAGTATGTATATACCTAGCAAATACAACTATTAATCCAGATTCCGGCTGTAAAAGTGCGTGTTTTCTACAGTAAAATATACATGATGTTTTATTTAGCAATTGGCGGTTTTGCCACAAGATTTAAAGAGACACTTTTTTTCTTTTAGACATATATATATTTTTAGGCACTGGACGTACAGATGTGCCCTAATATATGATTGCTGCAGTTGCTCCCAACAGACAGGTCCATTGAGACTCTGCTAGCACCAGGTGTTCTTTTTTTTTTTTTGCATCTGTTTTGCCCAAAATGCATCGTAGTCACAATGCAACTTGGACGCACCAGGAGACTGTGCTGATTATTTTGATATGCGACACATATATCTGCGTGCGACTGAATCTACAGTGTATATATAAGTACAAAGTGCTAAAATGCAGTGGTTTTATTTCCATGCCAAGTTCCTTTGTGCTTCGTATACAGACTCAGTCGCACACAGATACACAAGTGTCACATATAAAATGAATCAGCACAGTCTCCTGGTGCGTCCTAGTTACATTGCGTTGCGACTAAGGTGCATTTCCAGGTAAAAAGACACCCAAAGTTAGCAAAGTTGCGTGGGACTTGTCAGCTCACTTGCGCCAGGCCTCTTGCACTGCATGGCATATTGAGGCTATGACACATTTGTACCATACAGAGAACATCTTTTTTTTTTAAATATTTTAATATATTATTAAAGATATCTTTTAAACTTTAAGTAAATATTGATGTGGTGAATTTTTTGTGTAAGTTGGAGAGCATTACTTGAATATGGTTTACTGAAAAAGAAGCTACTATTTATGTGCAGGCGGTCTTTTATGTCATGGTGTGCTGGTACTTCTCATGTAGTTGAGTAGCTGACAGCCACTGAGAGAAGCAGTAGGGAAGTATGTTCAAAAGGGTGCTGACTGTCTGGGTGTGAATAGAGTGGTACAATTGCCCTCTTTACAGGGATGTCTGGAAGGCTCCTGAGAGTGGCAATCACCCAGCTATCTAATTAGATAGAGAGATGATGATCGAAACATAGCATAACAATGCAATTTGTGTCAACATGCTGTGGCCACCATGGTGTGATTCTGTGCTTCACATCATCACACAGCAAGGGGACAGAATGATAATGTGGATCACTGGGTCCCAGTTGAACTGACATCATAGAAGCAGGGCCGGCGATAGGGGGTATAAACTAGAGATGAGCGGGTTCGGTTTCTCTGAATCCGAACCCGCCGAACTTCAGCTTTTTTTTACACGGGGCCGAGCAGGCTCGGATCCTCCCGCCTTGCTCGGTTAACCCGAGCGCGCCCGAACGTCATCATCCCGCTGTCGGATTCTCGCGAGGCTCGGATTCTATCGCGAGACTCGGATTCTATATAAAGAGCCGCGCGTCGCCGCCATTTTTCACACGTGCATTGAGATTGATAGGGAGAGGACGTGGCTGGCGTCCTCTCCGTTTAGAGTGACTAATAGTACTAGAGAGAGAGACACACAAATTTTGGGGAGCATAATATAGGAGGAGTACTACTTGCTGCTGATAGTGTGACCAGTGGCAGTGACCAGTGCCACCAGTTTAATGAATCCGTTCTCTGCCTGAAAAAAAACGATACACAGTGTGACACAGTCACACATACCATATCTGTGCTCAGCCCAGTGTGCTGCATCAGATACTGTATATCATTATCTGACTGCTGAGTGCTCACTGCAGTGCTCACACAGCTTAATTGTGGGGGAGACTGGGGAGCAGTTATAGCAGGAGTACATATTTTAAGTACAGTGCACACTTTTGCTGCCAGAGTGCCACTGCCAGTGTGACTGACCAGTGACCACTGACCACCAGTATTGTGATTGTCTGCTGACCACCAGTATATTGTGATTGTCTGCCTGAAAAAGTTAAACACTCGTCGTGTGGTGTTTTTATAAACGCATTCTGCAGACAGTGTCCAGCAGGTCCGTCATTACATAATATATACCTGTCCGGCTGCAGTACTAGTGTGATATATATATATATATATATATTTTAATTTTATCTCATTATCATCCAGTCTATATTAGCAGCAGACACAGTACGGTAGTCCACGGCTGTAGCTACCTCTGTGTCGGCAGTCGCTCGTCCATCCATAATTGTATACCACCTACCCGTGGTTTATTTTTTTTTTCTATCTTCTTGATACTAGTAGCTTACTTTAGGAGTCTGCAGTGCTGACAGACAGTGTCCAGCAGGTCCGTCATTACATAATATATACCTGTCCGGCTGCAGTACTAGTGTGATATATATATATATATATTTTAATTTTATCTCATTATCATCCAGTCTATATTAGCAGCAGACACAGTACGGTAGTCCACGGCTGTAGCTACCTCTGTGTCGGGACTCGGCAGTCGCTCGTCCATCCATAATTGTATACCACCTACCCGTGGTTTATTTATTTTTTCTATCTTCTTGATACTAGTAGCTTACTTTAGGAGTCTGCAGTGCTGACAGACAGTGTCCAGCAGGTCCGTCATTACATAATATATACCTGTCCGGCTGCAGTACTAGTGTGATATATATATATATATATTTTAATTTTATCTCATTATCATCCAGTCTATATTAGCAGCAGACACAGTACGGTAGTCCACGGCTGTAGCTACCTCTGTGTCGGCAGTCGCTTGTCCATCCATAATTGTATACCACCTACCCGTGGTTTATTTTTTTTTTCGATCTTCTTGATACTAGTAGCTTACTTTAGGAGTCTGCAGTGCTGACAGACAGTGTCCAGCAGGTCCGTCATTACATAATATATACCTGTCCGGCTGCAGTACTAGTGTGATATATATATATATATATATATATTTTAATTTTATCTCATTATCATCCAGTCTATATTAGCAGCAGACACAGTACGGTAGTCCACGGCTGTAGCTACCTCTGTGTCGGCAGTCGCTCGTCCATCCATAATTGTATACCACCTACCCGTAGTTTTTTTTTTTTTTCTATCTTCTTGATACTAGTAGCTTACTTTAGGAGTCTGCAGTGCTGACAGACAGTGTCCAGCAGGTCCGTCATTACATAATATTTACCTGTCCGGCTGCAGTACTAGTGTGATATATATATATATATATATTTTAATTTTATCTCATTATCATCCAGTCTATATTAGCAGCAGACACAGTACGGTAGTCCACGGCTGTAGCTACCTCTGTGTCAGCAGTCGCTCGTCCATCCATAATTGTATACCACCTACCCGTGGTTTATTTATTTTTTCTATCTTCTTGATACTAGTAGCTTACTTTAGGAGTCTGCAGTGCTGACAGACAGTGTCCAGCAGGTCCGTCATTACATAATATATACCTGTCCGGCTGCAGTACTAGTGTGATATATATATATATATTTTATCTCATTATCATCCAGTCTATATTAGCAGCAGACACAGTACGGTAGTCCACGGCTGTAGCTACCTCTGTGTCGGGACTCGGCAGTCGCTCGTCCATCCATAATTGTATACCACCTACCCGTGGTTTATTTTTTTCTATCTTCTTGATACTAGTAGCTTACTTTAGGAGTCTGCAGTGCTGACAGACAGTGTCCAGCAGGTCCGTCATTACATAATATATACCTGTCCGGCTGCAGTACTAGTGTGATATATACAGGTTGAGTCTCCCTTATCCAAAATGCTCGGGACCAGAGGTATTTTGGATATGGGATTTTTCCGTATTTTGGAATAATTGCATACCATAATGAGATATCATGGTGATGGGACCTAAATCTAAGCACAGAATGCATTTATGTTTCATATACACCTTATACACACAGCCTGAAGGTCATTTAATACAATATTTTTTATAACTTTGTGCACTAAACAAAGTGTGTGTACATTCACACAATTCATTTATGTTTCATATAGACCTTATACACACAGCCTGAAGGTCATTTAATACAATATTTTTAATAACTTTGTGTATTAAACAAAGTTTGTGTACATTGAGCCATCAAAAAACAAAGTTTTCACTATCTCACTCTCACTCAAAAAAGTCCGTATTTCGGAATATTCCGTATTTCGGAATATTTGGATATGGGATACTCAACCTGTATATATATATATTTTAATTTTATCTCATTATCATCCAGTCTATATTAGCAGCAGACACAGTACGGTAGTCCACGGCTGTAGCTACCTCTGTGTCGGCAGTCGCTCGTCCATCCATAATTGTATACCACCTACCCGTGGTTTATTTTTTTTTTCTATCTTCTTGATACTAGTAGCTTACTTTAGGAATCTGCAGTGCTGACAGACAGTGTCCAGCAGGTCCGTCATTACATAATATATACCTGTCCGGCTGCAGTACTAGTGTGATATATATATATATATATATATATATATATTTTAATTTTATCTCATTATCATCCAGTCTATATTAGCAGCAGACACAGTACGGTAGTCCACGGCTGTAGCTACCTCTGTGTCGGCAGTCGCTCGTCCATCCATAATTGTATACCACCTACCCGTGGTTTATTTTTTTTTCTATCTTCTTGATACTAGTAGCTTACTTTAGGAGTCTGCAGTGCTGACAGACAGTGTCCAGCAGGTCCGTCATTACATAATATATACCTGTCCGGCTGCAGTACTAGTGTGATATATATATATATATATTTTAATTTTATCTCATTATCATCCAGTCTATATTAGCAGCAGACACAGTACGGTAGTCCACGGCTGTAGCTACCTCTGTGTCGGGACTCGGCAGTCGCTCGTCCATCCATAATTGTATACCACCTACCCGTGGTTTATTTTTTTCTATCTTCTTGATACTAGTAGCTTACTTTAGGAGTCTGCAGTGCTGACAGACAGTGTCCAGCAGGTCCGTCATTACATAATATATACCTGTCCGGCTGCAGTACTAGTGTGATATATATATATATATATATATATATATATATATATTTTAATTTTATCTCATTATCATCCAGTCTATATTAGCAGCAGACACAGTACGGTAGTCCACGGCTGTAGCTACCTCTGTGTCGGGACTCGGCAGTCGCTCGTCCATCCATAATTGTATACCACCTACCCGTGGTTTATTTTTTTTTTCTATCTTCTTGATACTAGTAGCTTACTTTAGGAGTCTGCAGTGCTGACAGACAGTGTCCAGCAGGTCCACGGCTGTAGCTACCTCTGTGTCGGCAGTTGCTCGTCCATCCATAAGTATACTAGTATCCATCCATCTCCATTGTTTACCTGAGGTGCCTTTTAGTTGTGCTTATTAAAATATGGAGAACAAAAATGTTGAGGTTCCAAAATTAGGGAAAGATCAAGATCGACTTCCACCTCGTGCTGAAGCTGCTGCCACTAGTCATGGCCGAGACGATGAAATGCCAGCAACGTCGTCTGCCAAGGCCGATGCCCAATGTCATAGTACAGAGCATGTAAAATCCAAAACACCAAATATCAGTAAAAAAAGGACTCAAAAATCTAAAATAAAATTGTCGGAGGAGAAGCGTAAACTTGCCAATATGCCATTTACCACACGGAGTGGCAAGGAACGGCTGAGGCCCTGGCCTATGTTCATGGCTAGTGGTTCAGCTTCACATGAGGATGGAAGCACTCAGCCTCTCGCTAGAAAAATGAAAAGACTCAAGCTGGCAAAAGCACCGCAAAGAACTGTGCGTTCTTCGAAATCCCAAATCCACAAGGAGAGTCCAATTGTGTCGGTTGCGATGCCTGACCTTCCCAACACTGGACGTGAAGAGCATGCGCCTTCCACCATTTGCACGCCCCCTGCAAGTGCTGGAAGGAGCACCCGCAGTCCAGTTCCTGATAGTCAGATTGAAGATGTCAGTGTTGAAGTACACCAGGATGAGGAGGATATGGGTGTTGCTGGCGCTGGGGAGGAAATTGACAAGGAGGATTCTGATGGTGAGGTGGTTTGTTTAAGTCAGGCACCCGGGGAGACACCTGTTGTCCGTGGGAGGAATATGGCCGTTGACATGCCTGGTGAAAATACCAAAAAAATCAGCTCTTCGGTGTGGAAGTATTTCAACAGAAATGCGGACAACATTTGTCAAGCCGTGTGTTGCCTTTGTCAAGCTGTAATAAGTAGGGGTAAGGACGTTAACCACCTCGGAACATCCTCCCTTATACGTCACCTGCAGCGCATTCATAATAAGTCAGTGACAAGTTCAAAAACTTTGGGCGACAGCGGAAGCAGTCCACTGACCAGTAAATCCCTTCCTCTTGTAACCAAGCTCACGCAAACCACCCCACCAACTCCCTCAGTGTCAATTTCCTCCTTCCCCAGGAATGCCAATAGTCCTGCAGGCCATGTCACTGGCAATTCTGACGAGTCCTCTCCTGCCTGGGATTCCTCCGATGCATCCTTGCGTGTAACGCCTACTGCTGCTGGCGCTGCTGTTGTTGCTGCTGGGAGTCGATGGTCATCCCAGAGGGGAAGTCGTAAGCCCACTTTTACTACTTCCACCAAGCAATTGACTGTCCAACAGTCCTTTGCGAGGAAGATGAAATATCACAGCAGTCATCCTGTTGCAAAGCGGATAACTGAGGCCTTGACAACTATGTTGGTGTTAGACGTGCGTCCGGTATCCGCCGTTAGTTCACAGGGATCTAGACAAATTCTTGAGGTAGTGTGCCCCCGTTACCAAATACCATCTAGGTTCCACTTCTCTAGGCAGGCGATACCGAGAATGTACACGGACGTCAGAAAAAGACTCACCAGTGTCCTAAAAAATGCAGTTGTACCCAATGTCCACTTAACCACGGACATGTGGACAAGTGGAGCAGGGCAGGGTCAGGACTATATGACTGTGACAGCCCACTGGGTAGATGTATGGACTCCCGCCGCAAGAACAGCAGCGGCGGCACCAGTAGCAGCATCTCGCAAACGCCAACTCTTTCCTAGGCAGTCTACGCTTTGTATCACCGGTTTCCAGAATATGCACACAGCTGAAAACCTCTTACGGCAACTGAGGAAGATCATCGCGGAATGGCTTACCCCAATTGGACTCTCCTGTTGATTTGTGGCATCAGACAACGCCAGCAATATTGTGTATGCATTAAATATGGGCAAATTCCAGCACGTCCCATGTTTTGCACATACCTTGAATTTGGTGGTGCAGAATTTTTTAAAAAACGACAGGGGCGTGCAAGAGATGCTGTCGGTGGCCAGAAGAATTGCGGGACACTTTCGGCGTACAGGCACCACGTACAGAAGACTGGAGCAACACCAAAAACGCCTGAACCTGCCCTGCCATCATCTGAAGCAAGAAGTGGTAACGAGGTGGAATTCAACCCTATATATGCTTCAGAGGTTGGAGGAGCAGCAAAAGGCCATTCAAGCCTATACAATTCAGCACGATATAGGAGGTGGAATGCACCTGTCTCAAGCGCAGTGGAGAATGATTTCAACGTTGTGCAAGGTTCTGCTGCCCTTTGAACTTGCCACACGTGAAGTCAGTTCAGACACTGCCAGCCTGAGTCAGGTCATTCCCCTCATCAGGCTTTTGCAGAAGAAGCTGGAGACATTGAAGGAGGAGCTAACACGGAGCGATTCCGCTAGGCATGTGGGACTTGTGGATGGAGCCCTTAATTCGCTTAACAAGGATTCACGGGTGGTCAATCTGTTGAAATCAGATCACTACATTTTGGCCACCGTGCTCGATCCTAGATTTAAAACCTACCTTGGATCTCTCTTTCCGGCAGACACAGGTCTGCTGGGGTTCAAAGACCTGCTGGTGAGAAAATTGTCAAGTCAAGCGGAACGCGACCTGTCAACATCTCCTCCTTCACATTCTCCCGCAACTGGGGGTGCGAGGAAAAGGCTCAGAATTCCGAGCCCACCCGCTGGCGGTGATGTAGGGCAGTCTGGAGCGACTGCTGATGCTGACATCTGGTCCGGACTGAAGGACCTGACAACGATTACGGACATGTCGTCTACTGTCACTGCATATGATTCTCTCCCCATTGAAAGAATGGTGGAGGATTATATGAGTGACCGCATCCAAGTAGGCACGTCAGACAGTCCGTACTTATACTGGCAGGAAAAAGAGGCAATTTGGAGGCCCTTGCACAAACTGGCTTTATTCTACCTAAGTTGCCCTCCCACAAGTGTGTACTCCGAAAGAGTGTTTAGTGCCGCCGCTCACCTTGTCAGCAATCGGCGTACGAGGTTACTTCCAGAAAATGTGGAGAAGATGATGTTCATTAAAATGAATTATAATCAATTCCTCCGTGGAGACATTGACCAGCAGCAATTGCCTCCACAAAGTACACAGGGAGCTGAGATGGTGGATTCCAGTGGGGACGAATTGATAATCTGTGAGGAGGGGGATGTACACGGTGATATATCGGAGGATGATGATGAGGTGGACATCTTGCCTCTGTAGAGCCAGTTTGTGCAAGGAGAGATTAATTGCTTCTTTTTTGGTGGGGGTCCAAACCAACCCGTCATTTCAGTCACAGTCGTGTGGCAGACCCTGTCACTGAAATGATGGGTTGGTTAAAGTGTGCATGTCCTGTTTATACAACATAAGGGTGGGTGGGAGGGCCCAAGGACAATTCCATCTTGCACCTCTTTTTTCTTTAATTTTTCTTTGCGTCATGTGCTGTTTGGGGAGTGTTTTTTGGAAGGGCCATCCTGCGTGACACTGCAGTGCCACTCCTAGATGGGCCAGGTGTTTGTATCGGCCACTAGGGTCGCTTATCTTACTCACACAGCTACCTCATTGCGCCTCTTTTTTTCTTTGCGTCATGTGCTGTTTGGGGAGTGTTTTTTGGAAGGGCCATCCTGCGTGACACTGCAGTGCCACTCCTAGATGGGCCAGGTGTTTGTGTCGGCCACTAGGGTCGCTTAGCTTACTCACACAGCTACCTCGGTGCGCCTCTTTTTTTTCTTCTTTGCGTCATGTGCTGTTTGGGGAGTATTTTTTGGAAGGGCCATCCTGCGTGACACTGCAGTGCCACTCCTAGATGGGCCAGGTGTTTGTGTCGGCCACTAGGGTCGCTTAGCTTACTCACACAGCTACCTCGGTGCGCCTCTTTTTTTTCTTCTTTGCGTCATGTGCTGTTTGGGGAGTGTTTTTTGGAAGGGCCATCCTGCGTGACACTGCAGTGCCACTCCTAGATGGGCCAGGTGTTTGTGTCGGCCACTAGGGTCGCTTAGCTTACTCACACAGCTACCTCGGTGCGCCTCTTTTTTTTCTTCTTTGCGTCATGTGCTGTTTGGGGAGTGTTTTTTGGAAGGGCCATCCTGCGTGACACTGCAGTGCCACTCCTAGATGGGCCAGGTGTTTGTGTCGGCCACTAGGGTCGCTTAGCTTACTCACACAGCTACCTCATTGCGCCTCTTTTTTTTCTTCTTTGCGTCATGAGCTGTTTGGGGAGTATTTTTTGGAAGGTCCATCCTGCGTGACACTGCAGTGCCACTCCTAGATGGGCCAGGTGTTTGTGTCGGCCACTAGGGTCGCTTAGCTTACTCACACAGCTACCTCATTGCGCCTCTTTTTTTCTTTGCGTCATGTGCTGTTTGGGGAGTGTTTTTTGGAAGGGCCATCCTGCGTGACACTGCAGTGCCACTCCTAGATGGGCCAGGTGTTTGTGTCGGCCACTAGGGTCGCTTAGCTTACTCACACAGCAACCTCATTGCGCCTCTTTTTTTCTTCTTTGCGTCATGTGCTATTTGGGGAGTGTTTTTTGGAAGGGCCATCCTGCGTGACACTGCAGTGCCACTCCTAGATGGGCCAGGTGTTTGTGTCGGCCACTAGGGTCGCTTAGCTTACTCACACAGCTACCTCATTGCGCCTCTTTTTTTCTTTGCGTCATGTGCTGTTTGGGGAGTGTTTTTTGGACGGGCCATCCTGCGTGACACTGCAGTGCCACTCCTAGATGGGCCAGGTGTTTGTGTCGGCCACTAGGGTCGCTTAGCTTAGTCATCCAGCGACCTCGGTGCAAATTTTAGGACTAAAAATAATATTGTGAGGTGTGAGGTGTTCAGAATAGACTGAAAATGAGTGGAAATTATGGTTTTTGAGGTTAATAATACTTTGAGATCAAAATGACCCCCAAATTCTATGATTTAAGCTGTTTTTTAGGGTTTTTTGAAAAAAACACCCGAATCCAAAACACACCCGAATCCGACAAAAAAAAATCGGTGAGGTTTTGCCAAAACGCGGTCGAACCCAAAACACGGCCGCGGAACCGAACCCAAAACCAAAACCCGAAAAATTTCAAGTTCACATCTCTAGTATAAACGGTACAACTGTACCCAGGCCCCAAGGATCAGAGGGGCCCCAAATATATGCTGATAAGTACCCGGCAGGGATGTGAGCTGTCTTGTCCAAATAGGGCAGCGAGCTGTAGGCAGTGTGGTCACAGCCTCAGAATGACAGGAGCCTCTCACAGTGACTGTGCAGAGCGAGTGTGCATCTGCTCTTCCGGTTCTGCTCTGTTGCAGGCAGTTACGGGATATGGCAGGAGCTCCGCTGGCCAGAATTCCCGTGCCCTGCACTGGCCTCTTCTGGTAGGGTCTGCTGTGCAGTGTTCGGGTCTGAGGAGTGCAGCACTGGTGAGTCTCTCCCAGGGTAAGAGTGGATTGGTGAGGGGATACAGGGCTCTGGGATGGGCTGGAGTAACTGGGAATGCAGCATGGAGTCATTGGGGAGAGACAGACTGTGGGGTGTGTGGGAGGAAGGAGAGAGGGAGACGCAGACTAGTGTGTGGGGGAGGAAGGAGAGATATACATATTTATTTGTATAAATTAATATAAATATATATATTAACAGTTTCTTATGTAGCGCAAATTCTGTTGCGCTTTAATAATTATATATATCATCTGAGGGGGCCACAGAGATATCACTGTACGGGGCCCCAAGATTTCTGTTGCCGGCCCTGCATGGAGGTCCCCTCCTCAACTTAAAGGATCTGTGCTCAGAAAATTAGGAAAGTACTATTAAGACAAGATAACATACTAGAAACAGAAGGCGAAAAATAACAGATAGGAAGGAAAGATAATGGAAGGGGCAGAGTGGTGCACTGTAGACATGCGTAGTGTTCAGGGTAATTACTAGCTTTCCCAAATCAAAATCAAGTTGTAGCCAGAATGGAAATAGCGGGTCTCCCTAAGTCCGTTTCAGCAAGATGAGGATAAGACAAACATTTACAAATACATTAGTTACATGCACTTTAAATTTCCTCACCTAATTTAGGTGGTTAACAAGCAATACTGGATGATCCTTTCTGTTTGGTCTTTGTATCTGTGGTTGTAATAATCTTTGATTTATAAATAAAGTTGATCAATGGCGTAACTATAAAGGGTTGTCGCTGCTATGGAGCCCATAGGCTTAGTGGGCCAGACTCACCCTAAACCCAGCTCACATGAGCTAATCTTGAGGGAATAAGGTTTAATATTTAGACATCTATATAATAATCCTCTAAGGTATAGAACAATGGGACAAACCCTAGCCATAAAGGAGAAGGCGGACCCACTGGGAACAGATAAGTATGCAGCTGCAGGAGAGAAAGGGCGGGACAACAGCGGTCATAGAGCAGGTCTGAGTAGCGATCAGAGAGTGGGCAGTACGGGACTGAGCAGGGGTTGAAATGAAGTGGAGTGGTGCAGAATGAGTAGTCGGATGGGGCAAAGCAGCTGGAGAGGGTGTAGGGATAAACAGCAGGGGCATGGTTGGAGCAGACAGAGGGGGCAGGATGGGACTGAGCGGGAGGATGTATGGTATATCAGGCCAAAAATGAAGATTTCTTACCACAAATAGTGAAACAAAAAATAACAGAATTAACAAAATGGAGATATAACAAATAGTAAAAAAAAAACATGGAAATTGAGCAGAGCAGTGCGCAGGACTGAACGTACTGTAGGACTAGATGTACCTTACTCACTACCATATAAATACCATTTATATCTCCCAATAGTTGTGATTTTGTCATGATTGTCCCAATTAGCAGATCCCAAATAAAACATGATAACATTTTATTTGGTTGGGAATTCCACTGATCCGTGCATGAAGCAAAGATTGCTGTGTAATTGTCGTATAGCTAGGGCACTACCCATCTCAGATAATACACTAAAAGATCTGTAATCAAAGGAAAACTACCAAATACCCCACAAAAAACATTGGAGGGACAGTGCATACTATACTATTTGCACACTGACAAAAACACTTTGTTTACAAAACCATAAACAAAGATACAGTAGCTGTAGTAGGTTGGAAGTGAAACTTGTAATGCGTTATGTATCAAAGGGAGAGCACATGTTTACACAGTTTTTCTGGTGAAGCTTTACACTATAAAGCCCATGATACAGAAACTGCCCTCTGCATACATGCCCACTACATGCCTATGGCACACTAATCCTTGGTGTATATGATTAGAAGCTGGCAAGTTATACTCAATAAGTTGCAAGTTAAGCTACGGCTGCGATGATTATGTGTCTGAATCACCCCGTAGTTCTTACAAGTTGGGTATGCAGGCTCCAACCATAGCCAGATGAAGGGGGGATGGGGGGGAGGCACAGGGGATACTGAAACCCAGGCCCCCCCGCTGTCAAGGGGCATCCTGGCTGAAGCACAATGACATCACTAGTTCTCTCTCTTATGCAGCAGCAGAACCAGGCAGCCAGAATGCGAACAGGACAATGGGGCCGATGTATTAAGCCTGGAGATGGCATAAGGAAGTGATAAACCAGTGATAAGTGCAAGGTGATAAATGCACCAACCAATCAGCTCCTAACTGTTAATTTACACATTGGAGCTAATTGGCTGGTGCGTTTATCACCTTGTACTTATCACTGGTTTATCACTTCCTTATGCCTTCTCCAGGTTAATACATCTTCCCCAATATGCAGTGCAGGCAGAGACACAGTAGTATCAGGTTTCATGAGCTACCGACGTAGCTTCCCATCCAGAGGAGAGATAGGGGGGGGGAGCTGTTAGTGACCCAAGGATTCCAGATTCTCCTCCCAGACTTTGTGTCTGGATCCTGTGTAACCTATTCTCTTATGAGAGTGTTCGGTTCTAGAGAGTCCTCCTGAGTTCTGTCCCAGTGTGTAGGTAATACAGAGGCTGCTGCTGCTCTTGCATGTGACAACATTATACATTTTATTTTTCTATGTGTATTTTAAGGCTGTTTTAGTTGTCTTTGTTCCACTACAAGAAAACGTTATAAAATAATTGTCTCTCAATTAGGTGGCGCTATAAACAGTACCAAGGCATTATTAAGATATTAGTTTAAATATAATATACACCATTGGGTTAATATACACAATCCATACCTCCCTACATGACCCATTCCAGGAAGGACAAAATGCTCTCTACCTGGAATTCTCTCTTAATTTATGTCTGCAATAACCTCTGTTGATATATCTTTCTTATAAATGAAATAGTTCAACACAGGTGACGCCAATCATATATTAAGTGGGAAGTCCGGGTAGAGAGTATTTTGTTCTTCCTGGAATGGACCATGTTGTGAGTAGGTAGGCCAATCCCGAGAATCGGGATTGAAAAACTCTCAATCCTGAGATTCCCGGGATTGAGTTGGTAAAAAAAATATGTATATTATTTCATGCCCCATCCTCCCCCCCAAAGGAATAAATAACTTCATTCTCCACCAACCAGCCCAGCCCAGGGCTCACAGTAACTCAGTCTCCTCCAGTCCAGAGATTCCACTCCAAAAAGAGCAGTACACACAGGTCTGCAGCAGTGGGTGCACTCCTGTCCTGTTAATCCAGTCCCAGCTAGTCCCGACTCCTACCAGCGGTGATGATGAGCCCTTGAGCTCCTCTCTGCTCTGGCTGCAGGGCAGGCACTGGCTGAGCTGCAAAGTGTGATACTGACACTCACACCACACGGATGCTCGGCACTGCAGTCATCTGCCATCTGCCATGGCTGAAAGGGTGGGCTGGCATGGGGCTGTACAGCGTGACCTCTCTAAAGTCACACTGCACAGCTGGGCGGTGTCTGAGCCAAGTGCTGCTATTGCTCAGCTCTGCCTTGCAAAAAATAAACAAACTGCACATGCGCAACCGCATCCCGCAAGTCCCTGGATTGGAGGTCCCAGTCCTGGGATTCAAATCCTAGCAGTTTTAGGTGAAAATCCTGGGAACCCCACAGATCCCGGGATTGGCCCCCCTAATTGGGAGGTATGCACAATCTAATATACACCCCCTCTTCCCCTGGGCCCCCCTGTCTTAAGTGCCCTGGGTTCCCCCCTCCCCCCCCCCCCTCTCCCCCCATCCCCAAGCCTTAATCTGGCCCTGGCTCCAACACATATGTAGTTGTTAAAAAAAAATTGAGAGATTCATCCTCAGGGAAGACATTGCATGCAACTCTGAGGCCCATTGTCTTCAGAAACTTGTCCACATTCTGACCAGTTCAGCAAGTTTCTGGGTATCCATCTATGCTTCAACAATTAAATCACCAACTGTAGAGATTGCACAGTTTCTTCTGTATATCTGTCTCTATTGGTATCATTTTCTATATTACATGGCTGTAATGGACATAGCGTAGCCACATATGGCACAGGGTTTTGACCACACCTCAAATTATAAGCAGATCCTGGGGATGGTTATGGTATAATAATAATAATAAAAACAAACCGCATGTCGACCTTATTCTGTCGACCATTATCATATTGACAATTTGAACCTGTTGACCTTTTGACCATGTCAACCATATGCATGTCGACCATTTGGTGTCGACCTATTGACTCAACCTATCATTCCGATATCCCTGGGGATATTTGCAGGGTGTCTGTGGGAACTGGTGGTTTTTTAAATGATTTTCCCTGGGGTCCTGGTAAAGAGACGTTCACAATACTGGCTTCCACTAAAATGTTGTTAGCAAAGATGGAACCTTAGGAACATGAACTAAAAGTCTGTGCTCATATATACATCCCACTGACTCTGCCTGTTAAAGGGGGTTATTCAATTGTTAGCAAACCAAAAAAAGTCAGCAGGTGGGCAAAACCATGCTGCACTGCAGGTGGGGCAGATGTAACCTGCACAGAGAGTTAAATTGCAGTGTAAAAATAAAGCAGCCGGTATTGACTAGTCACAGAAACAATGTAACCCACCCAAATTTAAATCTCTCTGCACATGTTACATCTGCCCCACCTGCAGTGCAACATGGTTTTGCCCAGTTGCTAACTTTTTTTGTTTGCTGACAACTCTGAATAACCCCCAAAAGCAAGATGACATTTTAGGTGGATTGCAGCCAGATTGGATTAAGGAGAATTGGTGCTCCTCACAATCTCAAATCAGCATTTCTTTATCCCAAGTCTCTGTAACTCATACGGTGACTTGTGGTTGTCAGGTGGTATGAGATTATAATATTTTACACAGATCTTATACTGTTTGGAACTGTATAGGTAGCAGTGACGTGAGGTGATGCCTGTGGCTGGAGAGCCACACTTGGGGGTGTAAAGGGGAGGAGGGGGGGTTATGCACTTGCACTTCCAAACCCCTCCAGCACTTACTGACAGCACAGCAGCACCTCTAGCACTCACTTACCCCAATGATCCCTCCGGCACTGACTCCCAGTCTGCGGCTGTAAGTTTCGGGGAAGGAGGAAGAAATATCAGTGATCCCTGCTGCTCGCGGCTACAAACACCATGGGGGGGGGATCAGGCACCAGCACCTGGCGGCTGCAAGCTCCTGCGGGAGGGGGGCGCGGGTATCAGTACCCGCGGTAGTAAACTCTATTGTGATGGGGCGGAGGGGGGAATCAGGCACCAGCACCCGGCGGCTGCAAGCTCCTGCGGGAGGGGGTGTCGGGTATCAGTACCCGCGGCTGCAATATCCATTGTGATTGGGGAGGGGGGGGGATCAGACACCAGCACCCGGCGGCTGCAGGCTCCTGCGGGAGGGGGAGTCGGGTATCAGTGAAGCTGGGCAGGAAATTAGCTGGTGCTCAGCACTGACAGACAGATTAGTGCTGTCCAATCAGTCAGGTGCTTTCATGTGGGTTGAAGGCACGTCCCTGTCAATGAGGCAGATGTGCTGGTGCCGCCTCTCATGAGTTTTTGGATGGGCTTTTTCTGCCCGCAGCTTGGCCCCGCCCCCTGTCCATCTCCAGACTTAAACACTTTACCATTGACATTGTGAGGCAGGTGTTCTCGCTGCCTCCCACTCACATTTGGCTCTTTTTTTTCACATCAAGTAGGATTGGAAAAATACAGAGAAGATATTTAAGACACAGAACATGTGTAAATATCTTCTTTGTATTATATTAAACATTGACAGGTGAGGCACTGCCTCCCCTGACTGCACGTCCCTGATAGGTAGCTATGGCCCTGTGGGTCTGGGACTCCAGGTCGACACACCTTAGGTCGACACCAATTGGTCGACACACCTTAGGTCGACATGGACAAAAGGTCGACAGGAACAAGGTCGACATGGAAAAAGGTCGACATGAGTTTTTTATATTTTATTGGTGTCGTTTTCTTCGTAGAGTGACCGGGAACCCCAATTAGGGCACCGCGTCCCCTCGCATGGCTCGCTTCGCTCGCCATGCTTCGGGCATGGTGCCTTCGCTCCGCTTCGCTCGGCACAGATTACCATTCCAATCGTGGTCCACGTGGATCGTTCAGTATGAAATGGTTCCAAAAAAGAAAAAAATTGTGAAAAACTCATGTCGACCTTTTCATGTCGACCTTGTTCCTGTCGACCTTTTGTCCATGTCGACCCTTTGTCCATGTCGACCTAAGGTGTGTTGACCAATTGGCGTTGACCTAAGGTGTGTCGACCTTTTTGTTGTCGACCTGGAGTCCGGATACCGGCCCTGTATAGGCTTTATAGTTTGGCTCAGAGATATAAAATATACTTTACAATTAGATTTGGTATGTGGTGTTTACTTATTTTCTATACATTGCTCGCTAATTATCCCTCAACTATTCCTTCACACTGGTGCATACACACGGTGAGATCCTTGCTATGCCCGATTTTGACTATGCGATTTCCCTTTAACTCCCCCAGAGCCCAGATAGCACAGATTTTCTGTACTTTCTATTTTGTCTATGTACGATTTTGACTAAGTGCCAATCTTGACTATACTTTGTACTAGATAGTACACTAGATAGTCAAGATTGACTTGCCTGCACAGTCTATCTAGCCTTGTGATACCGACCCCGTGGGAGTGCGCATTGGGATCGAATCGGTATCGCAAGCTGCCTAACACCTTGAGATATGCACTAACTTTCCTTAAGATTTTGACTATATAGTCAAAATTTTACAGATTTATCTCACCGTGTGTACACACCCTAACTTTTATATTGCACTCATGTGTTGTGTTCCTGCTGTTGATACAGTGTGTGCAGAAAATTTTGCATGCACTTGCCAATGCGTACAGGTGCAAGTAGCACAGAGCAGAGGTCCCTGAACACAAGCAGTTACATGCTACACAAGTAACTGTATAAAAGACAAGTCATAGATTTTGTAGTCTATAATAACAATATGTTACAATAAATTAGGGCATATACGTATAGTAGCTAAAAACAGTTGGGGTGTAGATTGCCTCTTATTCTTGATACTTTTAGGCAAATGCTTTTGTATGCAGCAAGCAGCAGAGCGACATTCAGGGAAAGCTGCCAGTCCTATGTACGATGGAGTTGGCAGCCAGACAATTGTGTGTCTCAGCTCAGCAAATCAGCAGATTCTTTCAGATTGCTAAATTAGCTTATCTCAGCAAAAGTAGCTGCCAGAGAGATGAGATGGATAAATGATTACATCTGAATACAGTAAACAAGAAGCGTTCTGATTCCATAGTGAAAATACTATTACTACTACTAGCAATGTAATCTAATCTAACATTCTAACATACCCAAGAAAGCTAGAAGGGGACTCGCCATCAAAACTGATCAATCATGTTTTGCTGCATCATGTCCAGGTTATATCATTTTATGTTATGCACACTAGTGCCTGCAGGAAAGTACTGGTGTCAGAACTGTTATGCACTCCAGTGCCTGCAGGAAAGTACTGGTGTCAGAACTGCTATGCACTCCAGTGTCTGCAGGAATGTACTGGTGTTTGAACTGTTATGCAAAACAGATGGACTCACAGACAAACTGGGGGATATGACATAATGTACACAGAAGGTGATAGGGTAACAAAATACACACAAAGTGAACAGAGAAGCCCAGAGGCTAAGGAACTGGGTATCTCCCTTGTATTAGAACTGCTCAGATGGAAAAGCAAGATGTTGTGTTTTAATACGTAGAGAACCCGAAATGCTGTTGCTAAGGGCAACAGCAAAACCCTAAAGGGTTACCAACGGGTGTGGCAGTAAACTCCTTGGTCAGAGATGGAATGATAGACACAAGGAGAATCTCCACAATCCTAATTCTCACTTGCAGTGCACAGGTTTTAGCTTACTGCCACTAAACTGACCCCTGACACCTAGCACAGTGAGACAGGATTAGACAGGCAAGTCTTAGAATACAGCCGCAAACTTGCTAAGTTCACAGAGTAGTAACAGAACCCCAGCAAGCTAAACGACTGACTCCAGTCTTACTGCTAGGTCTGGATTGGCAGAGTGTAATACCAAATCCCCAGGCCTATTTGCAGTAAGCAACAAACAAATACAAAGCTACACAGTACTGGCTAACTTTCATGAACTGACTAACCAACAAAGATTCAGCAGCATCTGCTTACCCTGAAAAGAGGCCTTATAAAGCAGGTGCTGTCCACGCCCCACTCAGACCTCACAGACTGTGAGCACAAAAACCAGCACCGGATCCCCTGCCGTGCACAGAGCCTATAACCACTGCACAGCAAAAGACCCGAACCGGAGTATCAGCTGCGCTCACGTTACACCACTAGCACTTGTCTCCCGGTTGCCATGACGACGTGGCAGCACAGGGCAGGAGACCCTAACAGTACCCCCCCTCTGACGAGGGGTCAAAGAACCCCTACCACCGGGTTTATCAGGGAACTGCGAGAAGAAAGAGCGTATCAGTCTGGGGGCATGAAGATCACAACTGCGCACCCACGACCGCTCCTCCGGGCCATACCCCTTCCAGTGCACCAAAAATGACAGCCGACCCCGAACCACCTTGGAGTCAAGAATCCTTTCAACAACAAACTCCCTCTGGCCACGTATCAGAAGAGGGGAAGGTCTTCCACTGGAAGAAGGATTACTAATCGCCCGTTTTAAAAGGGAACAATGAAATGTTTTATTGATACCCAAAGAACGGGGCAGATCTAACTGAAATGCCACCGGATTGATAACCCTGGTGATCTTATAAGGGCCGATGAACCGGGGCCCTAACTTATGAGATGGCTGTCTCAACTTCAAATTCTTGGTAGACAACCAGACGAAGTCTCCTAATTTGAAGCTGCAGGGTCTTTTCCGCTTATCAAAAACCCTTTTGGTCACTAATGACACAGACACAAGGGCTTTCTTCACTTTCCGCCAAATACCTCTAAGGACCGAAACCACAGAGGAACCACCAGGCGTGGAGTCCAGGGGGTCAAAAGAATTGGCCTTAGGATGATGCCCATACACACAAAGGAAGGGAGAGATCCCTGTAGCAGAGTGAGCCGCGTTGTTATAGGCAAACTCCGCCATGGACAGATGAGCAACCCAGTCAGTCTGACACTTGGAGACATAACACCTGAGGAACTGCTCCAAGGACTGGTTCACCCTTTCAGTCTGCCCATTAGACTGCGGATGGTAGCCTGACGACAAGCTGACAGAAATCTGGAGATCGGAACAAAATGCCCTCCAGAATTTGGCCACAAACTGGGATCCGCGGTCAGAGACCACATCAAGTGGCAACCCGTGGAGACGCACAACATGCAGCATAAATAATTCAGACAGGCGTCTGGCTGATGGCAGCCCAACCAGTGGAACGAAGTGCGCCATCTTCGAAAACCTGTCAACGACAACCCAGATGGCTGTCATCCCCGAGGATTTGGGCAAGTCCACCACAAAATCCATTGAAATGTGGGTCCATGGCTTAGATGGGATAGAGAGTGGATGTAATGGGCCAACAGGAACCCCTCTAGGAGTCTTATTTCGGGCACAGATGTCACATGCCCGAACCCACTGATCCACATCCTTAGCCACCGAGGGCCACCACACCGCCCTAGATAGCAACTCCCGAGTTCTGGCAATACCCGGGTGACCTGCCGACTTCTTGGCATGGAATTCCAGGAACACTCGCTGTCTTAACCTAGGAGGCACAAACAAAAGACCTACCGGAAGGTCTGGAGGAGCCTGCTCCTGTGCTCTAAGGACTAATGATAAGAGGTCCTGGGTAATGCCCACTTTAATACATGATGGGGAAACAATGGGCAACGGCTCCTCGGTGGTCTCCTGGATTGGAGCAAAACTCCGCGAGAGCGCATCAGCCTTGATGTTTTTTGACCCAGGGCGATATGTTATCAAAAAATTAAAGCGAGCAAAAAACAAAGCCCATCGTGCCTGCCTGGCATTGAGACGCTTCGCTGACTCTAAATATGCCAGATTCTTATGGTCAGTGAGAATTGAGACCACAAACTTAGCCCCCTCAAGCCAGTGTCTCCACTCCTCGAGTGCATCCTTAATAGCCAACAATTCCCGGTTACCCACGTCATAATTCATCTCGGCAGGCGAAAATTTACGGGAAAAGTAAGCACAGGGATGAAGGCGATTATCAGACACTCCCATCTGAGAAAGCACTGCCCCAATACCCATCTCAGAGGCATCCACCTCCACCACAAAAGGACGCTCTGGATCTGGGTGTCGCAGCACCTTGGCCGAAACAAATGCCCTTTTGAGACGGGCAAAAGCCGCTTTAGCCTCACAAGACCAGTGAGCAACATCCGCCCCTTTCTTAGTGAGTGCCACCAAGGGCGCCACTATAGACGAAAATCCAGCGATAAATCGTCTATAAAAATTCGCAAAGCCCAGGAAACGCTGAAGCGCCTTCAAACTAGTGGGCTGCACCCAATCCAGGACTGCCTGTACCTTGGAACCCTCCATTTGGAAACCTTCTGGGGAGATAATATATCCTAGAAATGCGATTTGCTGAACTTCAAATTCGCACTTCTCCAGCTTCGCCCCAAGCCGGTGGTCTCTGAGTTTCTGGAGGACTAAGCGTACATGCTTCCGATGTTCCTCCAGGGAATGGGAGAAGATTAGGATGTCATCTAAGTATACAACTAAGAATCTATCCAAATATTCCCTGAGCACATCATTCATGAAATCCTGGAAGACTGCCGGGGCATTACAGAGCCCAAAAGGCATCACCAAATATTCATAATGCCCTGAGTGGGTATTAAAGGCAGTCTTCCATTCATCCCCCTCTCTTATTCGGATTAGATTGTACGCACCGCGTAGGTCAATCTTAGAAAAAATGGTGGCAGTACGAAGCTGGTCAAACAAGACCGAAATGAGAGGCAGTGGGTATGAGTTTTTAATCGTGATACGGTTCAATTCCCTGAAGTCGATGCAGGGTCGCAACGAACCGTCCTTTTTACCCACGAAGAAGAACCCCGACCCAACTGGAGACTGTGAAGGTCTGATAAATCCCTTAGCCAAGTTCTCCTGAATGTACTCTGCCATAGCCTGAGTCTCAGGACGTGACAGGGAGTACAACCTGCTCTTGGGAAGCTTAGCATTTGGCAACAAATCAATGGCACAGTCATAGGGGCGATGGGGAGGTAGTACCTCTGCAACTTTTTTGGAGAACACGTCCGCAAAATCTACATAACACCCTGGCAATCCTGGCAAACTTAGCTGCGAGAGCCTGACTGGAAGGCTCAAGCAACTCCTGAAACAATCAGTACCCCAATTAAGAATCTCCCCAGAGACCCAGTCAAATTGAGGATTGTGGGCCCTTAACCAGGGTAACCCCAACACCAATGGGGCAAAAGTACAGACAGTCACATAAAAGGACAATTTTTCAGAGTGTGTGGCTCCAATAAACAAAGAAATCTGGCTAGTGCAAGAGGTAATTTTACCTTGGGATAATGGTTCCCCGTTTAACCCACAAATCTCAATTTCCGATGCCAAGGGTACTAAGGGAACAGAGTGTTTCAGGGCGAATTGGCGGTCCATAAAAACCCCGTCAGCCCCACTGTCCACAAAGGCCTCAGTCTTGACAGTTTGACCGAGGATCTTCAAGGTCACCGGAATGATAAAAGTCTTCTTGGGAAATTCTGACTTCTGGCCTGACAGGATATTTCCCATCACCCTCAGGCCCTGAAGTTTTCCGGCTTTTCTGGGCATGATACTACCACATGACCTTTATTCCCACAGTACAAACACAACCCCTGCTGTCTCCTCCGCGTCTTCTCACGCGAGGAGAGGCGGGTAGCCCCAATCTGCATAGGCTCCTCAGAAAATTCCTCAGAGTCTGAGGTTCCCTTGGGAAGGAAGGAAATCTCAGTCTCCCTTTCAAGCCTACGCTCTCTCAGCCGTCTATCCACCCGGATGGATAACTGCATGAGCTGATCCAAGCTATCAGGCAAGGGATATTGTACCAGTTGGTCCTTTATCTGGTTAGAAAGACCTCTTCGGTACTGGTGTCTCAGGGCTGGGTCATTCCACTGGGTATCATGGGCCAACCTCCGAAACTCCGTACAGTAAACCTCAACTGGCCTTCGCCCTTGCTTAAGGATCGAAATCTGAGCCTCGGCTGAGGCCGTCTTGTCAGGGTCATCATACAACATGCCCAGTGCCGTAAAAAAAGCATCAACACTTTTAAGCGACGGACAGTCAGGCTGCAACCCATATGCCCAGACCTGTGGGTCTCCTTGTAGCAAGGAAATCACTATGCCCACCCGCTGAATCTCTGACCCAGAAGACTGAGGCCTAAGCCGGAAGTATAGCTTGCAGCTCTCCTTGAAACAAAAGAACTGCGAGCGATCTCCAGAAAAACGATCCGGGAGATTTACTTTCGGCTCCTTAACCCCTGCAGGTGCTGCTGCTGCGGGAGCTCCGCCAGCAGCCTGGGAGGTGTGCATTTTAATGGACAAATCATTAAATTGTCGAGTCAGGACCTGCACCTGATCGACCACCTGTTGCAACGTATTTTGAGGGGTATGCTCCATATTCCCACAAAATTTCAACAGGAGTATTAGGCTGCTGAATATGTTATGCACACCAGTGCCTGCAGGAAAGTACTGGTGTCAGAACTGTTATGCACTCCAGTGTCTGCAGGAATGTACTGGTGTTTGAACTGTTATGCAAAACAGATGGACTCACAGACAAACTGGGGGATATGACATAATGTACACAGAAGGTGATAGGGTAACAAAATACACACAAAGTGAACAGAGAAGCCCAGAGGCTAAGGAACTGGGTATCTCCCTTGTATTAGAACTGCTCAGATGGAAAAGCAAGATGTTGTGTTTTAATATGTAGAGAACCCGAAATGCTGTTGCTAAGGGCAACAGCAAAACCCTAAAGGGTTACCAACGGGTGTGGCAGTAAACTCCTTGGTCAGAGATGGAATGATAGACACAAGGAGAATCTCCACAATCCTAATTCTCACTTGCAGTGCACAGGTTTTAGCTTACTGCCACTAAACTGACCCCTGACACCTAGCACAGTGAGACAGGATTAGACAGGCAAGTCTTAGAATACAGCCGCAAACTTGCTAAGAACCCCAGCAAGCTAAACGACTGACTCCAGTCTTACTGCTAGGTCTGGATTGGCAGAGTGTAATACCAAATCCCCAGGCCTATTTGCAGTAAGCAACAAACAAATACAAAGCTACACAGTACTGGCTAACTTTCATGAACTGACTAACCAACAAAGATTCAGCAGCATCTGCTTACCCTGAAAAGAGGCCTTATAAAGCAGGTGCTGTCCACGCCCCACTCAGACCTCACAGACTGTGAGCACAAAAACCAGCACCGGATCCCCTGCCGTGCACAGAGCCTATAACCACTGCACAGCAAAAGACCCGAACCGGAGTATCAGCTGCGCTCAGGTTACACCACTAGCACTTGTCTCCCGGTTGCCATGACGACGTGGCAGCACAGGGCAGGAGACCCTAACATTTTATAACATTCATCATCTTATGTGATAGAGAAGAAGACTAGCAGTAGTTCAGATCAATTGGAAGTGAAAACTAGAGGTTAGCAATGAACTTGTGGATATATCCTACAGTTTTGCAGATTATAAAATACGTAAAATCACTCTGCGCATACTCAGAAAAGAGATCATAGGCACATATAGCCACGCCGATTTGTATGACCTGTTATTTATGCATCTGCAGAGGTGGGGAAGGGAGGGAAGATACGTTCTTATGTATTCTGAGTACGGGTTTGGTATGATATACCGCCGCACGGGATGCCGATTGTCAGTATACCGACATCGGCATCCCGAGCAGTGGAATTCCGGCAGGGGGGCGAGCACAACGAAGCCCCTTTTGGGCTCGCTGTACTCACCATGCTGCGCTCACCACGCTGTGGGCTCGGTGGCACTGGTTCTGTTCTCCTGCTATGGTTGTCATGGGCATCCATAGAGGTGGAATCACCTACCTCACCGGTATACCGGTGGCGGTATGGTGCCCCCGTTGGGATCCTGGCTTTAGTATTGTGACAGCCAGGATCCCGACGAGTTTTAGTCTGTGCACTACTTGGCTTCTATGACCTTTGCTTTCCTAAACATTGTGCTCATTACACTTAAGCAAACTTGTTATAACAAGAACAGTAATGTTATTGATGATGTCAATTTCAAATAATTTTATTTTTATACATTTATTTTAGACTTACTTTGAAAGAAATTGCCGCTCTGAAGATTGTCCTGCAGACTTGCATCTAAAGGGAAAGCTGCTGCTATCAAGGTGAGTGTGTGCTTATTTTCAATCTTCTCATAATGTTCTATTTGAATCAAACGAGTGAACATGGCACCTGCTAAATTCCCCTGAGTGCAACCACTCCCTTGTCTACCCTGCACAATGCCTAGGTGCCGTTAGGACTCAACTATGTCATACTACAGGATATGGAGCAAAAGGCACAGAGCTAGGCAAGGTGCATCCAACCCAGGGGAGAGAATCCCAACATTTATGAAAAAGTTAGACATAGTCATTGGAGTATTACTGATTTAAAAGAGGATGTGGCAATTTTATTTGCCCTGTTTGTAAGTTGATTGTGTAAATATAATTTCCTCCACAATAAGCCAAATAATGACAGGAAGAAATCATATATTATCATTGGGGAACGGGCCTCTAGACTGCTTTGAAGTTATACGTTGAAGTGCCACTGTGTCGGGAAAGCTGCCGATCTCTGTACAGAATGAGAAAAGTAGGATCAGCCAAGTAGTATCATGATCGCGAGTTTCTTATATGTAACCCCTTGTGATTGCATAGGGTTCTGTAGTATTTCATGGTGGAATGCGTAGGGTTTTTTGACACTCCAGCAAAGCATTAGCTAGCAGTTTCAGTGATGATGACATTGTTATGCTATATATATACACATGCCTACAATGAGCAAGCAAAACAGATGGAAAGGCAAACAGTAGTGAAAAAGGGGTTATAAATAATACAAAACACAAAATATATACACCATTAAGTAGCATATACAATTTTTTATGTGAAAAAAACTTTCAATATTTAATCATTTTAATTTTAACATGGAAAGAAGTTATATTTACAAGTCTTCTATACCAGCGTATTCATCCATGCCAATTGCTGGTGTTGTGATTTCATCAAAGACGTGCAAATTGCATGTGAAAACGTATTGTGCGTATTTTTGCATGCACTTGATATGCAGTGCTGAACTGAAGTGGTAGTAAGTAGAACTTCTAAACTTGATGTGGTGTCATCTTCCTGCATTTTTTTACATTTCTTTTTATTTATTATGAAGTTTAAATAGGGGCAGCCATAAAGCTATACTGTACCTCTTAAATGACATATACTGTATGTGGATCGGGTGGTATTCATTTTCTCTCTACACAGAGAAAATGGACCACGTCTGTGTAGAGAGAAAATGATGTGAACGCATCTGTACTGTACCTGGCTAGCTCGACTTCCCCATTCCGCCTCCCCAGATATAAGGAGTTACAAGTCAGGGAACCACAAAAATGCAAGAATACACATTTTTGTGCGCATACCTAGAACATAAAGTGTATTATACACTTTTAAAAAGGACATGTGTCCAACTCTAAATGAGCCCCATCATGTTTAATATTTTTACTCTTGTAGTACTTGTATTTATTTTAATGTACTACTTAACATTAAGATTGTCATTACAAAGCAGATTGCTTATCAAAATAAATAAATAAATCACTACGTTTGTCAAAAAGCATTTATCATTAAGCTCTATTACAAAGGAACATCATTTATACATGACGATGTAATAGAGTGCTGCATACAGTAGAAAGCTGTTTGTTTTTTGATGAAGTAGACAAATATAAGAGTCATTGATTGAAGCTTATCATCTCCCCAGTGAATATCAACACTATTTGAAATGTATTATTTTCTTTGTTAATAAGGACTTGATGTAAGCTCAGAGTGAATAGGCAGCAATAAGTCAAAGAATATTAATATCTGTGTCACGTTAAATCTTAAACGAAAATAAGTCCGTTAAATATGTTCTGAATATGCAATGCGACAAGGACGCACCAGGGGACTGCGCTGATTCATTTGATATGTGACACTTGTGTATCTGTGTGCGACTGAGTCTCTGAATCTGTATACGACACAAGTTCCGTTGTGCTATGTATACAGACTCAGTCGCCCTCAGATATACAAGTGTCAGTTTAATCAGCACAGTCTCTTTGTGCATCACAGAGCGACTAAAACACCTTATTGGGCGAAAAAGGAGCTTGGCCCAAGCAGAGCGGCATGAGACCTGACGGCTCAGGAAGTAGGAAATCAAGTTCACATGAACTCTAAGTCTCCGATTACGGCAGAGTGCTAAATAATTCTCCCAATTCTATTTCTGTTCGTTTCACTGGTTCAGGGGCTCAGTTTTAACAAAATGTATAATTTATTGTGTGGAGTGCCTGTGTGTTATTAGTTATGCTTGCTCAAGTGTGTAATTACGACACAACAGCCCTGATTTGTGAATATTAAAAGTGACAAAGTTTCACCCATTGATAATTTCTGGATGGTCAGGATTGGGTGAGTAGATACAGAGCAGGCCTTATTTTGTCCCAATTATGTTGGAAGTAATGGAAATTTGAATTCCCACTTCTAGGAATGACTCCCCAAATCAAATGATAAGTAGTCCAACTGCTGACACACTGGGGGTCATTCAGGGAGACCAAAATACTGATTTTCGATACTTTGTACATACGCAGGACCCATTCTGCACGTGCGCGAATGGGTCATGCGGCATAGGACGTGGGGCGGCATTAGACCGTCATTGATTTACAGTCTGATGCCGTTTCGAGGGCAGGGAAGGGGCGATGATGGGCCCCATTTAGAAAAATGGTGTGTCATCGCCATTTAGGGAGTGGGAAAAGGACAGGGATCTCTGTAGTAAGACAGAGATTTCCTAGCTTTGTGACGGGCAGCTTGCGCGGCACCATGGGTGCCATATGCCACTCGATGGTGGGTGCTTTGATCCGATGCTGCGTCCTCGGATGCAGCTCATATCACTAGTGCAGCAGGAGGCGTCTTCATGTAATTGACGCCTCCTGCTGTATTTACATACAACGCTATCGCTGGGGCTTCCAAGGAAGAAGCATTGATAACAAATCTAAATGACCCCCGCTAAGCTTAAACATAAAACAACCATCGTTTCTTTCTATTAATCATTGTCCTGCCATCACTAGTCCCTAAAATTATATGAAAGGCGTTATTAAATGTATAACCCAACATTAGTAGAGCTGGGATTGGAACAAGGGCTGCAGTACTCTAGGGGCATGGCCGCATCATAATGGGGTAGTGATTATGGGGTAGTGATTATGCAGAAAACACCATTTTATTACCGAACGCAATTGTAGTTTCATATAAATAAC